>NC_138724.1:22313381-22895881 GCF_965113295.1 Leuciscus leuciscus | reverse complement strand
AGAGATTTCTTCATGATGAACTTTGAATATTTTCTCTTGGCTCCCAGGAGTTTTTCCACTTTTTCCCACTGTAAGACAGCAAAAAATGTTAGTTACAATGCTTATTAATGGAATATAAATACTATCTTGGTTCTCAACAAAGGCTTGATAAAAAAATACTTCAAACTAAGAGTGGTTGAAAACATTAAAGAATAGATAAAAAAATAAAAAGCACACCACATTTCAAATTATATTTTAATTACATTGAAGTCTGAAGTCCTGATCAAACTGCAACTTCAGTTAAAACTGAATAAATGTTTTTGCAATGTAAATTTTTCTCTCTAATGTTTTTATATAAAAAAAAAAAGTTCCGTCAGTGTTCTACAGTACAGAATATAAACTTCAAATAATATGCATACCATCCAGAGCAAGGATGCCACTGCACCAACACCTCCGCATGACCCTTAGCAGAAACAGAAAGAAACATGGGTTAATGTTAATGACATTTACTTACAACACATGAAGTTACAGTCATACATCTGCTGAACGGTAAATACAAAATTAAATCCAAGTGAAAATAAACAAAGTGAAATAAATAGTTAGTTGGACTAAATCTATCATAATAAGCATAATAAAACTTTAATTAATAATTATTAGCACAATTCAATTTATTACTATATTATCAATACAATTTTGTAATATTGTATACTGCAGTTTTTATTTTTGTCACACTACCATTTCTATGGTTAAGGTTTTAAATTTGCACAACTTAAATTGTGAAGTAAAATATTTCTTATTACACGGTTTAACATTATAACACAAATTATATAAATACCTAAACCTTACATTAATCATCTAGTATATTTTGTAATGTTTCTTTTTTGTGCAAATACATTGCAATTACAACATACAAAAGTACAAAATAGTATTGTTGCTGTGAATGTTTTTTTTTAGAATGGGGGGGTGGGGTTATTTCAGTATTTTGCTATTTAAAACAAACCTCCCTGATTCTTTTCTTCAAATTTTTTTTGTAGGGGAAATTGGTTGAGTCTTTATGCATGGGGCATTCTGAAACAAATAAAAATATGGTTATAATTTGACACAAGTAAAATAAAAAGTTCAACAAACAATCAACTCTTGGTTTGGGTACGTTATGGTCACAACACTGAATAGCTTAATATAAATATGTTGCAATATGTGTAAAAGAAAATATTACAATATTTACATTTGTAGAATTCTAACCCAGCCTTTAAAAAAAACCAATGAGAAAGGCCATGTTCTTTTAGCTCTAAAAAGCTCTCATTATGTTAAAATAAAAAACAAAACAAATCCACACATACCTTTATTGTCTGCTTTCCTCTTTCTTTTTCTTTCTTTTCCTGAGGAAGATACTGGACCTGGACTGCCTAGCTCAGTGGACAGTTTAGAATAGGAAGAAAGAGTTGAGGCCGGTGGCAGAGAGGAGACCAGAGAAGAAGAAGGTAAAGGACTAGACTCAGAGAAGGTGAAAACAGGATGAGAAGCCAAGGAGGAAGATGCAGGAGGAAGAGTGTCAGACTCAGGGCTGAGCAGAGATGAAGACTCTGATGCTGGGTCTGCTGATGGAGTCTCTGCACACATAAAAATAAATAAATAAAAACTGCTGGAATACACTATACAACTTGTAGCCTCTGTTCTGGGCACAATAAACTAAAATACATGTGCCTACATTGCTTAGGAAACACATAACCAAATAAAACAACATGGGCCGGTTTCACATACAGGGCTTATATTAAGCCAGGTTTAAGCCTTTCACCATGTCCTAACCAGACGCGATGCGATAAGATTCCAGCGACAAGCAACTTGCCTGTCCACACCAAAAGCGACGCGACTGCGAGATGCGTCAAAATCAATCAAAACCCACAGCCAATCAGAACAGCATGTAGGCGGGGCCGGGCTCTCGCTGCAAATGCATAGCACCAGGGTAAAGACTAATCTTGACGGCATTCGCAAGAAAATGTAACCTGTGTGTGTTACACAGGTTATGTGAAGTAGCCTACATAATGAAATGTACACTTATTACACCATTTAAACATTATTTAAAATACATAATGAATCACTAAAACAATATTTGTCCAATAATAGACTTGTTTGTTCACAGTTTGAATGTTCTTGTTTCCCCATTCGTTTAATTTCAAGATCTGATGTGAATTCTCCATTGTTGCTTTTACAGCTACAAAGCTGGAGCACTGAATGATATTCAGAGTCACATTACACGCTTTTAACATTAAGTAAAGCACATAAACAGTATGTTTAAAGATTATCATTGCCACACTTTGTGTTTGTTGTTCCAGCGCGGCGTCACAGAAAAAGAGAAACCGTTTCTAAAATAGAATCGTCACATGCTGCCGTTGCGGCTGGTTAGGACAAAAAAAATTATTAATATGGAAGATAACCTTTTATCTCCTGTCGCGGTGTTGATCGCATGTACTAAAGACACGGTGTTTGTTCAATTAGGACATTTAAGTAACTTTAATAAATGTGCCCTATGGCAGCTGAAACATGCATTATAGTCTGGAACTAGCTTAAGCCTTGTTTGTGAAACAGGGAAAGTGTTTGATAATCATAGCCTGAAGCTAAAAAATAAATACAAATAAAAGTCTGGCCATCATACACTACATTATTTCCTGTGAAATGTTACTGCCCAGAATGTGTAGGCTGGCTCTGACTTCTAGCAACTAGCATCAATTTCTGAATTGAGGCAAAAATATGGGTAAAATTCATGTAGTGTATTCCAGCCTTAAGCTGCACAAAGACATACATGGTGTGAAATTGTAAAACCAATACACCATTACACCACCATGTACAGATACAGTTCATACAATGTGCTCACCTTAACAATATAGTTTACTATAGTATAGTATGTAGTAATCTATGGAAATAAATTGTAGAATTAAACAAAATATATTTAATGTATTTTGTTGTTTTCAAGGATGAAACATTTATGATTTTATGAGTGTAATGAGTGTCACTCTTAGGGTCTGCATTTGGACAGATATTATTATTTGGTGGGTGACAGGTGCAAAAAAAATAGTTTGCTGTACAAGAACATGTTAGTTAAATTGAATGAAACATTTTACCATTACCGGTAAGCAGAGATGGGGAATCTGATGCTAGGTCTGCTGATGTGTTAAACTCTCTCCTGTGCTGCTTGGTGCTTTTATAGCCACTGTTGGATAAAAGAAACTGTGATGTGGACATGAGAGTAATAATAATTAAATAATAATTCAGCAAAAATAAATAAATAATAAAATAAAGTGTTATTATGGTTTTATTATTTTATTTATTTGTTATTACGTTTAAGTCCACATATGGGTTGTTTTTATTAATGTAATATCAATTTAACATTATCAAAATAATACCCTGCTCAAGTTTTATTATGTAATTTCCCCTATGTAAAAACATTGGAAGTATTGTTTTTATATGCAATTTTTAAAACCTAAGGTGAGAAAAAAATAATAATAATCATAATAATATATATATAATTGAGGATGCACTAATAAGCAATTAAATATGTGAAAATTCTGCATGCATTGCGCATTTGTGTTTATTACCATTAAGAAGACTTTCATACAACCTCTTTATGGTAAGAAAAGCATCCTGAGTTTCTTCTGTATCCATCTTCCAAGGACAGAAGCACTCAGCAGAAAAACCATTTGAGGTTCTCCTGGCAAGGAGAAGGAGTGGGAACCTCTCTAAAAGCTCCCACTTGTGGAGCTGGAATAAAATTGAGACAGAATTATAAAACTAATAAGGGGGAGAGGGAGAGATGGAGGGAGAGAGAGAGAGAGAGAGAGAGAGAGAGAGAGAGAGAGAGAGAGAGAGAGAGAGAGAGAGAGAGAGAACTTCTTTATCAGACCTGAGTACAATGGAAACAAACAGATGTTACACCTAAGTCCTTATGCACTGAAAAAATAATTGTTGAAGCTTTTGTATATAAATATAACAACGACATGTGTGTATAAGCTAAATATCAGGGATTATTTACAGTACTTACTATTTTATGACTAACATCTGAAAGATAAACCTACCAGTAGATTTGTTGCATCATAAACTTTGTTCACACTGCAGTTTTTTTTTTGCCGGTCAATCCATTCTTGGGAAAGCTGTTCTTTTTTTTTCTCAAGCTTTTGCTTATATGGCTGCTTGGCACTACAGTGTTGACATGTTTTGCTTGCAACTCCAATTTTTGTACTGCATATGTAGCAATCCTTTAGAGTAGGCATCTGTAAAAAGAAACATGAATGATATGTGTTATGAGGGGATAATAAAAAAAAAATTTTCACCCTTTGTTGACAAGTCACAGTCTCCAAAAATATTGTTACCACAGTGACTTAACTTTCAAAACATTTAAAGAAAACTGAAACAGTATAATGCTACTCAGAACCTGGTTTTAAAAATTGTTTTATCAACTTAAAGGCGACATGAAATCAAAATATACCCGATTTACTTTGCTGGTGCATATTACTAGTCTTGAGGTGAACAATTAATTTATGCAAGTATATACACAGAAAAAAAATATGTTTGCCGTGGTAATCTTTCATCAAAATCTGAAAAGTTACTTTTGGTCTGGAATGGCGTTCCTTCTCTGATGATGTAGGTTTAACGGCTTGGGTTGGGAAACGCCTAACCACTCCCCTCAAACCGTTAGTCTGCTATGAGCAGAGATGGAGAAGAGGAGCGCTAGAGTAAAACCCTGCCCTCTGTTCAATATTCCCTTTCACATGCAACTTCCAGTTCACAGGGACTTTTTTTTATTTTTTTTTTATTTGTATTTGTATTTGTGGTAGACTATTATTGAAAGCATCAGAAGAAGGCTATAAAAGAGGTTTTAGATCAAATGTCATAATACATAGTTATAGACTGTTGTTGACTTCTAAAACAGATATGAATGACACGTGAGGTATGTAGTATAACAGATCATAAAAACACGGACACATAGACACTAGTGATGCGCGGGTCGTTGGGTTGGGGAGGGTCATTAAAAACAAAATAAAATAAAAATCCATATGTTGCATGCAATGTCCAGCCTATATTAAATATTTGGGAATATCAATCTAATCATATTTTAGTAGGTTATTTGATATGGCCGTAGCAATGCAACTTGCGTGATTTCCCCAAACCTTTGGCGTCACGTGACACAGCTCGCGCAAAGCAGCTCCCGCCGCCAGCCACAACAACAAAGACGGAGAAATAAAAGTGAAGATGGAAGATGAGGTGCGGGAGAAATTGAGGTCGGGATTTTACATAATTAAAAGAAAAAAAGGTGAATGATGAATTAGAATGAATACAAACGCTGCTTTGTAAATATTGAAAATGTTTAAATCATTATCTTATTAATATGACCTGATTTATGGTTCATATTCAGAATCGTCTGTTATTGCCAGTTTACAGGGCGATGTTTCCAAGCACTTTAAGGCTGAAATAAAGGCTGTTTTCATTTACATTACTATGCCTAGTAGGCTATGTCTATTTAATGGTCGCGGGTGCGGGCGGGGCGGGTTGTAAAAATAGATACAGTGGTGCGGGGCGGGCTGGGGCGGGCCAAATAATTTCATAAAAGCGGGACCCGCGGGTTGTAAAAAAAGCCGACCCGCGCATCACTAATAGACACATGTAGCCTACTGGTGTCAGATGCTGCAAGAACTGGAATTAGCTAATGTTTTGGAAAGGTTGTAACAGCTTTAACTCTGTTACCTTAGCGGTTATATTTTTCCACACCATTAGGGGGCGCTAATCAGTAACTGTGCTAACTGTGTTTGGTAAATATAATATGATCATGCTTAAGTGGATAAAAATCAACATCAGATGACTTGGGTTAGTCACCTTTGCTGTCTGTCCTCTAGCCTTGTCCTCTAGCCTCTAGAATGTTTATTCTGTTCCTGGTTTTGCACCTGTATAAAAAAATAAGAGACAAATAGCACAATGTTACAATGAATATATTGGTCATACAGTTTATAATTCTGAAGAGCTAAGAAAGAGAAGAGAGTTTTTCACTAAACGTTAACAATGACTATAAAGATCTATTCTATTCACACACACACACACACACACACACACACACACACACACACACACACACACACATATATATATATACACACACACACACGTGTGGAAACAATTCCATTCTAGTTATTATCATACATAATTCCATTATTTTATTACAAATATTTATTTTATTTGAAATAACAACTATTACATCTATTTTATTTATTGTTAATTATTAGTTAGGCCTATGATTATATTTGCAGTATTTATTTATTAATTTCCACAATTGGATATTTCTGGAAAATATTATCTCAAATATGAATGTACGTCAATTAATAATTAACTGAAACGTAGGCCTAATTCACATGTTAAATACTTTAAAATAGTATTTGGATGATCGAGTCAGATTAACGAAATATGGAATGGACGTTTTAACAAAATGTGTGGACTTTTTACATGGTCCCTTACACACAACGTTTCCAATTTCCGAACGATTTCACACTAAATACTAACTTTAAAATGCATGTGATCTGGTCAAATGATTTGACCCTCATGTTCAAATAATGAGAAAAATAACGTCCCTTAATGATTTGACACGCGACGTATTAACGTCAGGCCTATTCAATCTTGAATAGACGATATAATTATGTCCAGTAACAATAATCCATCTCTTTTTAATAATGTTAAGTCGATAAATATGAATAAAAGCGAAGTTTAATGTCACCTGTGATGTTCACGCTGTAGGATAACTTTTCCATTTAACGTTAACTGTTAGGCTAACGTTACGTTAGATATTTCATTGTGTTTCTTATTTCATACGTTATTCTCAAGTAAAAACCTCTAACAAGTTAAAAAATCACCACAACGCAAGATGAAACAGCACAAGCGCCTTGCACATTATTTTGTTCAAAAATTATCATATTATCAAGGTTATTATCAATATAGCCTACCTGTATTAGCCACGGATTAGCCATCTCGTAGAAAACCCACAATGCATCAAGGCGACTCTGCGTGGCATATCTCCCGCCGCCTATAGGGGCACTATTTTAGGAAATGATGCAGTGGGTCGTATTTAAGGAAAGGTGCAAACGACCATTATGGTCGTATAAGTTGGAGGACTTGTTGTGTGTGTGTGTGTGTGTGTGCCAAAGTGCTTCAGGGTTTGCCATATGGAAGTGCTGCATAGTCTGTACTTCAGAACAATGAATTGCCTAAAGCCTGATGAAAAAACCTCCCACAACTCACATGTGAATAGAGCAGATGTCGTAAACACCGTTGTTTCACCAACTCGAGGCTTTCTGCTTGACCTGACTTACACTGGATGTATTTAGTTACGTATTTGAACATTATTTATTATGATTCATTAGTGTTGACAGACATATGTGACTTAATTAAAAAATATGTGACATCCTGATTTTTCTTGTGTTCCCTGCACGTATTGTGTTGGAAATGGAATCATTAAGATGTTTTATGTTTTCTAAAGAACTCTCATATGCTCACCAAGGCTGCATTAATTTAATCAAAAATACAGTAGAAAATATTGTAAAATATTTTTTGTAAATTTAAATGTACTGTTTTCTATTTTAATATATTTGAACTAAAACTTTGCATCACATGAATAAAGGAATAAATTACATTTAAAAAAAATTTGTATTCAGTAATTCAATATATTTTATATAATTATAATTTAAATGATATTTATGATATTAATATATATGAAACATATAGTAGGTATTTAACTAATATAAATACCAACATTTAACTAAATATTATTTTGTAATTATTGCAAAAAAAATTTAAAAAAGAAGACAAATTAAATCAAGGAAACATTTGTTTAAATTGTTCATTTAAATTAATAGTTCAAATAAACCGTATATGCTGCAAGGTGCAGAGCGGTATGACAATGAAATGAACATATTTCCATTCATTGGAAATATGAGCTTGGTGCAAGTGCAATGAAATATGACAAAAACAGTATATCTTTTCCTGTTTATTGGAAAAAATTGCTTGTTGTTCCTAAAAAAAAAAAAACACTATTTAAAACAGCGACTATCGGACAACAGAAAGACACAGAAAATGTTGTTAATGTTTGTTAGTTAGTCTCCACAACACTGCCTCAACATCAGAGTAGCTTATTAGCACGAAATGAGAAAAGAATAGAGCAATAGATATTTTCGAATAATGCTCATATGGATAAACAACCATGTTCTACTCCTGTATTTCTGCACCAGCCTACATAATAGATTTTGAACCTGCTGATGAATACATTCATGCAGCATTTATATGGTATAGGAGGAGAGACATTCTGCCTGATCTAATATGGAGCTCCAGCAAATGCTTCCTCCATGTGTTCCTCCCCCTGCCCACTGGTCCATCCCCTGTCGGCAGACCCAGTTGGTTTGACCTGCTGCTGGGTCGTCATTATAAAGAGTGGATGTCCCACACAGGAAAGGGAAAATCTCACTAATCCCACACAACATAATTCTGCTTGCAAGAGGATTAGGGTCAAGCATTGGGCACAGCCCATGACCAGATTTAAATCATACACCCTTGCCCACTCTTCATCTGCCATCATCATCATCATCATCATCTTCGCCCTTTACCCTGAAATGAATCAAAACAAGGGACCTGTTGCGGGTGGGAAAACATGCCCTAGGCTGTCAGGTCAGTCGTGTGATTGTTAAAACATGTTTCTAAGCCAAAGCCTGTTTCTGCTTGGGTGGAAATGAACTGTTTCTCCATCCATGTGAGGAAGACAGGAACCTCGCAGGTTGAACCTCTTGAGACATCTTTGGCAAGACGAAAGTTTTCTACAGTCTTCACTTGAAAGACAAACACATTTCTAAAGTCAAACATCAGTACTGCACTTTACAATAAGGTTCCAATTGTTAACATTAGTATTACATTAGTTCAAATGAACTAACAATGAAAAGTACATCGAATCACTTATTAATCTTCACATTTTCTAATACATCATTAAAATAAAAAGTATTTGTAAATGCTATTTAAAAGACCTGAGCTAGCATGAACTAACAATAAACAGTTGTACTTTAACTAACGTTAACAAAGATTAATAAATACTGTAACTTGCACATTGTTAGTTAAAGCATTATGTTAACTAATGGGACCATGTATAAAACATGGCCTATAACAATTTAAAATGGTATTGAATTGAGACATCACAGCATTAATAAAATAGATAATCATTTTGAGATTCGCTAAAGATAACAAGATAACAGGGTAACACTTTAGATTAGGGAATACATATTCACTATTAAGTAGGAGTTTTCCCTCAATAAACTCCTAATTACTGCTTACTGATAGTCAGTAATATATTGTTGTAGTGGTTATGTTTAGGTATGGGGAAGGATATAGAATATTGCCATGCAGAATAAGGCATAAATATGTACTTTTTAAGTACTAATAAACAGCCAATATGCTAGTAATATTCATGCTAACAAGCAACTATATAGTAAATAGTGTTCCCTAATCTAAAGTGTTACCAATAACAGTATTATTAAATTATTAGATTAACTTTAAGTAAACGTTAACTGATGGCAAAAGTAATTTAATTTAAATGTAAAAGTAGAAAAAATTTGCATGCACAAACATATATCCAATATTAAATAATGAATTAATATTGCCAGATAACCGATGTGGTACCAATATATTGTGCATCTAAATGTGCAAACTGGTGCTTAACGTACAAGTAAAATGTTCACATATAAGTATAATGACTCTATAAAAACCCAATATTCATTCAAAGACCTAAAGTAAAGCCAGATTTTCCCTCCAGCACCACAGAATTATTATACTTGATGCAAACTTTTCATTTTTGAGACAGCTACTTAGAGAAAACACTCAGACGGGGTCTGTATAATGCAGACTCATTGTGCTTATTTCTGCTGAAGTACTCTCCTGGCTCGAAAACAACATTCCTTGTCCATCACTTAGGAATGATGGGCCGGGGATTGACCGTATGCAGTATATTCTACAAAGCACTGGCTTGCATTTAATTTGAATTAGATTTTTTGGGGGGATGTGCAAATCAGTCTATGGCACTCTAGTGCATCAATAAAAGTGAAACCTCAGATGCTGATCCTTGGCTATGCCTTGGAAAACCAGTGATTGGCTGTTGTTGGCATCACTCTGTCCTCTCTGAGTAAAAACTGGGCTGGGATTTGTAGTTGGTATTTGGTAGCTCGAGTGTGGATGGACGTTTGGTAACTCTTGTCAACAGATAAGTAGACAAGCCTTTACATTAATCAAACTGCGCCAGTCGTCAGTAAGCTCTGGAACAGATCATCATTAAAGTCTAGGACTAGAGAAAGACCCCCCAGTCCACCATGAGGTATAAATTAGAATGGGACTAGCCGTAAACGCTTTGTCGAAGCTCTCATCTGCTCTGGAGGATCCGCCAATAAAACCAGCAATAAAAACGAGTGATATACTGCATGAGTGAGAACATGGTGCTGAGATTCACTGCAGTGTGGGACCTTGGAGCATTTAGTCATTCCACTTTCTTAATAGATCAATTCAATATGATTTCAAACACAAGTGGAGTAGATTACTTGCTTGTAGTTGGGTTTTCATTATTCTATTATGAAATTTATATGAATGAATATATAATTATATTAATTATATAAATTTTGTGATGTGACAAAAAAAAATGCAGGATGGAAACAAAATGTTAAAATTCAAAAATGAACAAATTATTTATATGATTGCTTGAAGTTGATTTAAAAAAATATATATATATACTGTATATAAGACATGCACATAAACCATTACTGAAAAACATTTGCCAAATGAATTCCTAGATGTGCGTCAAAAATCTCATGTCAACAAGTCATGTGACTGAATAATAATAATAAAGAAAATATGTCGCTCTTTTCATTCCACTCACAGAGTCACAGTCTTTCCTCAAAATTCTGCATACAATTACTTCCCAGAACTGACACTTTTTACTGATGTCTCCATGAAATCCAAATTGGTGTTTTGCAGCTTTAATCCACGACTGTCAGCTTTGAGGTCATTTATATGCTACTGTATACCAAAAAGTTGACCAAACAGGCTCGCTTGCAAATGTGAAATTTACTATGTTTCCCTGTACAGGGAAAATGTCTCAAAATAAAACGTGACTTACATAATGTTTAAATAGGAAATATGTCAATATAGAAGACAATCTTTCTCTAACCATTTCATAAGGTGTGACACGAAATCTTTTTTTTTTTTAAATACTTTCACTCAGATTAGCTGGCTATCAATATAAGCAAGCCTCTTACCCTTTAAATGAAGAATTTGTCGAAAACACAAATAGTACCTGGCAACCCACAGAGATGCCAGGTGCACCCGGTCTGCATGTGGGGGTGGATTATCTATTCATCTGAATAGAGGCAGGGCTGCTGAATAAACAAACCACAGAGGTTGATGTCTCGGCCGCCTTTGCTCTCTTGAAGCAAGCAGCAGATAACCATGTCGCTCTGGATGCCCAATTATCATATACTTGAGTGTGCTTACACCATAGAGAGATAAAATACTTCACACTCGGCTTTCCTGCTATTATGCTATTTTAAAGGTTCCTAATTTTGTTTTGAATATCTCCTACAATAGGCTTACATGCATCCAAGGTCAAAAAACATTTAAATGTTCTAATAATATACATTACAGAATGATCTCTTTTCTCACAATGCCTAAAACATTTAAATGAAGGATTTGTTCTCTCTAAACCCCTCTTTATGCCACAGAATAAAACATTTTAAAAGATAATTGCGACTTTTTTTCCTCGGAATTTCGAGATGTAAACTCGCAATTACAAGAGAAAAAGTCAGAATTGCGAAATAAAAAGTTGCAATTACCTTATTTATTTTTTATTCTGTGGCGGAAACAAGCTTCCATACCTCGTTTCTAAGAGCCTACTCTGCTCTGATTGGTCAGATGGCCTAGTCTGTTGTGATTGGTCTACCACTTACAGCACCTGTTGGAAACGAAACGCTCATTACCATATCTGGATTTCAGCTCCGGAGGCTTCCTCAGCACTCGTGCACAGTGATATGAACAGTAACAATGGCGTCGGTTTTAACCAAATCAATTTGGGCCCGAATCCTCATCCTTTGGAATTGGATTTGCATTCGCAGCACAGAAAACGGCGTCTTCTCGACATGTCAACAACAAATCTCCCAACAAACTCTTCCAAGCCTCGGCTACAACTGCAGTGTTTAAGGGTCTTTCGAGGGCAGCCAATGAAGACCATATAGGTTTTCATTATGCACATTTATTACAAACCTACATAGGTTCGAGCAGAAAGTAAGACTGGAAATACTGACGACTCGTTTCAGGCAATTCAGAATTGATTCTTTCTTTTAGGTGACAACTTTATTTGTCGTGCACTTTGATCTTTGAAACTTTGCAGACGTTTTACATTCCCAAAAAGCTATATTACACACTGCATGAATGAAATATCCAAAAAAAGGGGGCACTTTAAAATCTATTTCCATGAATGCTTCTCATAGTCAAAACACCATCCCTCTACACACCCACATGCCTCTTATATTTATTCACAATAGAGTCATTATGTTTACCATATCTCATGCATGGGCACAAGTGCTTTGTCTAAAACTCTATTAGTTGTGCATTGTTGTGGCTAATGGATTCTGCTGGGCTATGTGCTTTTTTGTTCACATCCACTAGTGAGTAGCTCAAAACATCAGTCTTGGTAATTATAGACATCACTTTGTGAAATTAACCTGCTCAAGTCTGGTAAATTCAACTAATGAGAGGTATGACATTTAGAAAACTCTGAAGTCTTGTATCTTTTCTACATTTAGTGTCTCGGTTGGAGACCCAAGCAAAAAGGTCAAGCTCATCTCTTTGAGCGATTGCCTTTCTGAGTGACTGTGACTCAGATAGGAAAGGTGTGGATGATGTATGGAACAGATCCGGGCTTACCTGGCCGACGTCTGGAGTGACTTTGGAGGTCACACACATCACACCGGCTCATTAATCAGACTTGAATAGTCTTATTTTATCTGCCTCCCAATGGCCTTATACAATGATACATCTGACACAGAGGCAAAAAACAATGTCAGTGCAATACATTACCAAACACAAGTAGTTTATATAGTCATACAGACATTTTAAAGGTACAGTAAGCGCTTTCTGAGAAACACTGTTGATATTTAAAATCAACCGAAACAAATTGCTCCCTTTATTGCTCTGCTCCCAAAATGCAAGAGGAACATTGAGGAAGCAAAGAGAAAAAATACTTTGGGAAAAACTTAGCGAAGATGACGAACAAGGAAGAACAAAAAAATTAACATACAGTATACAAGAGTAAGAGTTTGTTAATAGTTGCCAGCAGCACACCAGCTCCAGACGCACAAAACTGTCCTGTTACTATAGCTAACATTACAACAGCATATCTTGGATCTGTGAAATATGGTAAAACCAATGTTACTTACATACAGATGGTGGACAACCAGAATGAGACTTTTACCGCCGCCGTTCCCGCGGCGGCAAAAATGGGATGTGTATTTGCTGCCTTTTACCGCTGAGTGGCGCTGTAATCACAGACTTTGAAAAGTGTCAGTTTATTCTCTTTATGACGTAATCTGCCGCGGCAGTAATCTGAGCTGAGGTCACAGATAAATTCAAGATAAATATTGTGGTTAAACGAATCAAATTCATTAAATTTAAACAAAGTAGACACACGTTAACATTGTGTGCCCAGTTTTTCTATAATTTAGAAAGGCTATGTCAATAGGTTAGGCTACTTGTCATTCGTGTTCTTTTAATGTGTTTGTAGATTTATTAACTGAAACATAACAGTGAAATAAATTAAAATAATTGACCGTAAAATTAAAACATTTTCAGGACTTGCAGTTACTAACCGATGTTAGTCGGTTTAAGCATTCTTTGTTATATTCAGAATTAAATAGGCTTACATGTTGTTATGATTATCAATTGAATTCTTTAATATAATCAACCACAATGCCTATTACTGCCGCAGCAAAAATAAACCAGTCGAATTTCAAAGTCGTTCGCAAAATGGCTATACCGGGTGGCGCAAGTGACAGGGCAAAACAGCAGCAACTGCGGCATTTTAAAAGGTAGGCTAAGTTTCCTATCTGTTTATAAAAATAAAAAAAAACATGGCGCAAGATCTTGTAAAAAAAAAAAAAAAAAAAAAATTCATTTGAACAAAAATGAGACTGATTGAATATGTAAAAATATAAACAAACAAAGCAGAGAATAAAACAGACTTTTAGGGAACGATAGGTCAGACGATAGCTCAGTCTATAGTCTGATAGCTCAGACGATAGCTCTGTGGTCAATGCATTAACATTAGCCTCTCGGAGCTTCAAATGATCTGAGATCGAATCACAGTGTAGCCGACAGTGTTTATGTTTTTCCGTTCTTGATGCTTAAATATACATCTGTTTATTAAAGTCAATCATCTTGTTTAATTATCAATTGTACATTACAACATAAATTTGCTACATTCCAGTTGAGCCGCTGCAAAGACGACACATCTGATGAAGGAAGACTGTCAGCCGATTGCACCAGAAAATGAAGATGATGAAGCTCGTCTTTAATCTGCTAATTTTTTTATTTTTTTTGTGTGTGTGTGTGTGTGTGTGTGTGTGTGTGTGTGAATCATTCACGAGATTGAGATGACTGACAGTTATACTCGGCCATAGCAACGGAAGACATTTTTCAAAACAGATCGAACAAATCAGAAAAATACTTTCAATACAGTATTGCTTTCAATTAAAAAATAAACAATGAAAATGTAAAAGAAAAAGAAAATTAATTAAGTTTGAAAACCCATCGCACATTTCAAGGTATGAATAAAGTGTCGGGACAGTTTTTTTATTTAAACAGGGTTGCATCGATAGAGTTTATTCCCTTTGTGATGCAAAATAAGAAACACAGACTCTTATTCTTGCAACATTTTACATTTCTATTGTCAAAGAAATTGCAGCTAAATTAAAACGGTAGGCTACAAAACGAAAAAAGTTCAAAGCAACATAAATTAAGAACCGGCGTTTTTCTTTGCCTCTCTCGCGCTGGATATTTTTTTAGTAGGCTAAGTTTGGTCTCCCTCACTGCGCGCGGCGGGTCTTTCTCGAAATTAAACATTTCAGCGTAAAAAAAACACCATACAGCTGATAATACTGTATATGTCGCTGTGTGTCATCCACACAAATCACGAAAGAAAAAACTGTAACAAATAGCTTTTGTTCCTTCAAAGATAAAGCATGCCTTGCTGAATTCACCTTACAATAAAACGAGGTGGGTCGCGAATTAAAGAGCTCTGTATCTGCTAAATTGAAATTGTGTGTAGAAAACCTTTAAATACAGTCAATAAAACTACAATATATAATTTAATAAGATATAGGGCCTACTGTACATAGGCTATGGACTTTTGGAGATTTTGAGATTAATCCTTAGCTCATCGGGCTCAGGCTGGCTCCGACACTCTCCATATGAAAGACGGAACATTAACACCTCTGTCCTGCACCCCCACGATAAAGCAACTATTGCCTTCTCCAAACCCCCCACGGGCTAGCTGAGTTTGCAAAACAAAACAAAGAGTTTGCCACTCGTCGTGGTGTGCCAAAACACTTAATTATTAACTTCAATATTTCATTCAAAACAATCTCAAAACGCTTTGTGACATTTTGAAAAGCCGTGGATGCATTACTGCCACTGGAACCATGAACGCAACAGAATACTGGTTCTGATTTTATTGTTTGTCATTTAAACGTCATATATATATATATATATATATATATATATATATATATATATATATATATGTTTTAGAACTAGACAAATCTCTCTGCATCAACAATAGACTATAAAATGCATTAATAGGCTAATATAATAATATCAGTAGTTCAAGTTAGTTCGGGATTCGAACCCGTGTCATCTAAATGATCATAACGTAAGTTCAACCACTCGGCCACGATTCACTCGTTACGACATGGCCTAACGTTCCAGTGTGTGTTCGCTCACACGAGCGAGAAGCGCTCTTCAAAAATGAACGCGCCGCCGCGTTTGTCGAACACTAATTCAACATGCCAGAATAAAACCTGGCTTTAGAACAATGCATAGCGCCACTCGTCGTGGTGTGCCAAAAAATTTACAATAATTTAGTTTCATTTATTTCAGTGTTAATGTTTGAGTTAAAAAAAATCCTCTACAAATTAAATTAACACAAAGTCGGCTATAAGAGTCCTTTAAAAAGCAAAGGGCTTACAGTCTTCATTGCACGTCAGCTGGAGCGCATCTCATCCTCCTAACTTAACGAAACTCAGCGTATGCCTTACACAGACATGATAAATAAATACATGATTGAAATGTCTTCAAACGAAATAATTCAAAACGAAAAGAAAAAGGCTACTCTCTGATTATGTCTTTATGTGCATTTCTCTCTAGGTGCGTTCACTACAAATATGGCGATCGTCACCTTCATCTTTGTAGTCGACACTGTCAGAAAACACTAGTTTATTGATAAAAATCAATGCACGCATCACCGGATTTACAAATACACATCTTGCTTGTTGCACGCACACATATTATGTAAAAAAAAAACTAAATATTATGTTGAAATAACATTATTATTAATAATACATCTTTTAGAATATTTGATTAAATGCTGATTGTTGCGCTTGTTCAATTTAATAAAATTAAAACTTTAATTGTGATAATTAAAATAATTGAAAATTAAATATTTAGTGGCCAAGTTTTGCTAATTTATTATATAGGCTATTATATGCCTATTGCCTATATTAAGTAGGTCATATTAAGGCATATATTAAGTTTTTTTAGCTGTTATGAGAAAAATAAATCTAACGAAATCTAAAATCTAAATCTAATAAATCTAAAAAAAAATTCTAACGCCAATTCAACATGCCAGAATAAAACCTGATTTTTGAACAATGCGTAACGCCACTCGGCCTGGTGTGCCAAAACACTACATTTTACACTCAATGTTTCATTCAAAACAATCTCAAAACGCGTTGTGACATTTTTTTTAAAGCAGTAGCCTAGCCTATATACATTAAGGGCATTGAAACTAGGATCTTAACTAAAACGCGTTCCGCGTAATCTCTCAAAAATTATGCTACACTACTCCATTTATTTATTTTTTAAGGACTGCTTTTGAAATCACTATAAATTACTATGCAATTGTATCGCTCACGAGAGCTCTTCATTTATCTAATTCCTCAATAGAATAGTAAAAATATTCAGCGTCATTGCTCCTAATATCGTCTCTATTTTTAACTTTTGATTCTATTTTTTCAGTTCTAAAATTGATTCTATCTTTGGTTCTATTCTGTTGTAGCCTAATAGGCCTATATATATATATATATATATATATATATATATATATTTTTTTTTTTATATTGTTTTATATTTAACACACTTACATTTTAAAATACGGCAATTGCTGCTGTTTTGCACAATGCCCCTTTGCGCCACCTGGCGGTCATTTCGGGAACGACTTTGAAATGCGGCTGGTTTATTTTTGCCGCGGTGATTTCGCCGCGGCAGCTGGCGCGGCGGTAATAGGCATTCTGGTTGTCCACCATCTGTATGAAGCAGAAACAATGCAACCACGACATCTGTTTTCAGGCCTTCTCGCTTAGGTCTCTACTACTAACGTGGGTGCTAAACCTCTTGCCTGATCAAAACCCTTCTTTTTCCAGTGATATTCTTCTGAACTTTTCTCTTTTGTTAATGTCTCTCAGCCATCTCTCTTTCTACAATCTGTCTTCAAATCTCCCTCTTGCTCACTCTCTCTCCTCCCCCATCATGAGTGGACACGCCCCCTCCTGCTGATTGGCAGTGTGTTTTGAGAGAGCTTAATAATGAGAATTATTTTCTATTATTAATTTCGTGAAATCCATATATGGCTTACAAAAATTATGCATGAGGAGAAATTAAAGTGTATTTAAAATGCATAAGATTTCAGTAAGATTTCATTGTTTAATTTTTAAACAATATATATATATATATATATATATATTTATATATATATATTAAGCAGCACAACTGTTTTCAACATTGATAATGATGCTGAAATGTATGATGCTGAAAATTCAGCTTTGCCACACAGGAATAAATTACACTTTAAAATGTGCACTTCAACAATCTATCTCTGAAGTCATGCTACAGGTGCGTTCACCCCATAAAGACCAAAGCACCAGGATGCCAAATAAATTATTCTTTAATAAATAAAGTTTAAATATTCCACAGATAAACATCCTCAATTCCTTCATGCAGTTTGTTTTTCTTTAGTTATTTGAATCTCTTTGCTCTAGTAATTTGCTCTGGCAACTTATAAAAAAAAAATTAAAAAAAATAAAAATTAAAAAATAAACCTTAATTTTTTTTTACCTGTTGCTGATATGCTGATATCTTTATCACACAAGGTGTTCCTTTTGTTTTGTATTGAGGGGTTCTGGTTCAAGAGAATGATGCAGAAAGAGGAGGGAGAGAGTGAGAGTTCCTTGATGCAGTCTGTGCAAGGACTGAATGCTAATCAGACAAAGGCCTTTCCCCATGCTTACAGCAGTGCACATACATCTTGTCAGCCCCTGCAATGATACACACATACAACCACACACACTACAGATCCAAGGACCCTCCCATACAGCATTAATAACCCAAACCCGTTTACTTTTGCTTTACTCATGGTGTAAAAACACGCTAAATAACAGACACATAGCGTACATATTAACATTTTAAAGACAAATAAGTGCATGTGTAAATGATTCCCCCCTGGGGATCAGATTGATCATCTGTCATCGTCATTCAGCAGCAGTTCTAAATGATCATTTAAAGGGTAAATCACACTTGCCTGAGTAAAATCTTTTCTGAATGGTGAAGGCGTAGGCTGCCACTAACAGCTAAATAATTCAGCAATATTGATGTGACAGTACACAAGCTTTGCCTGGCATTTGTCATATAAAATGAGAGCACGCAACGAGAGATGGAGATTGTGATGCTCTTTTGTAGTCTGTTTGCACACTTTTGTGTTTCAAATGAACTAAATGCTTGCGAAATAAATGAATAAACATGTTTCAATATTTCTGTGTCTTTAGAGAAAAAGCCTATTTAGCTGTATTTTTGCATAAACACTTTAAAATTTACATAGTTAAAAATAAAACTGTTGTATCAGGATTTCCATATTTACAAAAAAAAGTACCATGGTGCTATAATGTTGCTTTGGAAAGACAAAAAAAACAAAAAAAAGTAATTAAATAAATAAAATACATTTATTATTATTATTATAAGCGTATATTATACATAAAGCAATAATCTAATCTTTTTTTTTTTTTACTTAAAAAAAACTGATTGGGGTGGGATATGCATGGGCTGGAAAGTTTTGTATAGTAAAACTGTCTATCATTCTGAGATCAATAGCGTCCTCTACAGGTCAGATATAACACTACAGGGGTGCATAACTATTATTATTTTAGGCCTACAGTAGGCCTACATTTGGGACAAATCTCCCAATCCTTATTAAAATAATGAATCCATGTGAGATCTGCGAAATATCTGAAGAACAGTGTTCAAAGCCATGAAAACTAGAACAATTGAGAACAACTCTGAATAATTTATACGTTTTTGCATCCTTTTTAACATTAAGGCTTAGCCTGCGTCAGCATAATTCTGAGACGCATACAAACAAGTTGAGAATTTTATACACATTCTCTGCTAAACTTACCAGCTTATTTCATTATAACCATATCGAAAGAATCGCTTTTGTGGAAGAATCATTTGTTCTTCCATTCCCCTAATTATTTGGTAATGTTGCACAGCAATGTAAAATTCACCAATACATTTTACATATACTCACCAAATAAAATAATATGTGGACATGAAATATTCATTTGTGTTGAAATTATTTTATAGTTTTACTTGTAAGCCTATATTACCAGCTAAGAAAAAAAAAAGTCATTAGGCAATCCCCCGGTTTCACAGACAAGGCTTAAGCCTAGTCCCAGACTAAAATGCATGTTTGAGCTGTTTCATCTGAAAGCACTGATAGACAGTATCTTAAAATATGTCAGAGCCATCGTTTTGTCTCAAGATACACACCCGTAAGTTTTTTTTCTAAGACACATTTATAAAAGCTACTTAAATGCCCTAATTGAACTAATGCCTAATCCTGGCTTAATCTAAGCCCTGTCTGTGAAACCAGGCCTACATGTACAAAACCATTTTACAGTAATATTAATATAGTAGTCTCGGTTTCAGTTACCCGAAATAATATAATCATACATTATAATACATTATACAAATGATAAAAAAATATATAGACTTTTTTAAAAGCATTTTTACCAGAAGTTCACAAACATGTCATATTGTGAGTCTCTGCTGGGCAGCGAGTGTCTGAGATCAGTGTGTTCTGGAGCAGCCCAGCATGACAGGAACCGGAGCCAGCGTTCCTCGTGTTCTCTTATTTATTTAACCCGAGACAGACCTCAGAGAGAGAGAGAGAGAGAGAGAGAGAGAGAGAGCGAGAGAGATACAGAGAGAGAGAGAGAGAGAGAGAGAGAGAGAGAGAGAGA
This sequence comes from Leuciscus leuciscus, assembly GCF_965113295.1. Taxonomy (NCBI): domain Eukaryota; kingdom Metazoa; phylum Chordata; class Actinopteri; order Cypriniformes; family Leuciscidae; genus Leuciscus; species Leuciscus leuciscus. Next base: position 22,875,284 of record NC_138724.1, on the reverse strand, counting down.
GAGATACAGAGAGAGAAATACAGAGAGATACAGAGAGAGAGAGAGAGAGAGAGAGAGAGAGAGAGAGAGAGAGAGAGAGATCCAGAGAGAGAGAGAGAGAGAGATACACAGAGAGAGATACAGAGAGAGAGAGAGAGAGAGAGAGAGAGAGAGAGAGAGAGAGAGAGAGAGAGAGAGAGAGAGAGAGAGAGAGAGAGAGAGAGAGAGAGAGAGAGAGAGAGAGAGAGAGAGAGAGAGAGAGAGAGAGAGAGTCAGAGGAAAAAAAGGTGAGAAATACAATTTCACCCTTGGTATGACCAAAATTGATCATGCCACAAACTACACATAGCCTACTGTACTTGGGTTGAAATTCACCTAATAATCCATGTGTAACCAGTCTTACTAATTCTGATCTGAACAGGATTTGAGCCAGAGTCTCCTGCGTGGGAGGCAGACGCTCTAAAAAGGATGCTAAAGACCTTAGCCTCTAATGTTAGAAGCTAGCATACCTCTTGAGATCAGGGGAGTGAGGTTTACACGCACAGCTCTTACTGGCCTATGACACATGCAGGGCAGAATTAGGCCAAAACCCTCTATTAATCCACATTGAGAAAAGAGCCATCAAGACTAAACAGACTAAACACGACAAACAATAATCAGCCTCAGGACCCTGACACCCTCATCCACAGAATACGGCCCAACCAAATGATTAATGTGCAAAAATAAAACTACCAAGCTAATTAGAATGAAACAACACAAAAACAATATACATTTTGTTGTACTATACAGATTAATGCACAAGCTCAATATGTACTTTGTGGAAAAAAAAGAGACTGCAAAGTACATCAATTCCTGCCTCAAAAATAGGGAAGAGTAGTCCAAACAGTGACACACACACACACACACACACACACACACACACACACACACACACACACACACACACACACACACACACACACACACACACACACACACACACACACACCTCAAAGTACATAGACTGTCCTACTAAATGCTTTACAGTGTATAACTTGTCATGCCAATAAAGCTCATTTGAATTGGAAATTTGAAAGGAGTCTCGATTCATTTAAGAGCCAAAGAAAGCACCACAGTCCTTGATAGACAGCAGACACGTGGTAGCAGTGAAACCAGAGAAGACTCTTGGGTCTTTTCTCCATCTTTCATCTCGGCTGCAGCACTGTGAGGAAGGAGAGGAAATAAGTGCGAAAATAAAGAGGGGAATTATTGGAACTACATAACTAAAAGAACGCACAAATTGGCATTACATGGTTTGGTATACGGAAAGTTTATCTAGTCTTATCTTAATTTAGGATATATAGACATAATTTAGACAGACAGACAGACAGACAGACAGACAGACAGACAGACAGACACACAGATAGATAGATAGATAGATAGATAGATAGATAGATAGATAGATAGATAGATAGATAGATAGATAGATAGATAGATAGATAGATAGATAGATAGATAGATAGATAGACAGTATATAGAAATGATCACAGTTGTAATATTTGGACTGTACAGACAGACAGACAGACAGACAGACAGACAGACAGACAGACAGACAGACAGACAGACAGACAGACAGACAGACAGACAGACAGACAGATAGATAGATAGATAGATAGATAGATAGATAGATAGATAGATAGATAGATAGATAGATAGATAGATAGATAGATAGATAGATAGATAGATAGATAGATAGATAGATAGATAGATAGATAGACAGACAGACAGACAGACAGACAGACAGACAGACAGACAGACAGACAGTATATAGAAATGATCACAGTTGTAATATTTGGACTGTACACACAGACAGACAGAAAGACAGACAGACAGACAGACAGACAGAATATAGAAATGATCACAGTTGTAATATTTGGACTGTACACACACAGACAGACAGACAGACAGACAGACAGACAGTATATAGAAATGATCACAGTTGTAATATTTGGACTGTACACAAGAGGTCACCCACACTCATTTTATAACTTGTTATTTGGCATTGAATTTGAAACATAGAACAAAAATATCATTGCCGTTCAGCAACATGGCTTCTTTGACCGTCATCGGTTATAAATATTAAATTAATCAAATACATAAATAAAAAACCTTTAAATAACATTGGACCCTAAACACTACAGTCAGGACTTTAACTATACCAATGTAATATGAATACACCACAATATTAGTATCCGTGCACGGTGACCTACTTTAAGACAGATAAATGAGTTTGACCAAATATTCTCTTGAAGCTCTTTTGAATGAGTCCACAGTGAAGCACGCGCCAGGCCGGGCTCGGGTTTGTAGAGACACCTCATAGCTCCCACTAACTGTTGGTCCCGCCCTATGAGGCGTGCGGACTAGAAGAATAGAAGTTGCAACAGTGTAACAAGTGATTTGTGTCTCTACATTCTGAGACTTTTTACATTCGTCAAATTCACAGCGTAGAATAAAAGTTGCACCGTTGGAACAAGCGGTTTGTTGCGAAACATTTTAGAACGTTTTTTTGTAGGCTACTCCAGTCAAACGCTGAAGCACAACATTGTAATAAGGTAGTTTGTCTCGCAGCGTTCATTGCACAACTAGTGGAATAGAAGGACATCTCGGTGTGTTTGCGGTAACTAGCCAAAGACTCGTGGAAGACGATGTTGGATGGTGTTTTGTGAGCGTTTAAAGGGAATGAGAGTGAACGAGGGAAGCACGCTTTGAGCACTGCAGCGTTCGAGGTAAGATAGCCTCGGTTTTTCTACCAGGACTGCTGTAAAGTCATTGTGTAGTGTGATGTTACCTGGTTTTTGAGAGTAAATTATGTTTTATTTTACTCATATTAACTTATTATCTGCAACAAGATGTTAACCCCTGCTGGTAGGTCCATCTTATAACTGTGTTGAACATGGGAGCTGGTCTATAACTGGACCACGCTTGTCATATTTAAATAAACATACTTTTCTGATTAAGACGATGTTTTTTATTTCGAAAAACGTGTAGAATCAAATTTTTTCAGTATTTTTGTATTTGTAGTATAATTTCTAATAAACGAAGATGCTTTGACTTGTCGCTATATTGATTTTGTTAACGTAGGCTACTTTACATTTAAAGCAAATTTGGTATAGTTCTGTATTATTTGTATTTCTATTTTATTGGTTTATCTTGTGTGAATGGTCACAGTATTTCGTCACGATATCCATTCTATATAATATTTTATATGAATCAATCATAGTATTGTTCTCCATGTAAATGCAGTCATTATCTGCTCTACCAGCAACCAAAATGATCTTGACTAACTTAAGATGGTATGTCCAGCTGGTAGCTGGTGGTTTTGGACCAACTAGAAAACTATCATGTTCCAAAACACGACTATCAGCTTTCCAGAAGGGACTTTTATTTATTTTATTGCAATGACTTTATTATTATTGGTTTAAATTTATATAGGTTTTTTAATATTTTATTGCAATAATTTGTGAACTTTTGTTTAGAGTTCAAAGTCTACTTTTCACTTTGGTCATTTACTTTATTTGGTCTCAGTTCTGATCTTGAAAGAAAGATGATTTTATAATTAGACTAAACACACAAGTTAAACAAAACCATTGAACTCTTGGCTGACAGGTGTCTTTTGGAATAGTGATCTGAACTCACCTGAGCAATATGACATATTTATATCAATAGACCGGATAGACCAGTCCAGTTCTGTAGACCAGCACTCCGTGCTGCTATTCTAATCTTTCTGCAGTCTGATATAAATGGTGTTAACATTTAACCCGAGTCTTTCATCTTCAAAGGAGTCATACTCAAAGCATGCAAGATATTTGTGAAGATATTTGCATGCACAGTCATCTGTATGTAAATTGATCTCATCAGATGATGGCACTTGACTGTCATTAGTTGTTAATGTATTATCTTCCTGAGTTTAAGGAAACAGTAGCCTGAAATGACTTAATCAAGGACAAAGGCAGAGTAGTAAACACTGTTAGTAACCATAAGATTGTCCATTGAAATATATATATTTTAATACATTTATAAATATAAATGTATACATATTTGTGTGTTCCTGAGACTCCACAGTCCTCAGATTGTTGTTCTTATGTCTAGAAGCTTTGGAATTCCCAGGGTGTGTTTTGTATTGGTTTGTCTGTTATTCCTGGCCTTCCTCTATTATTCATTTAAAGCAGTGGTTCTCAACTGGTTTTACTTCAGATCTTGTAAGTACCAACATAGATTATTGCTCAAAAGTTAACAAAAAACATTTGACATTTTTAATATTAATGTGAAATACATAACAATGATTTTTGCTATTCTAACTGTACATTATAGTTGCAGATTATTATTTGCATTATTTGTTTTCCCTTGCTGTCCGTTCCTCACCAGCTGAGAACAACTGATTTACATTTTTCAGTATGTTGCACTTTTGCTCCTTTTGGAATTGCTTGTGGAAATCTTGTTGCTTCTGGCCAGATCAAAAATCGAATAACCTTGCAGATTTTTTTAATTTCCTCAGTACTTTCAAAGTATTTGCCACCTTAACGAACCACACGTAAAAACTTAATGGCATTAAAAAAAGTGTTTTGTTCCTCCAAATTTCGAGCTTGTGCTTTATCAAGACATAGTTGTCAAACAGTGAAAGTGTCCGCAAATGATTATGGAGATGAATCCACTGCCAGAAGAAATCCAACAGGGTTCATCTGTATCCCATTACAGAGAAGGCAGTTTTAGCTTCTTTGGTAGAATTCCTGGGGGATTGATCATTTAGGAAAGATTGTGCCGCAGTAACATTCATAATCTAATCTATGTTGGTGGTCATCATTGACCAAAAAAGGCATGATGGTTCAAATTTGGTTCGTCTTTTTTTGTTGGTATGTGCTGGGTGGGTTTGTTTTAAAGTTAATTTCTATTCCCTTTCAGATTCTGCCTATTGAAAACTGAATATTTGAAGAGCCTCTTGCTCTGACTGTACTTTGCTCTACAGTCAGAAGGCCAGTCAGTATTGGATGTCCTATGAAATGACATACAATACCCACACTTAGATTGTATGTTGTTGCAGCAGCTTCTTATGCTATAGACTACCGTTCAAAAATGTGGGTTTGGTAAGATAAAAAAATAAAAACATTTTTTTGAAAGTAGTCTCTTATATATTTGTCTCTTTATTTGCTTATAATTGATCAGTACAGTACAGTAAAAACAGTAATATTGTGAAATATTATTACTATGAAAGGATTTCAGTCAATAATATCAAAATTAAAAACATCAAACATTGGCCCAAAGTGCTTTACAAGAAATTCAATAAAATAATAAAATAAATAAATAAAAACATAAAAATCAACTAGATGAATTGCATCTAACATAAACATTTGATATATATATTAATTAATTAATTATATATATATATATATATATATATATATATATATATATATATATATATATATATATATATTAATATATGCAATTAATTGATTTGACAGCACAGCACATCAAAACATTGCAAACAGTTGTGCTGCTTTAATTTTGTGGAAATTGTGATAGATTTTGTTTTTCAGAATCCTTTGAAAGACCAAAAGATCCACGTTGGATCAATTTAATATACCCTTGCTGAATAAAAGTATGAATTACTTGAAAATAAAATCTTACCCCAAATTTTGAATAGCAGTGTATCTATATTTTTTATAATAATTATGATTATGACCACCACAGAAAATAGTTTCAACCTGTCCTCTCTTTTTTATTTATTTTTTAAGTCACATACAATAGCAGGGCACTGGATCAGTTGGTACAACATTAAAATACATAGCCACAAAACTTAAACGTAATACATGTTGGCAGTGGCATGAGATTAGTGTAATAGAATCACACTAAATTAATATCCAATCTGTCAGGTCTATGACAACAGTGTGGTAAAGTTTAATTTGTATTAACTGAACCTAGAACACTCCTTTAAAGCAAGGCAAAAACCTTTTAAGCTATGATGAGGAAAAATAAAACAAATAAAGGGAAAACAAATAAAGGGAATAAGCTGGGTGTGTTCACAACTTCATACTTGGCAGGTTTGGTTCAATTAAACCCAATTGTGATCGGTTAGAATTTGAATAAGTGTGAACGCTGCCATCTGAACCCTGGTGCGCACTTAAAGTGGACTGAACCTCTGAAAAGATGGGTCTCCGTCCACTTTCAAACAAACTCTGGTGCGGTTCGACTGAAATATCAGCGCAACATGGACCAAAGACATGTAAACAAACCAAAAACAGGACATGATGTCACAAGATGCGACCCAAAAAAGGACAGACTGCTCAAGCATACCTGTTTTTTCTCGTCATAGTCACGATGTTGCCCATCACAGTTCGGTACAGGCATCAGAACCGCGACTCCTCGCAGCAGATCTGCATTTGTGTGTGTGACGGAGGGATTCCTGCTGCTGTTTTGACTCTTTTACACATTTTAGAAGCTCTTCACGAGTTGTCAGCTCCATCATATATACACATATTTTGCGAGCGCATTTAGCCCAGAACACAGCATTGTTTTGATCTTTGACAAGTTTCGAAGTTCCGTCATAAAAGCCGTTTTTTGTTTTTTATCTTTAGGTTCGGTGTTAAAAAAAAATGATAGTGTGAATGCAAAGCGAACCAGGACTAAATGTATCTTCTTTGTTTTTTTGGTCCAGACCAAAAGAACCAAGAGAACCGAACTACAAATGTGAACACAGTGCGGTTTCTCCACATTGTATTTGGAGAAGCAGGCGTAAGAGAGTTCCATTTGTCACCTTTTAGTAATCAGAGAGATCCATGGTGGTTACGCACAGATCCCAGGAAGGCTAATTCACTCAATGGGGGCTGTTGGTTTCAATGTTTTCCAGATGTGTGAAGGATTGTGCTGATGTGGAATCAATATATGAATAATGTAATAAAAGTCCAGACTTTCCCAATGTAGTCGACCTGCTTATCTTTTGGTTAATTCTCCGTTTTTTTGAGCGTTTCCATCAGTGAACGGAGATCATACAAGTCTCCCGGGCCTCCTGCTTTTTCATTAAAGTGGCCAGGCAGACAGAAACAGTGTTCTCTGATTCAGCACATACTTGAGGAAAGTCCAGCCTCTCAGACTCAACTGGTTTGGAGTAGCTTTCAAACAACAAGACAGTTCCAATGAACATCCGTTGCTTGCCCAGAAATGTCAGATATTTTGTTTGCTTGAGGAAAAGCTGCTTTTTACCGTTTCATCGCATGTACAGCATGTTGTTTTCGCTTCGAACAATGAAGAACAGCGTCAGCTAGATGAAGTTTGATTGATTGGTTTTAGCAGTCAGCTGAAGAGGTTTTAGTAGTTTGTTTATGGAGTGAAACACAAAATTTTTGGGAAGTGTTTTCTTCCTTGGCCCGATTCTTTTGGAGTGCTGTGGAAAAACCACATTAATTTTTCGGAGTGTTTTGCCTCCTGTTGGCCCCCAAATTTTGCAATGCATTTTTATGTGTTCAACAAAACAAAACAGTAATGAGTTTTAAAAGTAGCTTTAGAAAGACACTTGTGATGCAACTCTTACAGAAACGTTTTTGCCACAGTTCTCTGTGCTCAAGAAAATCTAAACAAGAGACTTGTTGTTATACTAACTACAGTAAAGGCATTATGTAATTTCTCAGCACAGAAGAACTAGTTGGTCTGTCAGCTATAGCCAAAGATTGAGGATTCCTGACATGTGCAGGAAGCGCACGGTGTTTCCTCTAAGACTGCATGTGTGTATGTGCTTTCAAAGACTATTAGTGAGGCTCTTCTCTTTGTTGCCGTACACCTGCCAAGTGACCTGGCTCTCCCCTTTCTGTATGACGTCATGTCTTTTATCTTTTATCTGCCCTGGGGTTATCAGTGCACGTTGAGTTTTGCAGAATTGGGTTACTTGCTAGCACCCGTCACACATATACACACAAATGTCATTGTTAAGTCAACTTGAACTCAATTTTACCTTATTTATTTTAGTAATGCGTGTTCCTAGTCTTTTTTGCATGATTCCTTAGTGCACATTATTCCAAAGAAAAATCTTGTTTTATTTGGCTGACGTCAACTTGGAAGGAAAATAGTTAACCAATAGCCAAGTAACTATTTAGTAATTGTCAATTCAAATTTATTTGTAGAGCGCTTTTCACAATAAACATTTTCAAAGCAGCTTTACAGAATATAAAGTCCCCCTGTAGTCAATAATTGTATTATTTTATTTAAAAAAAAAAATTGGTTTGAATGAGTGATCCAAGACATCAGTGTATCCAAACTAAAAACTTTTATCCCAGTTCTTCTGTGATAATATGAATATTTGTTACAGAAATAACAATAGGCCTTCTGTGTGGTTGATAAGACTATTTGTGAAGCTTTGTTTGCTTGTTTCATACTTTTACATGACAACAACTCTCTCTGGCTCAGCGACAGACAGCGCCAACGCATATTTGAATGTTCTGGTGTGATTTTGTAAAAGGTTTAATAGACATTTTTAAAAAACATGGGTATTTGAACGTGGATCTTTTAACGATTAATATTGTGCAGCTCTAAATGCAGTCCTTCAAAAACCTTGCCAAAAGTTAACTTACAGTAGTAATTTAATGCCAGTTAATGCAATACCGTTTAAAGTCAATTTAATGTAATTTAAGTTGAAGTGACTTAAACATCCAAGTTGATTGAACTTAAACATCTAAGGCAGCAACTTTTTTTTACGGTATGTCTTGAGCAATTTGATTGGCCCAGAAATGTGTCACAATATGGAATTGAAACTGGTTGCAAATGCTGTTTCTTTTTTCTGAAGTTCTGAAATCACCTCTAAAATTGAAACCTCTCAGCTATGCTCAATTCCCTATATTAGATGTTGTCAGCCAGCTATATATGCATTGGAACAATAGACCTTATGTGTCTACAGTGAAACTGGGACATCAGCTGTGCGGCTGGATGTGACCGTCGGTAACCTCTTGTGCAGGCTGGGCCTAGTGTTCCTCATGCAAACATACACCTCTTTATAAGAGCACACATCTGTAGTTTTAATGGTGATGTGGGTCTGGCCGGTTTCCTGTGAGGACTCTAGCACTTTTCAGCCTCTTTCTGCCATTCCTGCTACTTTATGGCTCATTTATACAGTTGGTTACGGTGACTGGAGAGATTATCACGAATTGAAATGGCAACGTCTAATGGGAACATTGATGGCTATCATGATGGTGATACGCAAATCCACGCCTTAGGTTTTCCTTTTTTTACTATCAATTTTTTTCAATATTTGCTGTGGATTGTTTAATAGCACAGAAGGCATTTTAGCTGCTTATTCATGTAGCATCCAGCATCAAGGTTAAGATTTCTGAATAAGAAATGAGATTGTAAACAAATGTCAGTCTTTATAGTTTTTTTTTATTGCCTTTTTTGTCTTTGAAGCAAGCGTTGAGTGAGTGGCCATTTGTTGCTGTTTTTCTTTGTTTTATTGTCATCAGTCAAAATGTCCATGTTTGAGTCTGAAGTATTTTAATGAAGAAAAGATTGAACATTTTTATCATTTTTTTTCATCCGCTGGCTTAATCTCTCCAAGATTTTCAACATTGTCCTCAGCTCAGTGGAATGTACTCAGCACCAAGCGCTTGGAGAATTCTTACTGTAAAATGACTATATTTAGTCTTTGGGTGTGGGTTTCGTTCTGAGAAGATTTTATCTTCTTTATCTTACAGAATATGTGTTGAAAATTGCCTTTAATGAGGCTTGTTTTATGGTCCCCTTGACTCACAATGCAGCAATGGAGGTCACTTCCTTCTGGGAAGCCTAAATATGCATGTCCTTTGATTAGTCTGCTTTGCTGTACATTTATCAAACTAGAATTTAGGATTCTGGGCTGTATTTGCACAATAAAAGGGTTATACTCTATTGTGAAAACACTTTAACATTTACAAAATCATTTTTCTGATTTACTTCCCTAAAATGTACTATCAGAAATTGTGCAAATGTCACTTTTTATTTCCATTTTACTGTAATATTGGTTTTGACATCACTTCGAATGTTGGCCTTTTTTGATCTGGGCTTCATTTTCCAAAAGCATTGTAATCCTAAATGGATTTGTAGAAACCAATTTGGCACCAAGCTTGGATGCTTTGTGAAATAGTCGAAGGCCCTGGTCATTTTATGCAGGTGTATGACAACAGGTTTCACTAAAATGTGTTTATATGTGAAAGTGCACTTGTACATTACAATGCAGATTATGTTTGGAAATGTGCCTCCACAATAACCAAAAGGCAAATATTGACATTGGTGGACTTTGCTTAGCTTATTACAGCATAAATATTACCCGGATGTCACCAAAGTTCATATGACCCATGATCCCTGAATTAAAATGCTTTAACTTGAGTCGGTTGGTTTTGCAGGACCCTGGATGTGTGAATCCATTTGAGTGTTTTTAGGTCAGAAAACACTTGCATGATAAGCAGTGTGGGAGACCAATGAATAGATAATTGAATCAATGCTTCAGTCAGGTTAGATTGATAAAGCAGACCTCTTCACTTTGTCTTCCTTTGGGTATGGCACGGAAGCGGAAGGCACGGCGTAGTTTTGCGTTTTAACAGCCTGTCCGGAATCTTCTGTGGGTCACATCCCCCTCGTGAAATCATCCTGTCAGAGGTTTGTCAAATGAAGCTCTCTGTGGCCTTGAACCGAGTCTGTCTGGTTACAGCAAGATGAAGAATCAGTGTCTGCTGCTAATAAATAATCTTCCAACATACCATTAAGCTCGAAATTTCCACCAGCACACAGTCGGGATAGTTTCCCCTGTTTTTATATTCCTTATATTTTCAATATGTCAGTTTTTCTTGTAACATTTAAGGTATAGTTAAAAAAAACAAAGACAAATCTGGTCAGTGTAATGCATTGGCGTAACAGCATTCAAAACCACCATCAAATAATCATACAAATTATTTTCTATATTTCAATATTACTTTTTGGACATGTTTATTCCTCTGATTTGTGAATTCATTTTTTTTTTTACTTGAATATGTTCAATCAATCGGTTCTTTAATTGGACTGATTCTTTTCTCATGTTCACTGTCTCAGTCTGGTTGCAGCGTTTAACATCTTAGTGGAGGGGAAGATTAGAACTGAATAATGACTGAATTTTTGGTGTTTTTCGCAGTTAAGAAGACTTGAAATATAGCTTACAACTCAAATAGACCGCTTTTATGATACTTTTACATCCTTTTTTGAAGCTTAAAAGCTTTAGTCAACATTGAATGTAATTGAAAAGGTCAAGATATTCCTTTAAGATCCCATCTTGCTATTTCGGCAGATGTCACATTTGCTTTCCCTCGGGATCTTGACAGCATACCCGTCTATCTAGGGAACCTTCTCGTCTTAATGTAGACACCAGTGAGAAACTAGCAGGAAGCAGTGGAATGCTCTCTTTAAAAGCCACGAACACCAGACAAGAATGCTGTGGTATAATTCGATATAATTGTTTGCAGCTCTGTCCTTAAAAGTTGCCAGATTGTGTACAAACATGCAACAACTCCAACTCCTCCACTGGGCACGTGCCATCAAGAGTTGCGGAACTTTTTAAACTCACGCAACTGAGTGTTTTTGTCTGCCTGCATTTTAGTCAATTAAATTATGGTACAATCTGAAGTTCATTATGATAAATGGTTGTTAAATTAAGACTGTAAGTACAGTGTGTTCTGTTTTTGCATGTTGAGGCTTGCGTATTATTGAAGTTCATTGACCTTGCGAGTTTTGGGTGGTGCTGGTTTGGCGTTATTGTGCACTCAGAGAAGGCCTGTTTACTAACAATGGCGTACTAAGCCCTATCTCTAAACGCTCACCTCGTGGATTTGGTCAAAACCATTGTTGGCTTTTAATTGGCTGATAGTTGCTACACAAAGGCCCTTTCTCCATTACACAAGGGCCCCACCTTTCAGTTTCAACTCACCATGGTACATCTGATTTTTTTTAGTTGTTTACTTCCTCGTTATCTATCTCAGTTGATCATGTTAACGAAAGTTATAGAGAGTTAAGTATAGCAGTGATGGCATTTGTATCATAAGTTACTTGAGTCCATGGTAAAGGTATTCCTTTTAAAGTTTTCCTCTTTGTCACAGTCGGTGGCTGCTAAGTGAATCTCGTGCTGGAATCGAGGATGTTGAAAAGTCGGTTGCTAGCTGAGATGGTTGAATGTGTTCAGACAGAAAGAGATTTTCAGGCCCGCTATATATCAAGCTAATGAGAGCTGCCCTTGGAGAGGTGGAAGCATGCCCTTACTTTGAGCTTTGGCTTTCACTGTTCAAAGATGGATGATGGTTAAACAGTCACCCAGTCTAACCTCTACAGGGAATGGAAAAGTTCGACTTCTGCTTCAAGCTGCAGGAGGGACCGTCATTTGGGTTATACTAACAGCTCGGACGTTTGTCTGCTGCTTCCTTGAATAACTGATTGATTACTTTATATTTTTTATTTGGATGTCAAGAGTTTACAGGATATACGTATTTTTTGCTCCCAGTTTTTATTACGTTTTAATATTTGTGCCACAAAAATCTGGCTGAGTTCTGAAATTTCAGCCAGTTTTTTGTTGTTGTTGTTCTTTTAAGCCAGATTTAGGCAATGGAGTCTTCAGCAGTCCTTTGTTGTGTCTATATTTCTTGCTTTTTCAAAATGTGTAGTAATAATTGAGATCCAGAACTGTTTGTTTTAATATGATTCATGAATATTTGTTATATATTATTATTATTATTATTTACACATTGTTTTGCGTTCTAAATAGTCGCAAGTGTATTCCTATCTAAAAATTAGATTAAAGTTCTATGTATTTAACACATGGATAAATGGCTTCTATTTAGAAATGAAGTAAGTTGCTTTAGCTGTTAAAGCTACACTGTGTGATATTTCCCCCCATCTAGCGGTGAAATTGTGTATGACTACCCAGTGAATATTAGTTTCTGTTCCTTTCAATTTCGAGGATGTTTTAACTCCTACGGTGGCCGTATTATTCCAAGATTAACATGGCTTCCAGTTCGACTTCGTCCAATTGCGCCTTTAAAACTATCACCTGTGATCCGTCGCAGCACAGATTTACAACAATACTTTTTCACCATTGACGTGAGGAAAAGTAACGCAAGTTATACTAGAAGTCATTCTGGCGTTATGCACAACCATGCTATGGTTAGACAAGCAACTATAAAACTTAGAATTTACACAAATAGGCTGGATTACCTGTCGAGAAGAAAGCAGGCAACTTCGGCGTCCATTTTAAAATCTTTGCTCCTCATGAGCTCTTTCCATCTGGGAAAAGTTACTCCAATATTGACTTTGGTCTTGCTGATTTGCCTGTTGCGTTGACGTTTTAATTCTCTCTTTCGCTTCCTTGGCGACTCTGCTACATGTCCTCGAAAATAGGCGTGATCCTCCATCAGCAATCTTTCAAATCTGCCGGCAGTCGCGAGTAATCTCCCCCTCGCATTCGTCACGGTGTCACTGAGTGTAAAGCGTGAAAGGCGAAGCTTGAATTTACAGGTATGTCCCTCTTTGGCTAATGTAGTTTCAAGATGGAGGGTCAACATGGCATTCGAACCCCTCACCCGTATGTACTTTCAATGGCAGATTATAAACTTACGAGAATACTTTATTACTTGAAAGAAGTAAATATACATTAATGAGCACATATATTTTTGAAAGAACTAAGTGTTTTTTGCTAAGAATCAACTAAAAAAATTACACAGTGTAGCTTTAACACTGTTGTTTTTTGTTGAATGCGCAGTGATGTAATGGCATTGTTTGCTGCTATTCTTTAAAGACCCTCCAAATGGTGGCATTTTTTGGTTAACTCCATAATAAAGTTAACAATATTTATTCTTTTTTTGCAGTATTCTTGCATTGCATATTGCAATCACACCATAACGTGTTGTAAACTACCTAAAATTGGAGTCCTGCAGCAGCCCTTTGCAAAAGGTTCACCATCTCGACATGACCACAGTCCTCCAGTTGTCTGTTCACCATTTTGACTGCCTGATCTCCATCTCGTCTCTTTGGAGTGGCTTTGTGTTTAGTGGGAGGCCAGTCGCTCTTGCACTGACCCGTGCAGGGGGGCCGTAAAACAATCTACCGGTTAAACTTCAAACTCCATGAAATTCTTCTCCCCCTTGATTCTGTCCACACACACATGCACACAAGCCAAAGCCGATGATCTTTTGTTTGAACTAAACCTGAGAGGCTGTGCATAACCTCTGACAGAATCTTAAATGTGTTGTCATTTTCAAATGCTCCCATTTTGTATTCATTCTGCTCTTATCTCTCGGTGTCAGCTGTTGTGTTTGTTAGAAATCTTTGCTGGAAGCCATAATATTTTTCCTTTGGATTGGCCAGTGTTTCACTAATTCTTGGGAACGTCTCGTTCTCTGGTTACACAGAAGTGTGGTGTTAGCTTGCGGCCTGTCTCACTCTCACTGATATGCCTGAGCTGGTTTTGTTTGTTCGTTGGCATGGAGACTTTGGCTGTGCGAAAAACTGTCTACTGTGATTGTGGAATGTGCAACTTTATAATTTGAATTATAAAACTGTTATATAATATTGCTTAATATTTGTCTAAAGGTTCATTACAAAAAGTGAATTAAAAAAAAAAAAATTTAGAAATCCCCAAAATCATAGTGCGTTAGGGCTAGTGAGTGACACCCAATTTTAATTTAAACATGTTTTAGTTTAATTTTTGATTTTGCCCATCGAATATTATAATTAATTATAACACAAAAATGTAAGTGTAGAGCTCTGAACATGTTGTCTCTATATTAATAGAATTTGTTAATTTGTTGATAGAACAACTAGCAATTGAAATTGAAACGGGGCATTTCAGTGTTTTTTTACGAAGTCATGTCCGGTTTCTAGTACTGTAAATCCATCTATTTAAAGACACTATGTAAGATTTTTGGATTAAAATGTCCAAAAACCACTAGAACAATGTTATGTATTTTGTTGACTTGTGTACAGTATCCCAAATGTTTCCAACAATGTTTAATTTGAGAGAAATCCTCAATTTTAACCAGTGTAATGGTCCATTTTATTGCTTCGCCTGTCAAAGACGTTACTGCGAATGAAATGTTTGTACCATGCTTCAGAGACAACACTATTTTGTCAAGTGGCTAACATAGCATAATCAGAAAGAGCTTCATTTGTAGTAACAATAATAGTTTTTTTTTCCACCATACAAGATATTTTCAAATTAATTGTATGCCATTTAGCAGCACAAGTCATCCAGCTTTTATTAATATGATATTCTAATAACAGTCTAACTTACTGCAATGTATAAGTAATGTTATAAATTAACTTTCAACAAGTTTTTATGTGTGATTGTTTTGACCGAGCGCTGCGTTATCCCACAATTTTAATTCGTCAGTAGTATACTAATTAAGTAGTAATTCAGCACTTGTAGCAATTTCATTTGAATGAAATAAAATAATGTGAATTTAAGTGATAAAATGTAACTGTAACAAAGTTCAAGGGAAGCTGGAGGCGGGAACCAACAAACGTTAAACAACTTTAACCGTAAAATAAATATAAACAACAAAACAAAAGGAGTGGTAACGGCCAACTGCGGCATAATAAAAGCTCCAGAGCTCCTCCGTGGGATTCGAGACCAGTGTGTCACACCGTTGTCACTCATTAGCATTCGCTCCACCGACCTCATTCCGCTCCCGCGGCTCTCGGCCCCGCCCTGCTTCATACCACGTTATATAATAATAAAACTTTTAATACATTAGCTCATCCATTTCTGCTCGAGTTCTGTTGGATTGCTGTGGAATCCACTGACTGTGGAAGTGAAGACGACAACTCCCATTATCCCACGCTCATTCACGGCATCAAGCTACTGCTTTATCGTTTTGAATAAGCAACCTCTAGCTGCAAAACTTGCATACTGTTCCTTTAAATCCTTATTTTTGTGCTTGTTTGATAATACTGACCACCATGAGCTTGGTAAACAGCAACATCAAACCCTGCAGCAATCGCTTTCTTGGCACAATGTCTGCCTATCTGTGCTCTGTGTTGCGGTGTGTGCTCTGCAAAGACTAAATATCCTCTTAAATAGGGGTTAGAGTTACTTTAGCCTCACCACCACAAGTATTTGTAATGGTAGATACAAGGCTTCCCTATGGCAACGCATTAGTGCCATGAGACTTTATTATAAATAAAGAGTCTCTTTGCTTTTTTCATGATGCCTCTGGAGTGAAGATCTTATTGGAAAAGGTTACATAAGTCAGATGGTTATTTCTTCTTTTATGTCATATTCTGTGGGTTGTACCTTTCTCTCCGAATGGAGAAAAGCTTGACTTGTTTGCACTACAAAGCCCATCCAAATTTCCCAAGGGGACGTTCCACAAGGAGAGCAACACATGCTACATCCTGTTCATGTCACGGGGGAAAGAGGGCCCTCTCAACCCCTCAACACGCATGCAGTACATCTCTGGCAACTACCACAGCCTTGAGACTGACGTCCCTGCCATTTCGGCTGGCTCCCGCAAATTAACGCAAGGCCCTGTAGTGCGGATTGTTCATGCATTCCTCCGGCATGACTCTGGCATGCACATTTAAACTGCTACTTCTCTGTGCCTGTTGTAGCCATTCAAATGAAAACCCTTGGATATGTTCGGAATGAAGCACTTGGCTTACTTTATACAGACTATTATATATTGAATGCAGGCCGCTCCTTTTTTTTTAATGCCATGTGAAATTGTATGCCATCAAATAAAATGGTTGTATGTTAAGTTTTTATAACTTTTGTAGATCAGATAAAAAAATTTATCACACCAGAAATAAAAGGTTGACCGCATTGCATTGAGAAATGGTGTACTCTTCTATGTGTGCACTGTTATATGCTACATATTTTGGAAAAATGTAGTTACTGTAAGTTGTTGTTTTTTTTCATGAAAATTAGCCAAAACCAGGACTGTGCAGCATACTTGCCAATAGCAGGGGTGTTCAGTCCTGCTCTTGAAGGACCTTCTCTTGAAGGACCTTCTAGTGAAGTTTAGCTCCAACATTAATTAAACACACACCGTAACCAGCTAATCAAGGCCTTCAGGATTACTAGAAACTTCTGTGCAGGGAGGTGGTCCTCCACGAGCAGGAATGGACATCCCTGCTGTATAGTACTGCAGAAATGGTATTGTAGGATGCTGTTCTGAACATATACATTAAGCTGCAGTGGCTCCTGCAGTTCCTATGAGAAAACATTGAAGGCAACAGAAATAACCCAATATTTGTCCTACGTTTCACACTTTAGGCGTTGACATTAACCCAGAGGTGATAAATGAAACGGTGGCTAAATCGCCTTATCCCATAATCCTATTGAAACCTCTCACTTGCTTCCAGACACCGTCTGTGCTAATCAAAGCACAGGTAGACCAGGAAGAACCTTTTGTTGTATCTGTCTGTATGCCATTTCCTTGTAGTTTTGTTTGACTGAATCATTCAGGAAGTGAATGTGTTCAAGCAGGATTGATTTCCTCTGCCAGTCTTGATAATATTTAATTAAGAATTCAGGAATTATAGCAAAGGGATGAAAAACACTGCTTGACATTCCATAGCAAATGTGTAAACCTATTATTTTCAGTAATATTGATTGAATTCTGCTGCTGAATAGTGTGTTTTATTTGGACGTTTGGAAGCCCATTGCTCGGAGGTGAAGGGGACACAGGATTCTGAGAGGCCAGGCAGTGTTGATTCAGACTAAACAAACAGGTGTCTGCTCCTGGCTGCCGGGTGAGGCCAACTTGGCTCCAGCTGGGGCTTGACAGAGGAAGTTTCTCATGCCCCTTAGAGCATACAAGGATAAACCAGAGTTGAAGAGCTGATATGCAAGTTTATGTTTGTTGATATGAAATGTTGAGTGTAAGAGAGTGTTAAACTGAGTATTAAACTATGTGTGGCAGTGTACAATTTTTTTTTTTATGTCTTGTTGGTGTGCCAAGAGTAGGCCTACTAGGGATGTTAACCGATGACCGTTTGACCGATGGTTGACCGTATCAACGTTAACCGATCAAAGTTGTCGTTAGTCGGTAAAAAAAAAAAAAAAAGTGATCTCTAAATTAGGCTATTATAGACAGTAGACTAAACGCTACTACAGTTAGCCATCTCATTCCAAGATCTTTTTATGTTAAGTGAACAAATCCCTCCAGTGTTTCCCACACAGACTCATTCGTGGCGGTGCGCCACAGAATCAACACCGGCCGCCACATATTGCGTTTCGTTATAAAAAATTTTTTTACGCAATTTAAAACACGCAGCGTGTTCATTCAGCTGCATTTCCTTTCCCTGCTCTCCCTCCTTCTCTCTGTCACTCACGCGTCTCTCTCACAAGCAATTTTGTGTCTCGCCAAAGCCTTATTTGATCGGTGAGTGATGTACATGACGTATATTACTGAGTGATGTATATTACTGAAAGAACGAGCAGAGAGAGATGCCCGGTCGCGCGCGCGCATTCTCACCGTCTTCAAACTGTCTTACTCTCACTCTCGCTCCCTCGCGCATATTAATTAAAATCAATTGAGAATTGACACGATGGTAAAAGATCGGAAGACCGAAGTTTCATGTGGAGCATTCGGGTATTTTTTTTCTGAATTAGGCTACTGCTGGGTGTTGTTAAAAAAAAAAAAAAAAAAAAACTTTTTTACGTTGCCTTATCTTCTCTGAAAAGCGTTCCGCACATTCAGCTGACATAAAAAACACTTTCAATAAACAAAACAAAACCTATCCAATGATGAAATGTTTTCTGTGTTGACAAATCTTGTGCGATGTCCTAACTGCCGGGATAATCACACGCGTTGTAGCCTACAAGTCCGCTAATGACACGTCCAATTCGCGAACTAATGACTCCTTTGAACCGATTCAACCAAAATCTTTTAGTTTAGACTGTTTGCGGTATATGCAGTTGTGTTGTCGAGGTCAAAACTCTAAATAAACTGTGAATCAAATAAACTTAGCCTACTATAAATAATGTTATGTCATTTTTTTTACTCTTACACTGAATGTTTGGATTTTGTGTGAATCATTTTTGATTAATATTTAATATAATAAAGTTCTGTGTAACAGATTATTAACGCAGATTATTAACGGAGATTATTATTTGTCCTCCGATTACATACAAGCTCCTCGGCGCCGCGTTTGCGGGACTCATGTTTCGCGCTGTAGGGGATTTTTAAAAAGTGACGTGAGTGTCAGTGTGTGTGTGAGCGGGAGGCAGAGAGATGCGACAGAGTTGCGAAATTGCAGGCGCGGCTCGAAATGGCTGTTATTTCAAATAGCGCATCATATTTTAAACTAATCGGTTAACCGGTTTCAACCGGCTAATGAGGCTCGGTGGTCGGTCAAGAATTTTTTTAGTTTTCGCCATCCCTAAGGCCTACATTTGTTAAAAATTTAAGACATGCTGTCTTGGCACCATATTTTTTCGTATGCTTTACACTAGTTGTCTTTTCGGAATGAATGCGTGTGGTGTTGTCAAATTCAACATGTTATTGTTGCCCTAGGTTTGTTTGATCAGGCTCTTTTTTACAATCACATCGACCTGTTCTCATCGCCCACCATGGCTCTACTCTGTTGCAGTCAAAGCAGTGACTCAGAACATTGCCCCTTTCTTGGTTTGAACTCGATGACCTTTGGGATGTTTCCTCCATGTCATTCTTAAACGACAAAACCACATTTTCACCACTGCTCTTAAAACGAATGCCGACCATGATTCCAGGCTAGAACGACCCTTCACCCTCAACATTCTCACTCAAATGTACATCATTTGTGCACCAAAATTTCTACTCAACTGTAGATGAGCATGCCTTTACTGTGCACATTGCAGTTCCTCTTCTCCTTTTTGATCACTCTAATCCAAAAATACAAGATGTAATTATAATGTTTACTTAATATAGCTGGCGTAACTAGAGATGTTTGTTTTTGGCATTGTGAGATATATAAGCTGGTACCACATAGTTTAGGAGCCATTGTGTGTAGGCAAGGTCTTGGGTCTAAGAGACTGGGTCTGCAAGGTCTCAAGACAAGCAGAATATCCCCTAAGATCACTGGTTCTGGATTGGTCTAACGGTTGTCTCATGCTCTGGACCAGAGTGGGGATCAAGACCAGAACCTCCAAGACCCAGACCGAGAGCAGCACCAGACCAGATCCAGATGAGTACCAGACCCCACAAGACCAAGACTAGACATCTTAAGACTCTGTGTAAACCTTTTACGTTAAGACCCCTTAGAAATATTTGTTAGGGTTATCTTAATCTAAAAACTTTCTCTTGGGTCTATAATTGTAATTTGACAGTCTAAACCTCAATATCTAAACTCAGAGCTACAAGTCCAAGAACCAGACTGTCATTTTAATGAATTTCTGTAGAGAAAGAAATACTTTATTTTTGCATCATTTATTTGGGATATTGTGGAACTTTGCACAGTGGGAAATATTGCAGTCATTTGATTGCAGTCTTGTCAAGATCCTATACCAAGAATCAGCCCCATACCAAGGCCATGTTTATGTGGTCTTAAGTCTCAGGACCACAAGCTCAATATTTCCTCGCCATTCTGGATGCATTGAGCTGGTGTCATGTCTGGATCCCAGTCTTCCTCTCTGTCTTTATGGTTTCCTGTCTTCTATCTACTATGGTGATTAATAGTAGGTGGCATTTTCTCTTGGATTATGGTACAGATTTTCCTCAGAACCGATTGGGCTAAAATTGTTCTATGTGGTTCCAAATAAATATGAGTTGGTGTCTACTTGTTAATTTGTCCCTACTTTGTATATATTGTTGAAAGATAGTTGTGGTGTAAGGTAAGAGAACATCTGAGATGATCTGTTTACGTGTTTATTTTGTAAGTGTAGTATTTAGCCTTGTGTGCAATTGTGCTAGATGTAGTGAGTGGGCCTAGCTCGACAGAATGAAATCAGTGGTTATAATTAGAACCAGCTGATTATCACTGTACCCTATCCTGTTGAGCTTCAACAGTAGCCCTTTTATTCAGCTAAAAGAACAAGGGAACTCGCCTAAAGAAAGAGGCTGTGACCCCTTTCATAATGTCCAGCCCTGTCCCCACCCTGCCGCCTACCCCTGACTTGCTGTCAATATGTTGTCCTTGTTTTAGTCTACTTCCTGTCTGTTGCTGACTGTCTCACATGTGTAGGATTGTGGGGCTTTTGTGGGGGTTCTCAAAAAGTCCAAATGTGATGCTTGAATTTCAGTGGTGCCAGAATGCAGGCCAAAGCACACAAACTACGGCCCTCACTCTAGCCTCTAGACATTAATCTGTTGAGGGTAACCACTGACTTGCTGACTCTGCAGTGTTCTGGCTCAGTAGGTCCATCCAGGAGGCCTCATATCAAAGTTAGTTTCGGGTTTTGTTCATGCACGACCACGTCAATCTTTGCAACAGCATGCCCCCTCCATGACTGCCATGTTCTCTGATGTGTCTGGTTGACCCTATAGCCAGTTTCTCAGCATCCACAGTGGCCACCGTCTGGCTTAGGATGGGCCCTCACCCCTCTCTCTCTACTGCAGATTTAGCTGATTAGTTGAGATTTGGAAGTGGATCAGCTGGCTAAATAGTTGGAGTTAGATTTGGGGCAGGGGTACTTGGTGAATCAGCATGAGTGGAAAAAACAGCAGGTGGGATGTCTGATCTCTTCCTGCAGACGAGGGAGGGGAGAAGTATTCTGGGAATTTCGCCTGCACAGGAGCTGTAGAGGGGTTCAAGTAAAGAAGCCTGCAGGTATTAGCAGAATAAGAGAGATTAGTCAGTTGTCCAGTTTATAACACCTAAGCTCTGTTCCAAAACCTAGTAAGCTGCCTAACTGTCTACTGGCTGCATACTGTTAACGTTCACTTGTGTGTAGCACTTACGTGCTCTTCCCATAAACGCAGAAGACACTTGCCTAATACTCAGTTGATACCAGAGGTGTTATCGTATTGCTAAGATAATGGCTATTCTCCAAGCACAAAAACAGAACACACAAATATTGGGTGGGATTTCAATCAATTCTGAAGTATGTGGCTAAGAAAGTGCTGGCAGTATACCGGTTTATCCAGTATGTATTTATATACTGTTATCACTTTATAACAGTATGGGTCATACAAGTTTGTCCCATGCTTTTTTGCTTAAAGGTGAAGACCCAACTTTATGCATGTTTTGTAAGATTCCCCTATCTGTTAAACATATTTTATTAGATTGTCCTGGACTTAATATAAGTAGAATGTTCTTTTATGAAATTACCTCACTTGAGGACTTATTTAGTAAGATTATGCCTGAAAAGGTTTGATATATTTTATCATATGTTAATTAAAAAAATCTTGTATAATATGACTTGCTGTTTTTGTTTTTGAGTTTTTTATTGTATTTATATGATATTTGTATTTTTGTAATTGAATTCTTGCCATGAAAATAGCCTTGAATGCTGACATGGCACTAAATAAAACAATCTGAATCACTTTATAACACAATAATAAACCCACTCAACCAATTCTCTTTAACATGAGACCTTTGATTTCCATGATGCAGTAAACGGATGGAATCACAGAATCACAAATGGAACCTTGGCTACTGTATAAAGTGGAATGTCGTGGTATTTGGCCTTTTTTAGATGAATAAGTCTAGTGCTGATAAAGTGGTGTTGTACAATGAATCAAATTGCGATGTAGACTAGTGTCTGACTGCTATTTAAATCTGAAGTCTGCATGTTCTGCGAAAAAATGTCTGTAAAAGAGTACCGCATTTTCGTTTACTACACACACGCGCTGAAGCACGCTTGACATTAGTGGTGTTTTCAGTGTCTGCCGTCGCACTATATGAGGACACGAAAACATGAACTTCATCTGCAGAGCTGCTCTGAGAGTTAACTTCATGAGCATTTCACCATGTCATTTAATAAAACTATTGTCAAATCATATACACACAGAAACTCAAAGCTCTTAAAGACAACCTGTCAAAATAAAAGTTCTGTGTAACTTCAAGAAATATAACAGAAATATATTACAAGAAATAAAAACAATAACAATAATAATATAATAATAATAATAATAATAATAATAATAATTTCCGTGTTATTAAAACTCAAAGATCTTCATTACAACACGCCATAATAAAAGTTTTGTCTAACTTGAAATAATTATAAACAAAAATTATACTAATGCACAGTAGAATGTGCTTCTTAAAACAACAATAAAACAATTTATTAAAACATTATTCTAAAGAATATTACACAAGTTTTCGTACATGTTTTAATTTAAACTTTAAACTTGCCAAAACAATTATAAAAGGGATTTATTAGATTTTCATTAGATTTTTGAAAGTAAGTTGTTATATTCTATGTACTCCTGACAGTAAAGCAAGCCACTATACATCTATATAAAGGACCAGTCATGAAAAGGAAAAAAAATACTGTGATACTTTGAAGCTACCAGAATCTTGAAAAATGATACAAAAAGTGATACAGATTTTTGATCATACCACACCCAGCAGGCCAGCACTATGCTAAGCTAATGATCAAGTAATTTTAACTATAGAAGAAATTTTGAACTATTACATTTTTGTTCTATGGAACTATTTTCTATATTTTGCAGTACTGCATGAACAGATTATTGATAAACTGCTTTCTTCGACTTTTTCAGCAATGTTGGATGCACATTTTTACCAAGATTATTACAGTTCTGAGATTGCTTTATCCATGAAAGATTCATGATGATGCCACTGTTATGTTGTAATCTTTAAAGCAGCTCAAAAAAGTACTTTTATTTTGTTAGTGGGTTTGAGCCAGGTTTCTGCTTTTTAAGGAGAAGTGAAATTCATTGCACTGTTCTAAACCGTGTGAGCCTACAGAGAAAGCATTTTTATGCATCATAACCATATTCCCGACATGAAGACCGTTCCATAAGGTAGGCAACTTTAATTGTGCTAGGACATTTCTTTTTAGTTCACTTGTAGACAGCATCACATGTATCCTTCACAGAAAACATAGTCCCAGAATGCATTGCGATAAATATACTTATTACATGTGTTGTGTAAAATGGACTATTTTACTTTGTGTGTGTGTGTGTGATGAGAATTATGCTCGTAGTATCTCATTGTTGAGATAGACAGTAGAGCGTTGGCGCTTGCAACGCCAAGGTCATGGGTTCGGTTCCCAGGGAAAGCAAGAACTTAAATGTGTACCTTAAAATGCAATGTAAGTCGCTTTGGATAAAAGTGTCTGCCAAATGTAAAATGTGATGTAAATGTTACTTTAGCAACATGCTAATGTTAGCAGCTACCTTTGTCGGCAGCAAGACAGTTCACTTGGTTTTGGAACAGAACTTTTGTCACTGGCATGTTGGGTAGTGTGTGTTTGTAAATGTCCGTGTATGGGAGGGTGTTGTTCCTGTGTGTCCAGGTTATGAGTAGGGCCTCAGATAACCACAAGGACCTCTAAAAGGGTAATACCTCACCCGAGGCAGATAACAGAACAATAGCTGGGGGCGGTTTATCATTCTTAGTGAGCAGAAGGTGGGGGGCGGTGTTAACACTCCAATGTCATTTGTTTCCCAGCCTTGTGTTTCAGGGGCTGCTTCTAGCCGTCACATTAAAAAGAGACTATTTGTCTTATTGTGTTGGCTAATGTGTTTTTCTTTCTTTCTTGAATTTGGGTTCACTGAGATTTGGGTGTTGTCTGAAGCTCTGTGTGATGGTGGTTGGGTTTGCAGTGTGTTGTGGTTTAAGAGCTGAGGTTTTGCCTCTCATGCCTGGGTGAAGCGTAACACCCTCTTGCAGCTTGCAGGTGGGCAATGTGCTTCGCGGCCAGCCGCAAGATTCCACTAAGTGGCATACATATGCTGGCATCTGAACCTCTTTTATTCCCGGTGTAATCGATAAGAACGGGTGGGAAATTAACGGATGGGAAAATTCCCTAACCGTGACATGCATAGTGAGCAAGAAATTCCTCTCTCTGATTTTTTTTTATAGAAAACAATGACATCCTGTGCAGTACAAAGCATTTCTGATTCATCATTTTCAACCCATTCTTTTTGATACTTTTAATCTCTAGTCATTCTTGAATTTGCAATAAATCATCTATGTTAGTCACCAAGATAACGAAACCTTTGCGACATATTTAAATCCTCAAAATTCCACAACAATGTACAATATACCACAAAGATTTGATTGTTTTTGTTTGCTAGGCCTTATAGACGCATGCATGTGATCCGTGAACGTTGCCACGCCTCAGGCTATTCCAATTGTTGAGTCCTGAAAACAGATGCAAATAATGGATTTCCTGTTATTCATTAGCTGCAGTTAAATTTGTACTGAAGGTTTTTTATGGAAGGACCCGGAAGGGGGTGACCATTATGAATGTAGGCTAGCTAATGTGCTCCTAATAGTTATTACGGTCACTGTTTTTTTTTGTTAAAAGCCCCAGGTGATCTGGGTCATGCATCCTGATACTAAGAGGGTTTGTTCGTGCACGTGATCAGTGAAATACAAAGATCATTGTGGATGGTAATTGAACATCCCGCACTTTCAGAAATGCCTTGTTGCTAACTCTCTCACTTTTTCTTTTTCCACAGTGGCCAGTGCCATGAAACTGAATCCACAGCAAGCCCCATTATATGTAAGTATTGCAATATTTGTTTGTTTCATTCAGTACCGCACTTTTCATGCTAAAACCCTCTTTGAGAGGTTACATCTACTTTATATACATCTTTTGGGGTTTTTTTGTGAAAAGTATGCCATCCTGTCCTAGTCCCTAGTTGATTGAAACTTCTAATGTGAACTTGTTGCTCCAAGGCCTGCTCACATTCTTCCTGTTGGGCTGAATCAGCGTATTTTGGTCTTGATCAGGGGAAAGGGTGCTGGGTAATTTTTTTTTTTTTTTTTTTTTGCTGACCTTTTTTAATTAGATTTGCTTAAGCCATAAAGAAGCCCACATGTCAGCAGGATGTCTGACTGAAGACACCACAATGCTTTCAGGTCAATGGTGAGGACCGGATCAGTTCACCACAACAAACCACACTACTTGAGCAAACTAGGCCTTGTAGAATACTCTAGTTGTCGTGCGCTCATGGTAATGTCAACATCCTGCCATGGATGTGACTTTGTTGATTGGTTATATAATTAAACAGGCACACAGGGTCTAAAATTGGCACACCTGCCAAATGAAAGTTCTCCTGCTATAACAGACAAACTCAATGACAGTTTATTTTGCAATTTTTAGATAAGCTTTTCCCCATAGGCAATGAAATTATTTAGCGTTTTCCTTTAAGTCAATGGTTTGAATGTAAAAAAATACTTAACATTTTTTCTTTAGAACTTTTTTTTATATTGTCATTTTTTAATGTAACAGTACAGTTACTCTTATACATCCTTTGTCATGAACTATAAACCATGTCACAAATACTGCTTTATCTGAAGCACACAGCTGTGGCTCGTGCATTTGCTGTTTGTGTATTAGTATGTGTGTGGTTAAAGCTGCACATGTGGGTTTTCCATGTTTAGCAGTTGCAGGCGGCTGGTTTGATGAAGCATTGTACTGTTTCTTCTCAGGACGTCTTGATTAACTCGCGGAAGTCACAGACGTCCCCAGTTTCTTATTTTAATGTAGATTTTAAGCTGGAAAATAAGATCAAATGAAAACAAAAGTGTAGATAGGCCTAGATAGATCAATTACTGTTCAAATTCAGTGTAAGGAAATGATTGTGTAGGGGAAATGGCTTTTAATCTCTGCCTCCCCACTTTTTTCTCATTCTTTTCTGCACACATTTTTATTCCTCTCAAATGTACATTATTATCAGGGCTTGATATTAAAGGGATACTTTACTGTTTTTTCATATTAAACTATGTTATTCCCTTAACTAAGACGAGTTGATACATACCTCTCTCGTCTCAGTGCGTGCACTAAATCCCTCTGTCTTGCGGCGAAACTTTGTTAGCCCAGTTCATTTAATATGGGCCAAGCAGAGAAGCTACCAAACACCTCCACGTTTTCCCTATTTAAATACAGTTACTCGCGAAGTGTAACTCGACCTAGAACGGTGACACAAAACAAAACGTTGCGCTTTTCTAAGCGTGTAAAATGGATAACTATTTTGTATGGCGGAATACCATAGCAAGTGCTTGTAAGCACTTCGACTTGGTGCAGTAATATCTTCACTCGTGGAAAAATCCTCTCACCGGCCCCCGCTCCCTCTAGTGAAGATATTACTGCGCCAAGTCGAAGTGCTTACAAGCACTTGCTATGGTATTCCGCCATACAAAATAGTTATCCATTTTACACGCTTAGAAAAGTGCAACGTTTTGTTTTGTGTCACCGTCCTAGGTCGAGTTACACTTCGCGAGTAACTGTATTTAAATAGGGAAAACGTGGAGGTGTTTGGTAGCTTCTCTGCTTGGCCCATATTAAATGAACTGGGCTAACGAAGTTTCGCCGCAAGACAGAGGGATTTAGTGCACGCACTGAGACGAGAGAGGTATGTATCAACTCGTCTTAGTTAAGGGAATAACATAGTTTAATATGAAAAAACGGTAAAGTATCCCTTTAAGACCCAACAAGTGCAGGTGGATTTCAGCAGTGGCGTGTAGCGCAGTCACTCCTACTAGCCAATTTGGCAGAATTTTATATATTATACATATATTTTTCAATTTTAGTCTTCTATAAAGGGATCTGAAAAAATAAACTAAGTGCTATGTAGTGTTGTCAAAAGTATTGATTTTTCAATATCGATACTGAAATATCTGAAACTCTTCCAATACTAATTTTCCGCAAAATATATACACGATACCAGCTGTGCTTTCTCGCTCTCTCCAATCTCATGTGACACGCCTCACTCACTCATATTTAATTTGCTCTGGGTGAATATTCCTTCCTTGTGTGGAATTCATATTGCGCATAATTTGACTCAATCCCGCAGATTTTGTGCTCACAACCAAGTGCGGGCACATAAAGCCGCCTCTCAGTACTAAACAGAGTTATTTTTCTTATTGCACTTAACAGTCAAATACACACAAAATAATGTCAAAATACTGGTCTTGGCGAGTATTCACTTAAACAGTTAGTTGTGTTTTAAGTGAACGTAAAAAGTTGAGAAAGAAAAAGCATGTGTAACAGTATAATGGATCTGTGTGTCAGGTTTTAGATATACCTAATATACCTGCTGCCAAATTAAGATAAAAACATTTTTTTTTACATTTTTATTGACAAGCTTCTAAGTTTTAGCTACATGACCTAGCTGACAAATAACCGAACAATACCTAGCATAACCGAACAAACAAAAGCTAGCCTTATTTTATAGCGATTTTCTTTAGAAACTTTCTAAGTTTTCGATAACAGTGTCTTGAAGAAGGTCAGAGCTTTTTGATTATAAGTTAGCAGATGTAGGGGACCGCTACTTTCATGGCTGTTGTAGAAGCTAATGGGAAGGAGCGTTCTCTGTTCAACATATGACCCAGGCTAATTTGCTCTCCTTAATTATAAACAGAGCAATGGTGGTTTTGGGTTTCCAAAGAAGCAAAGACATGTCATGAAACGTAAGCTGCACTTTGAAGTTTGCTTTTGCACTAAGTCTTGGTTTAAACTTGTTCTGCTAAATTTGAGCTAAATGCAAGTAGCTAAAAGATACACGGTGGTCTCTCACTCCCACAGTTCTCTCAGACGAAGCAGCTTACCGAGTGTTGTTTTAAGCACAGGGCGAAAAGGCCAGGCTCTCCTCCTTTGGCACATTGACTTGCGAGATCCTGAAATAGACCAACGAACAACCGAAGCATCAAAAGTATTTTGAGAACCCCCATGAGCCCTGCTTCAGGTGCCAGAAATGCTTCCTGAAAAGACTGATCCGATATTCGGCTCAGCCAAAAGATTCTGAGGAAAATTTGATGTTTTGCTTAGGAAATCTACCAAGGATTAACACGCTTCAGTCTTAAAATATCTCCAGGGCTGCATGCAGCATTGATGATTTGAAGGATTTAAAAAAAACAACCATGAATCTCTAAAACCAAAATTCTGTGTTTGTGTACTTGTTAAGAGATCAAGTAAACACAAAGATAAAGGATCACACAAAGACCGGTGTCATCAAATCTGAATCTCCATGTCTTATGGACACAGTTGACACAGTCACCAGGGTGGTCTTTGTTTCATTTGTTTATGCTCTCGCCTTTGGCACTTTTCCTGGTCCAGCACCTGCTATCCATATTGGGCCTCCATGGTCTAAAAGTGGCCTGTTACTGACTTGTACATATAAGCATTAAAAATAAAAGATATTTACAACCAAAGAATGTTTCTGGTTTCTAAAATGTAGATAGCTTCCATCAGTAAAATATTTCTAGAGCACCATGTTCTGCGTCATAAACAAAGTGCGGTCAGATTCCTACACCTTATACGTGTCGCTCAGATCAAAGGGTCACCATAACTGGTTCTCATGCAAGTCAGTCATATGACCTGACCATATAAAGCCCTTCCCACACCCTGGAATGCAACCAATAGGGATGCAAGTTTGGTTGCATTGATTCAAGAGTTATTGTGATATAATTTGTGGTCTTAATGTGTAGCCTTGCTTTACATCTTCACCTGCTTCTCTAGTTACCACAGCATCAGTAATAGGACATTTGGTGTGTATTAACAATTTTACAATTTTGTTAATGTTAGTCAATATTAATAATAGCTTACCACAAACAAATCCAAAATTAAAATTCTTTGTGTACTTTTTAACTATAGGCATATCAGCTGCGATTTTGCAGACTTAGAATGCATAGGAGTTAATCTCACAAAAAGGATTCAGCCGTGTCTCCGATTTACTCCATGGCTGTGATCATCGTCGGCCAAAAAAAGCAGCTGACTGGCATTTGGCATGGGCACCATGTGGCTTTTGCAGCCTGGCCAATGAAAACATCTCTCGCTAGGATGTCCCGCTGCTTGCGTCACGCTCTAAAGGTTCCGTGTGTCAGACAAAACTTTGTGGCCTAGCATAGTAGCTACAGTAGGTAAATGCAGTGTGGGAATGCTAGCTTGTTACTTTGGTTTTAGACCTGTCAAACTCATCATGTCTCTCTCTCTCTCATAATTTTTTTATCTTATGGTTGCTCCTCCTTTCGCTCTCACTCTCATATTCTCATTCACACACATCCAGTAAATAAGGGAAGATATATTAAGACAGAGGGCAAACTTTCTTGTCATGCCTGGCAATTTGTTGCTGATATCAAGTGTCAGGGGACTGTATTATGAACTACTAATAAAGCTAAATCTAGACAGACTGGGAGTGATATTCCAGCCCAAATGAACACTTTTATTTTGGTCCCTTTTCCCTCTCTTTTGTCTTTCTTTATTTTTACGAAATTATTTTGCAACATAACTTTTATATAATTTATATTATTTGTAAATAAATAATGAACATTCTGGCGATAACTTAAATTAAATAAATGGCTGCAGTTAAGTGATATTAGAAGGTTTTGTTTTGTTCTTTGTTTTGTTTTGTGTGGTTTGGTTTAGTTTGGTTTGGTTTGGTTTGGTTTGGTTCATGCACCTTCCAGCCAAAAACGAGATTTCATAACATGACCTACTATCTATGCAGGGCAAATATAACTATTGAAAGAACTTGAAAAGGTTGTCAATACCATATATTAGGCGTGACATTTAAAATGTCTCAAGAGAAAAAAAGGTGTCTTACAAACACACCCACAACGCATGCTGAACTTTTAACAGTAAAGCTATAATTATGAGGGTGGGGAAAGGCTGATGACTGTTTTTTTTCTCCCAGCATTTGTTGATATGTATATAGGCTGCCGCTCTGCCCCCGCTCACTTTGTAATGAAACGCGTCTCTCTTAATGGACAGGTGTTGATTCTTCCCTGTTGTTTGAGGATCGTCTAATGATGATAATAGGAGTCGATGCAATGTGTTATGTAATTTTCTGCACCCACAGGCGATTAAAAACTCAGCACTGCTTTAGTCTTTTGAGAGAACATGAGAAGAACTTGCATTTTAGTCTTTGATTGTCAATTTAAAATGCACTTTTGTCTTTGAAACATTTGGATTGTTTTTCGGTCTAATAGTTACTGATAGGGCTAAATTCCTTTCAGTATTTAAGAATATTGCTTAAAATGCTGTATATAATCTGTTTTCTCTCTCTTATTCAGGGCGAGTGTCTGTTGACGGTCCAGCTCTGTGAGGAAGAGTGTGTCGAGGATGAAGATGATGTAGAGTTTTACCTGCTATTCGCCGGCACCACCCAGAGGCACATCTCCAGCACTTCAAAAATCAGCCATGTCACGCTGCAAGCCGTGTGCCCAGGTTAGTGTTCACAATTCCAACGCTCACAAAACACATTCCACATTCACTCCGTGTCTACGTACAATATTTTATCAATGCTTAATGATTGTTAGCTTCTTCCCGGAATCAGACGCCCATTACCTGCTGAGATTGACTAATTTACATTCCAGTCATGCCGGACCTGGTCCAGGCTTTGCTGGGCACGTCGTTGCCTTGTCCAATTATTCACCCTCAAAATTGTCCCAGTTACCACAGGGCGACCTGCAACGAGCACATGCTTGAGCTGATCTAAATATCCCAGTGCTGCTTCTGAAGATTCATGTAGTGTGTATATAAACAAGTAGTAGCTATTAATGAGCTGACACATTCTTGCTTAATGTAGGAATATGTCGAAAGAGGTGGGAGAAAATATAACAAGGATCTATTAACATATGGTATACGCACTTTTTTTTATTATTGGTATGAAAATAGACATCAATTTGATGGAGGGAACCGCTAAACAGAACTGGAATTATTGGATTGAGTATGTAACTCCAGATATTTATAGTTTACCAAATATTGGCTGAAATATAGTAGTAGGCACTTCTTTTGAATGAATAATTACTTTGCGACAGTTAAAATGTACAATCTATATAGTATAAATTTGTAAGTATGATTGCAATCCGTTCTGTGATTCATCATGTTGTCATTGTCATGTGACCTACCAGCGTCAGTTGCGTCACTTCACTCTCATTCACAAATCTTCTCCAGTGGCCTAATGGGATAGCAAAATGCCCCCTGTATGTGCACTTTAGAATCTCGCTGGAAGTAATAGGTCATCCTGTTACTTTTTGCCTAATGTTTTATTAATATGGCCTGAATAATTCAGACATATAACTCTTTTTCACCCTCTTTGTAGTGTACTGTATGTATATTTTTGTTTGTCCTTTTTATAAAAATTTTATGAAAAATAAGAAATTAGGGATGATGGTCATGTAGGAACCAGTAAGCATCTTTCTAGCAACCACCAACCACAACCATCCATTAATAGGCACAATGTTTTATTGTAATTAACTGATGACTGAATTATCTTGTAACCAATTACGTTATTGAGACATTTTTACTTTTCGGGGAACTGGTAGCATTGCGATCTTATCTCATTGTTAAGAGAAATAAAAACACAATAGCCCTCCATATGTAATTTAGCCAGGATTGAAAGTCAAAAGGGAATGCATTTCAGCCACGGCTCCCAAGTAGTTCCACAGAGGATCGCAGCAGATATGGTGTCATGGAATCCAGCGCAGACGTTTGGCACCAGTTTTGTAATCACTACTCCGTCTGAGCACTTGAAAGCTTTTCAGCAATGCATTAAGAGTGCATGAAGAATGGCCCTACTATCGTCCGCCTCAGGTGCACTGGAGTTGGTCTGCCAGGATACACTTTCAACCCTCTCTCTCTGCTGGAGGTCCATACTTTTGGTTGATTCCAAACATTTGACAGCTAAGAGATCTTTATCGGCAAGAATGGCTCAAATGCTTTGAACCCAGATGGATGTCCCACTGAGATGTTTTGGTCAAACAAATGTGGTGCTGGTGAGTGTGAACAGGGTTTTTTTGGCAGTGACAGAAATGACGCTCGCACATAAACACTGCCCTTGCGACGCGTGTTGTTACAGTGACATCTCATAACTGTCGTGAAACAAGACAGGCCTCCTGGCAGCCTTCATAGTGAAGTTTTAATTGTTTATGAATGTTGCTTTTATAGTATGTCACCTCTGACTGTTTCCCTCTTGGAAATGGAAATGAGCAGTGTTAATGCAGGAACATTTCTCAGTAATTATATCCATCTCCGCTCAACCATAGGCACTCAGTCTCCTTTTCGTCTGTTGATATGTGGCTGCCAAAATATTAAGCAAGATCTCTTTTTTTAAATCAGTCTGAAGATGATTTACAGGAGACCTCCCTGTCTGATACAAGATAAATAGCTGTTTGAATTTTGTCAGGAGTTAGTTTAGTCATAATTGATTTATTGTTGACAAAGTCATGGAGATGTTAGTGGGTGGTATAAATATTTTTCATAGTCTGTAAACTGCACCAAGAATATTTTAACTGGAATTAAAATTTTCATACATTTTAAAAGTGCGTCACAGTTTGAGTTGTGGCCTAGCAGGGTCATTGAGTCGTAGAGCTCGTTCTAGCAACACAAGTTCAAATCCGGCTTGTATTGCTCCCTAATTCTCCATCCATCCATCCCATCACTTCCATCCCATCACTTCCATCCATTCATTAATCCATCCCATCACTTCCATCCATCCATCCCATCCATCCCATCACTTCCAACCATGTTTTACTATTCAAATTAAGTTTAACCTGTATAATATATTTCTGTTTAATGTTGGTCTTTTTCTCTCATAATAGCTCATGATCGCAGCGAAACCGTGCGGGTCACGCTGTGCCAGGCCAGACCTGGGGGCTCAGTGGACCCCGTGGCTGAGGAACGCTTCCAGTTTGTGCAGGACCTCGCCCTGGACATGGCCCAGTTCCTGGTGAACGCGGTTGGAAAGACTGAGGGAGCGTTACTTCTGGACGAGTGTCAGATCCCCCTGAAGGAGTGTGAAAGGTTGGATGATACTCTGGCTCTTGCTCTTAGACATCTGCCTCTACCGGTAGGCTGGAGCGTGCTGGGCACACACTTGGACACGGGCACTTGCACAGGCTTGGAAATCGGTGAGTAAAACATAGAGAGCTGGAAGCAGCGTCCTAACTGTCATGAAACCACTATTGGTCATTGTTTTGGTATGCTCTGCATAGGTAGCAGCACATTTATGGCATGGAAGACTCGACTCACAATTGATTCCAATAGAGATAGGCATTAGCATGTTGCAAAGCTTATTGCTTTTCGACATTGAATGCAATACAAGTTTATTTAAAATCAACAATTTTCTCAACTCTTTTGCTGTCCTGGTTTAATTTTCTCACCAAGCTAGTCACATTGCATTCTGGGATTGTCTTCTCTGCATAGGATGCATCATGCATGCTGCCTTAAATTATGTTTCAATCAGCTCCCTAGTTCAGTAATTAGGGCACTGATCAGTAAATCAGCCATTTTAAGGGCTGTCTCAGTTGCAAAATCCTTCCAGTGCACTGAAACATTCGCTCCCTAAAAAGTCCCATGCACTGTGAAAATCAGGGAGCATCAATGCTCACCATGTTCCCTTCTGAAACACGAAACCTAAATCATGCGAGCCATCTCAATACACATGATATAGATGTAAAAAAATAAATAAATAAAATAAAAGTGTCTTGAAAATTACTGCTTATGACTTGAACTTCTTTTGCAACCAGTGAGAGGTTGGAAAATACTTTTCCAGTATTCCAGTGTTGTTAAACTCTGTATAGTGAAGTTACGATGCTTAGACCATGGGCACTGTGCCTTTATGGAAGGCCTTCAGTACAGCCATAACCAGTTTTATTTATTTATTTATTTAATTAATTAATTTTTTAAGTTATGGGTTGGTTCAGAATGTTAGTCCATTTTAGCCTTATTTTCCTCCTACTTGTACTCATATCAAGTCAGGAACGCTAAGTCAGATAATCTAAAAGCAAACATTCCCGCCCTAATAAAGTGCTCTTTTTGGCACGGAGCATTTACACAGCCTATTAAGTCAGGCTGTGGACTCATTTCGGGGCTGACAGAAGATGCATGTGATAAATGGCAGGAACTCTGGTTGTCACTGACTTAGATTTGTGTTTCATGTGGATTTGGCAGAAAAGTTCTTGTTAAATGAGCTTCCTCTGTTCTTCCTGCTCTCTGGTACACATCATTTGTGAATGGTATTCAGCCAGTGGATCTGTAAACCTCTCAAAGAACTGGCCCATGGTTCCACTGACTTAAAATCCAACTATTACTAACCTACACACAAGCAAACATTGCGCATCACAGTCTCTGATTATATACACAATGTTCAAAAGTTGGGGATCAGTGGGATTTTTCTTTCTTCAGAATTTAATACTTATATTCAGATGCAGGGATGCATTAAAATAATCAAGTGAGATTTAAAAATCTTTTTATCAAAAAAATCTGGAAAAAGTACCACATTTTTCTTGAGCGTAAAATCAGCATAATAGAATGATTTCTAATCATGTGAAAACTGAAGTAATGGTAGCTTTTGCAATCACATTAATTAATTACATTTTAAAATGTATTATAATAGAATAAAATAATAATAAAAAAAAATATTTCACAAAATGATTGCTCTTTTTTTATGCTGCTCCCCCTACAGACTATAAGTAACAACTACATGTCAACTAACTCTCATTAGAGTAGTTGTAGACTCTCTGCTTAATATCGGCTAACACTTAATTTATTTATTTTGATGCTCCCCCTACAAACATTCAACTGACTATAAGTAACTTTGAAACTACGTCAACTTATTCTACTAACCCAAACCTAACAGTCTACAACAGCCTACTATTACTCTGAGAGTTATTTGACATGCAAAGTCACTTATAGTTTGTCTAATGTCTAAAGTGGACCATTAAAATAAAATGTAACCATGTTTTTTTTACTATGTTTATGATTAAATAAATGCAGCCTTGGTGAAAGCTTATCAGCTTGAACCTTTTGAGCGGTTTGTTTGTGTCACTGGCTGTCAACCATACAGGAACTAAAAGGGGAAATGAAAATAAACTTTCTGTATGATTATGATAATCAACCTAAACAAAGCTAAACAAAAGATTGAAAAGATATCAGACGGATGGTTAAAGCTGATGCACTCATAAACTACCAAACGCCTTAGGAAGCCACTGTTCCCTGTCCAGATATAGTGGAAGTTTTTGTGCATGGCCACGTATTCTCCTTAGCGATGATCCACTGGGTAGAAATATGAGCCTGTGTATATTAAGTGTGCTTGAATGAGTGTGTGAATCCGGCCGATGCGTGGATACAAACAATTGCACAGCGAGGAATCATTCATCAGGGCAGCTGACGCGACAGCAGATTCCCGGCTCTCATGTGACTCCAGCTTGTCCTCTAAATTAGGCACAGTCTGGTTCCATGTAGGAGGTGTTAGTGTGGGTGTGGTGAGACCTGGACAGTAGGCAGCTGGAGATAAGGGCCAACAAAGGCTAAACAGGCTCTGTTATGTCATAATAAGCACAAGCTTATCTTTTATAAACAGCCTTGGTCTTAAATAACTCATTCAATAAAACATCTGAAAGCTCCAGCACATATTCATGCGAAGTTTAGCTCACTGAGCGAAAAGGGAGAAGACAATAGCAGAGTTTATGTGTTGGCAACATTTTGTCTTTCCTGCATATTGCTGTGGACATTAGTTTTAGCGTTTTCTTTAGATATTGTTTTCTCGATGGTCATTTATGCCGTATTAAACGAATGAACGTTTCAGAAAAAACGAATTCCTGGAGTTGACCTGTCTGTTTAGGGAGACGGCGAGCTGTGTAATGACTCCCCGAGCTCATTTGTTGCAGCTGGCGCTGGGCA
This sequence comes from Leuciscus leuciscus, assembly GCF_965113295.1. Classification (NCBI taxonomy): domain Eukaryota; kingdom Metazoa; phylum Chordata; class Actinopteri; order Cypriniformes; family Leuciscidae; genus Leuciscus; species Leuciscus leuciscus. The sequence goes on along the minus strand of NC_138724.1, from coordinate 22,838,557 downwards.
CCTGGACCGGCCCTGAAACCAGAGCTACCCATGGGCATCTTGCCCAGTGCATCAGTGGGCATGTACTGGCAGCAGTCTTCCTTAAGTGAAATTAAGCATGTTATATAAAACATAAAAACCCAGTAAGCTAATAAAGACTGTTTCCACTGTGTAAGATACCAACTGGGAATTTGCTGGTATTCGGACACGTTGCATGGCACATATTAGATGATATTTATGGAAAATGAGACTTGGATTCTCCCTTAAAGGGATAGTTCACTCAATTCATTGGCATTGTTCATGTTGTTCCAAACCCGCATGACTTTCTTTCTTCGGTGGAACACAATAGAAGATATTCAAGATGCTTTTCTTTATACAAAGTAAGTCAGGGCAAACCAAAACAACACTGGACTCCGTTGACTTTCATTGTATTTACAAAAAACACTTTACAAAATATAATCTTTGGGGTTCCGCAGAAGAAATAAATGCAAATCGGTTTGGAACGACATGAGGGTGCATATATGATGACAGAATTTTGGGTGGGCGTAAATTTTTCAATGGTCATTAGATTTTGACTGGAATTTGAATTCTATATACTTTAACAGTGCTTCATGGTCTTTTGGGGGCCTGAAAACTGGTTTCAAAGTGCAATTTTTTGAAAACGAGACCGTTCTCGTCTCCGTGTAAACTACAAAAACGCGAATTTGTGAAAACGGTGATGTCATGCGCATGCATATAACGTGTTTAGTCTGTAGGTGCATAGTGGTTCTTCACAGTGACATCGCCAACTATTGAATACAGCGTTTTTAGTCATTTTGCGGATCCGTGTGAACGAGGATCATTTTGACAGCGTTGTCATCTGTACTGGAAAAAATGCAAAGTAAAAACTCTTCCGTTTTTAGTACATTGTTGTCATGTAAATGTACCTAGTGCTCATGCTAGCAACGCAAGGTCATGCTTGTTCGTTTGTGAAAATCACAAAGAATTTTTTTTATTTTTTTTTTATTTTTTATATATAAAGAGTGTTTTCACTGTGTAAGATAGACGAGAAATACAATTCATATGGGTCTGGAATGACTTGAGGGTGAGTAAATGATTTCTCTTTAAGACGGGGAAGTTAAACTTCTATTGCATTTCATTTTCATTTCCAAAAAGTGTTTTGAGTCTTGGGGACGACAATATTAACGTAGCACTAGGATACAAGTTAGTTGACACCAGTATTTTCAAAATAATGTCATGTCCACTCTTGTGTCTCCAATCAGACTGTGAAGTGATCCTGATCTGCTGTTCTTTCCAGTGCCACATTACACTTCACCACAGCTTCTTTTTTTTCTTTTTTTTTTTTTGGTGCTCGGGGCTTCAAATTAGTTGTTGGATCCTCAGTGGGCCGATTAAACGAGGGCAGTCTCATTCTCAGCCTCTCATTAACCAGCAAGAACAATCCTTCCTCTGTCTCTGTTATTTCACAGAGAGCCTCATTCAAGCTTCCTGAACTTTTTAAAACGGCACTCTGTAATCTGTCTTTATGATAAACGCCTTCAAATACGATTGCTTATTTCACTCAGGACCCCTCTCTGGCGGGTTTTTCTGTCCTTATTGTAAATGATCTATTAAAATGATGTTTGCACAAGTTTGTCAGGAGATTCTGTTGACAGAGGTCGAGGGAATTGTGGGGGTGGGTCTTGTTTGAGGGCTTTGCCAGCTTCTCATTGGTTCTGAAGTTGCAAGGGGTGGGGCTTAAAGCTTTGAAGGCCCCATGAAGCAGTGAGTGTGGCGCTTTCTTGAAGCAGAAATATCAGAAATATGCATTAGATAATAGTGTGTTGTTTAAAGGACAGGGAAGGAGATTGAGTTGATTGAAGACTTTGTTTTCTTCTCCTGTAGAACCTGGGCCACAAGACACACTTTTGCACTTTGCTGCAAAGCGCGGACTACGCAAGGTAGCACTCTTTCTCCTCCAGCAACCCGGAGGAAGAGAGGCTCTCCGACTTCCCAACAAACAGGGTCGTACGCCGGCCAGGGTCGCACAGAAGAAAGGCCACTCACAGCTCCAGAAACTGCTGACAGAGTAAGTGTGCAAGAAATTTATATCCTTAACCAGTATTTTTAGCTCATTATACTATTTTTTTTTACTTCAAGGCCCCCCTCCATTGTCAAAGACAATATTCGAAGGCTTCAAAAAAGATATTCCTAATATAGCTGCTCATTTTTAAATGTATTATTCACAGGAATGGCAATGTAATAAAATCATTAAACAATTAATATAATTAAATTCCATAATCCCAATAACTAAATGTTCTTCATGGTTACTTGTATTATTATTTTTTCATTATCTTGTCATTTGTCATCATTCATTTACATGACTTTTGACTGAAGTTTGAAATTACAGGGAATTAAATTTTTTTTTAAATTTATTATTGTACTCGATAAAATATTATAGAGCTTGACAGTATGTATATTATATTGTTAAAAATACCCCCCCCCCCCCCAAAAGTACTGTATGCATATACTGTGTGTGTGTGTATAAATTATTATTAGCAATATTATATACATACTGTCAAGCTCTATAATATTTTATCAAGTAGAATAATAAATTGGAAATAATTAAAATAATTCCCTGTAATTACACATTTCAGTCAAAAGTCATGTAAATTAATAAAAAAATAAATAAAAAAAAAGATTATAATACAAGTAAACATGAAGAACATTTAGTATATATATATATATATATATATATATACAAGAAGAAAAAGATCATATCTTTTTACATTTTAATGCTGTTAAATGCAAGCAGCTGAGTTTATCAAACAGAACATAGTGTTTAGTGGATGTTGTGACCTTTGAAATGCCTTAAATAAATACAGCTTTATCGTATTTGTCACTCTCAAATATAAAAAGTTGAGTCATAAGGGTGAAGTTTGTAAGTTGCTAAAATAACTGTTTTTCAAATAGGTGTCCCAAACACACTCCCAATCTTATATTGGTCAGAAAAACTGACCCGTTGAGCTGGTTTGGTTTCTCAAACAGACAAAAAGAGCAATGTTGAACGGAGTCTTAATAGATTTCTATTATTAAAGCAATGACTTCATCATGAAAATGAGGTGAGATTTAGTGTTGTGTTCTGAAGAAAGGAGGATGTTGAAATGTAGGGGAGATAAGAGCAAAGCACAAGGACAGGCCATGTGGCTCTGAGCTCTTTGTAAACAGTTAAAGCCACATAAGCTTTTTCAATCTTTTTAAAGCAAGCCTATGCAAATTACAACAGAAACTGGGTTTAAACCAACAAGATCCTGTCTGCAGATTTACTCAGTAAAGTAGCATTACCTGTGTGTGTAACAGAGACGTTTACTCAGATCATCTTCCCTCAGCCACTGCTCTTCACAGTCTGTGGCTAGCAAGCCTGTGTGGTACCGGTTCGTTACAGTATGTTCCCCTACTTGACTATTCTGAAACAGGGCGCAGGAGAGACCAGACTCAGAGCTAGCGTGCGATCTGTGCTCCCTGGATTCAAGAGTCTGTTATAGGAGGCTGTTAAGTGCTCTGGTTTAGTGCCTCATTTAAAGCAAGTGTACTGAACCACAGTGCACCCTTAGACATTGCCTCAAATCTTTCCATCAAAGATCATGGTATTTCGTTGGTGGTTTCTCTAAGATGTTTTGACGTGCTTTTCTCATAGCTTTCCTTGAAGTCTGAATTGTAAACTTAATCATGTTATTATATATATAGGGTAATGTGTGGGTAACTTAAAAACAATGTGGATTTACTTATTTTTTCAATTGTAACACTTGAACTGATATAAGTGTTGCATGTACAGGATGATGATGAATTAGACAATGTGTTATTATGGGAAATAAATAGAAACATTAGCAAATGTTGTTGTTACAGCACAAATTGTAAAATATTTAAAGGGGTAAGTTAGGGTAACTTACTGGGGTCAAACTTACAACAACAAAAAAACTATTTTACTCCACAAAGCTAAAAACATTAATGTGTTCACAAATCCCTCATTAATAAATAAATACAAAAACGTATATATTCATTTTTATATATGATATTCAACATAATACAATGTCATAGATCACTATTTTTCAGAGGTACAAACAATCATTTTCCCCTGGGGACATCTTACCCTATGTTACCTTTAATATATTTTTATACACATTGTGATCTTTTAAAATACATTGTAGTACTTACCTGTTTATGATTGCACCTTTTAAAGAGTACAAGGTATAATGCATGATCAGCTCTCAATTTCATGCATTATCATATTTTATAAAAGTCAAATAATGTATGTATAGTAACTTCGGTTATAGTAATTTTGAGTGTGCAATTGATTCAGAAGTGTATAATATGGCATTTTGAATACTTTAAAATTCATAATTTTTTTCATTATATATCTAAATATTATCTCATGATGTTACCAATTTAACTGAATCGATTAGTCTATAAATACAACATAATGACTTAGTGATAGAAGGGAAACAGCACTTATACATGGCAATTCATTCAGCTCTCCAGTGCTTAAGGGTTCAGTCTTTCATAACATCTGCCATTTGGCTAAGGCTCAGACTGCCTAAAATATTCCTCTCAGGTCCGCAAGACCTTAAGAGCTTCTCCTTTTCACTCTGCACTCTTTAGTTTCCTGTAAGTGATGTCACAGGGTTGCTATGGGTACCCTTTTGGACCTTAGATACAGAGTAGATGAAAACAGTTCCTGTTGTTACCCATGTGTCAGGGCCCTGGGGACAATCTGAGCCACTCGCACACACAAAAACACAAACAATTGCACATTTTCTCTTTTGAAAGCTTGTAGCTTTGTGGGCCTTCTTTTCCTTGTCAATAAGAGACTGACAGATATGTAAAGAGACACGTAAGATTCAGCTGTGTACCCACCTTAAATCTATTTACAGCTTGTTTGACATGTTGAAACTGCCACCAGGAATTTCACTTTTTTCAACGTAATTATGCTGTTTTTCCTCTCCCCATGCAAAAAAGAAAAAGCAGAACAGGTTTTTACACTAGTGAGATTGAGTTTGTTTTTTCATATCTTTGTCTAAAGAAACAATTAAATTCTTGTTGTCCGAGCTCACTGCAGCATTGACACATGTAAACCTGTTTCAAGTTCAATGTTTAAACGAGTGATTTTTCACACTTGACATTCTGTGTTCAATGGGTAACCACAATCAGTATTGTGTATTACTTCCCATCCTCTGTAGGTGTGCTGGGTGTGGCCTTTGCTGATTCGATGCCTCGAAACTGGGTGTACTCAAGTTTGCTATGTTTGTGTTGGGCAGGGTTGACAACTTGCCTGAGTTGGAGACAAAAACGTCCAAGTGGTGTTACCCAGAAGGCAGAGTTCTGCAACACCACCCCAAGCTAAACACTTACACCCTGACGCTGGAGGATGTGCCAGGGCGTCTCCCACCTAGCCTTCAATGCGATGTGGAGGAACTCCAACGCCTCATTCAGTCACATCAGAAGGTGAGTCAGAGATTTGAGAGTTCTCCGTGGCAGTAGGTGTGTCTTATTTCCTTGCTCTGCCACTTTAAGATCACAGTGATATTTCCAGCTGGGTACGATCAGCAGGGTTTGTTTGCTTTTGTGCTAAAACTCTGCAGGAGGTTGCTATCTGTGACTAAAGGAAGTGACTAAATGCAGATCACAGACTAAACCGTCTCTCTCGCTCTCTGTGCAGGCACCCTAGCTCGCTTTCTCTGGATGAATGTTTAATGTCAGTTTTAATGAGGACTGTATAAGGCATTCTGCTTTATTTAATATCTATTTTTGAACTTTGTTTATTCAGGAAGATCCTCTGACACAGCATAAGCCAGGACTGCTGATTCTTAACAGAGACTCAAGTGATAGCACAGAGACTGCTGACTCACTGGAGCCTGAGCATCAGGAACCCAACTCTGAACAAGAAGAAACCTGCCAATCACTTTTGAACAGCTCTGCCATTGAGGATGGATTTTGTCTTCGTCAAAATGGCATAGGAGATCATGTCCAATCACAGGACTTGGAGGTGGAGCCTGAACTGCCAGCTGTAGGGGATACTGGGAAGGCTTCAGATAAGGCTGACTGTTCGCAGCGGCGGGTAGAAAACGATTCTGTGACTTTCAGTGCCCCTTCCTGTGGAAATCAGCGGGAGGAAGCTGATATAGAGCTCTGCGTAATCAGTGCCAAGCAGGGGGCTGCTTCACAGCCTGATAAAGGGAACCAAGAAGAACAGGAGACTTGCCAGAGGAGTTCAGAGACTGAAACAGACTATAACGCTCAATCTGGCAACCTTGAGTCCCAAGTCATGGGCCACGCACAATCTCAGGGTCTCCTCCCCACGGAAATTAGTCAGCCTTTACAAAGAGAAGACGAGAGCGAGGGGAGTACAGACCTTAGTTGGCGAGGGGACTTACCAGAGGAAAGGGAAGGGGAGACGAGTAGCAGCCAGGAAATAGGCTTAAACTCTTCAGCACTTTCTTCCCGTGATCCAGAGGAAAACGGTCAGCGCGACGACGAGATTGAATCCAAGCTACCTACAGAATGCTCAATGAGAACAGATGAAGCTAAACTGGCTTTAATCCAGGTAAATTCAGAGGTTACCTTGTCTGTACGAAACGATGAAACTGTTATTTCTGATGGTGTTGACAAGCCGCATGGTACCCTAGAGACAGAGACAGGAAATCTCAGCGAACACACCAAAGGCAACAGTGAGTCAGTTTCTGGTTTGGTTGCGGATGACGTTAGCATAAAGCAGAACTCTGTATTTAACATTTTAGAGGGAGATTTGGTATCGTTAAGTCTTCGGCCAAACATGGCACCAGGACCGGTGCATAAAGTTCGACGAGGACTCTCGCCCGTTCCTGAGACTTCCTCCTATGAAGGTCCAGCTGTGGATCCCTTGTCTGAGACTACAGAAAGTTTTCAACAGCCACATCAAGTCATACAATCTTCAGAAAATGCATCAGACTGTCAGGACATTTTGCTAAATGACTCAGCTTCTGACATTAATGCAATAGCAGGGGTTTCCGTTGGCATCACTGCGGAGGTTTCATCTTGCCAGATTGAAGGGTCTCTACCTGATGGAAGCAAAGAGGAGGTAGCCCCTAATAAGACTATACTAGACCCTAAAGAGCTCATTGGAGATCCGGAATCAATTGAGGACATTGTTGTCTCAAAGTCAGATGACAAATCAAAACCTTGTGATGAACCTTCTCTGCCAGTTGATTCCGAAGTCTTTATTGGAAGTGATTTACAACAGGATGTGTCTACAATAGTGTCTTCTGAACATTCTGGAGGTGATATAATTGTAGGAACAGTGTTCGGAGAAGAGGCATCTAAAACATTTGTTCAGCCAGACTCTATGTCCAAACTGGTGGAGCAAATTCCTGAGGAATATTCTGCACTTGCCATGAAAGAAAATCAAATTTGTGAGTCAGGGGAATCATCGGTTCTAGTGCCCGCTTTGCAAGGGGAACCAGGATTTAAGGATGTTGCTCCAGAGGAACCTCTACAGGAAAGGGAAATTTACTCTATTTCACAGGAAACACTCAGCGATCTCTCTGATCCATCGGAAATCACACACAATGATTGTGCTGAATCCAAAGCACAGTTCCAGGTCCCAGAATCCTCCAAGGAGTGTGCATACACACCATCAGAACCTACTGTTGAATGTGTGAATGGCCTAGACCCGTCTTGTGCCTCCCTCCAAACAGAAAGCAAAGACAGCAGATCTTCTGAGAGCCCCTTCACTGATAGAGTAAAGATCTCTGCTGTAATTCCCGATGGGGATGAATGTGTTGACATGACTACAGAAATGAGTGAGACTACTGTCTCTGGGGACAGCCCGTCCTCTCCCATGGACACCACTAGTGGTTCTGCTCTGGAGAGTTCCTCTATGTCCGACCCACTCAATGCCTCATCTTCAACAGCTGAGCTTACTTCCCCTTTGGATATTAATAGTGGATTGCACCAGGATTTGGAACACACTTCCCCAGTGGATTTAGACAATAATTTGTCTGAGGAACTGCAGCATTCAGACACACCTGACAGCCTGAATGGATTACATCAAGATACTGTTGATAGTTTGATGAAGCACAATGAAACCCTTCAGCAGCATGCTGAGGAACTGTATGTGGAACAAATGACAGGTAATGCATTTTTATTTATCACTCTGCTGATGCTGGTATAGATTGTCTTTGTCTTTATTTTAGGGTGTCTGATGCTATTAACTCACTTTTTTTACCATCATCCTATGTAACGGTTGTTTGGATTGATCTGGAATTTCTTGCTGCTGCTAAATGAAGTTTGTTTTTCATGCCACTCTAATCAAATTGTTCACAGCTTAAGCTAGTTTAGCTCATTTGTGCTATTTTGAAGCTAATTTAATTTTATCTTCACTGGATTCCAACACACTTTTGTGTGTGCATGTGAACACAATGGTGTTTGCCTTTAAGATTATTTTGTATTATGTGTATGTATATGGTTTTGATCTATCAGTGGTTTAGGTTTCCATCCGGAAGGGAAAACCCTTCCTTGTCATTCAGGTAAGCGTGTTAATAGGGAGTGTTTGCAAAAAACAATGTGTATTTGCAGCACAATGTATCCTGGCAACCGGGTGATGTCATCGGTCTCATATCATAGAATGAAAACAGTTGAAAGATTGTCTTGTGAACTTTTTTCACAAAGTAGACGCCCAGCTCTTTTCCACATAGATGAGAATTCAGCATTGTTCTACTAATAGCTCCTTACTCTGTGTTATTTATATCACACTCATGGAGCTGCTGATCTCAGTTGTAAAGGAGGAATAAGTCACTTCCTTTCATCAAATGCTATATTGCTGTAATAATGTATCTGAGTGGTCAGTTTAATGGTCTTATCATGATTTGTTCATTTCTAAGTAAACAAATAAACCTGCAATACGCCACTGAAATGTTCAGTCCTCTGACATGAATCAGCAGCTGAGTTAATGAATGACTTATTGATTTTTGGAAGTTTCAGTTAAAAGTCACGTATGTGAATTTCCCTGAAACTGTGGGTCTTATTCATATGAAACATTTTGTTTTTTAAATACATGAAAAACTAGTCCAATCACCTACAGCAAGTTTCTCAAAATGGCAATGCAATCACTTTTAAAACTTAAAATACAAGTTCTTCATCCTTCTCTCAGTTCCATATTATTGTTATTATTATTAATGTCTTTTGCCTTGATTCCGCCTCACAGATGACGGCACTTTAGCAGAGGATGCGGTGGACGGACACCAAGACTCCTTAGCAGACATAGCGAATTCCGAAGTGGTGAGTATTCTTTGGCTATAATCCTCAACCTGCAATCCAGTAAATAAATCAGTAACATTTAGACCTCTCGATATGACTCACTCAACATTTACTTCCAGCCACCCTGAATTCTCAGTAGCTAAGAAGTTAGGTAGTAGTTTCCCGAAAGGCTCCACTGTCCAGAAATTGAGGGATGTATTTAACCTGACCTTCTGTTGTAAATCTGATTTCTACGCCTGGTTGCTGAAAGGCTTCTGACGCAGCTCTGAGTTGGAACTGCTGAACTGTCCCTCATAAGGTCAAACTGGCAGATATGGGAATGCTGCCACCCTGCAGCTCACACTGTCGTTGTGTGTGCGTGCTGTTCTTTTCTCATGGAGGAAAGATGACATCACCCAGAGGCCTGAACACTTTTTTTCCCAGTTGTGTGTCAGAGGGATGATATCAGTGGCGAGAATACTGAGAGGGTGGAAGGCAAGATGTGATAGCTCATTTACGCAGGCCAGCAAGAGTGATGAAGTGAGATGTCTATCTTCAGTCTTTAAAAGCTGCTGATTAGAAGTATCCTCCTCCACATCGCTAACTTCAGTTTATTTTGTCATCGTCCTGTGGGAATCCATATTGTTTTGGCAGCTTCCTGTGCCTCCCAATTTGGTACCTGATTTGAATTAATCTAAAATGAATGTTGAGCAAATCACTTTCGGAGTGAAAATCACTTTTTTTTTCCCAGCTGATCAGAATCCACCCGACTTTAAAGAGCATTTAAAGTGCCGTACGACAAAACTGCAGCACACTCTTATAATAAACAGAACATTATCATCCGATGGTGTGTGGATGCTAATGTAGTTTTTGTTTATCTTTTATAGCCATCGTTCTTGGTATGAATGGGCCTTAAGGCCGGGACACACCAAGCCGACGGTTGCCATTGGGCAACTTCGGCCCGTTTTTGAGCATCGGTTGGCTTAGTTTTTTTCAGTGTGTTCTGCACCATTGTCTCTAGTCGGACGCTGTTAGGTTTGTTGGGCTGATTCAGCATGTTGATTCGCCGTCGGGCCGTTGGTGAGAGAGAGAACTCTGATTGGCTTCAGCTTAGCGAATGAGTCGAGCAAAGAAGTCAAGACAGTACAGACAGTAGGCTGTTATAGTTTTACATCATCTTACCTGAGCATTCAAATACACAAATATTTTCATAATAACATTAGCCGGCTGGAATGAAGAAAGTGATCCGTGTGATCAAGCATGCACTGCTTTGTTTACGGTTTGTATATCTGCAGTCCTAGTTTCGGTTTCCATTTTTGAATGACGATTGATACCTGCTGATATAGACAGATATTTCCTGTCGCCTATAGTCCTTTTGGTGTGTTCAAGCGCAGCTTTTTGGCCGATATGCAGCTGATGAGAGGAAACAACACAGTCTGCTTTCGTTTCCACTTGTTCTTTGACGTCGACTTTGTGGCCCGGCCTTAAAGCCAATGGAAACTGACGCACATCTTTGCTAGCATGTTGCAGCTAACATTCTTTTTGTTTTGGTTGTAGTGGACTCAAGCATTGGAAATGAAACAAATTTTTTCTTGCAAGTGACTGAGTGACAATAGGTTTCCATTCAGTCGGAGGTGATTTTTCTCTTCAAACAAATTAATGGAGATTCCTAAGTCTTAATTTTTACACCATTAGCCTACTTTAGCTTCATTCTTCCAGTTGTATTTGAATCAAGGCCCTGTTTGAACTAAAAAGTAATGATAATGAACAGTTATTTGTCTGATCATTTTTACTCCCCCCTGACCTCTCTTGTCAAGGTAGCTTTTTCTGTCCAGGTTGCCACTGAAAACAGGCTACTGTGATGTTTTTTTTTTTGTTTTTTTTTTATAAAACGGTAAACTGTGTTTTAAACTAAACATAATTCTAACATCTAACCTTACTTCTCCTACAGGCCTAACATTCTAACACTTGAACAAAATGTACTCTGAAGATTGTTGTGTTGAAACCAGTGAAAACTTTAAGATGCTTGCTAGACTACATAAAAATATAAGTCTATAATGGTCTCATGGCATATTGAGTAATCAGAGTAATCAAATGAACTTCTAACCTCTTCCATTTTTTAAAAATGATTTGAGATCTAAATTTGCTCTGCCAGTAACAGTGGGCGAAGTGGGGGCTTGTTTTGCACAGATTGAACCAATCATATTGAAGGAAAATGACCATGAGTAATAAATCACGTTAATCTTACTGTTGTATAAAAACCTGATGTATTGTTGTTTTTAAGAGAGATTCTCTGAGAAATGCTTGAACTCTCCCGGCCTTGATTAAAGAATTTAAAGGGCATTTGCTGAAGTCTGTCTGGTTATTATTGCTGTGCAGCAAGTTAGTTAGTGGAGCAAGTTAACAGATAAGTGAGAAACTAAAGACCTTATTCCCGAGTGATAGTGTCAAAAGGGGTGAGAGACGTCGTTCAACTCCGTGTGAGACTCTTAGGCGGGGTTAGATTGCAGTCAGGTAACTATAATTCTTAAGCATTCTACGTGGTTAGAATAGCTACTCTTAGGCGTCAACCAACGTGGTGAAGTCACCTGAGTATAATTTTTGCAGGTGTCAGGGACACTTGGTTCAACCTAAGTCAGGTGCGTAGAGGAAAAATCTACCACTCTACTTTTACACTTATCTGCCGTCTGGCATGCAGACTTGGACTGCATCATGGGGTTGTGGAACAATATTGTCAGCATTTCAAAGAAATTACACTCTGGAACATTCTATCTTAAGAGACTCTTGAGATAAGAGGAGGGGTCACACTCACAGAGCATCCTAACTTTGCGCTAGCATGCTAACTTTGCTCTCGCTTGGCAAGATCACAAGAAAGCTAGGTTCTTATTAGCGGTGCTTGCTAGGCAGTGTTAAACTTAGCACACATTTTTAAGATGAATGGTTTGAATCATGTTTTGTAGTGATTTTTGTCACTTTAACTTGTCAAATGTAATGCTTCTGTCAGTTAAAGGAGGCTGATTGGAAATAGGATCTGAGATGCTAACAAATGCTAACAAGTTTTTCCACATCAAAAAAGTGGAACCACATCTTTATTTTTTTTTTACATTTGGGGTTAGTTAATGAATTGGTTTGTCATAACCCTTACTTCCAACACGTAGCCTAAGGCATTGTGATATCCAAGTTATTTTTGAAAAGGCTGAGGTGATTGTATTTAGCATTATCATGTTGTCACTGCTTAATTAAAAAAATGTTACTTACACCACTGAATCATTCACTGTAAGACCAGGAACATGCTTTAGGAGCATAAATTGATTTGTTTTTGAGTTCATCTTGACATTAAAAAAATTACATGCACTTATAATGGATGGATTATGGATAATAAGTGGTTTGGTTGTTTTTAGCTTATCCTGTGGTGTCTAGAGTGCTGTGGCTCCCTCTTGTGTTAGGATGCAATATAACTCCTTCCAGATGTGCAATGAGCTGTCTAGTAGTCTACATATGTGTTAGAGAGAGAAGCAAGGGCAAAATACACATACTGTGGTCTCAATATGCCACCAAAAGAATGAGGGCTACCTATTCTCTTTCTTTCTTCGGCTCTTTTCATCTGTCCTTGTGCAGCAGGCCAGATGCATTGTGGGAACCCCTCTAAAGGAGCTCCTTTTTCACTAAACTATTAAACCACACAAGCTGCCTCTGGGAAACAGTTTCTTAGTGCGCACACTCACAAACATGCGCGCAAACACAAATCCAGTGTGTAGTGTGTTGGAAAAAGGGACAAGGCTGCCTCTCAAGCGCTGGAATGTGAAGTGTAAGAATGGCGTGATGTTGAAGAAAAGCAAAGGGCTGCTGTTGGTGGAGTGGGAGGATTGAAGACACCAGTGAGGCTGGTCAGGATCCACACACACTCCTTTGTATTGTTCTCGCTCGATTTCTGTGCTTCTGCTCACTCTTTTCAAGTCTTCCTCCTTTTGTGTGTTCTCTCTTTCCCAGCATTAGTTCGTCCAAAAAGTCATTTACTCAGTCATTAAAAAGTAATTTACCATTGTTTTAATTCAAACCCATATGACTTTTGGAACACAAAAGGAGACATTTTGGTCATTTCATTGCATTTACAAAACTAAACAAAAGCACATAAATGTCTTGTAAAAATGGTCCATATAATGTGAGCTGATCTTCTGAAATCTCAAGATGGTTTTATGTGACAAACTGACTAATCTTTGAAGTCATGATGTAATGAAGGTAGCAACAGATCTTTTCTTTCATATTGAAACTCGCATCCTGTTGAAACGTATTATCGAGAATGAAAAAAAGAGGAGGATAGGGCTTGGTTTCAATTCATTGGTTTCTGATTACGTAGATGGAAACATATGTATGGATGAAAAGATCAATAACATACATTTAAAAAACATTTTCCGTTTCCGTTTCCATTTCATGCTAACTTTTTGTTATTCACTGCTAATCTTTTCCTACAGTGAGTTGTTAATTATTGTGACTGGATCAAGTCATTGAATTTGAGAATACGAGAAGTGGGTTAGTCAGCTTTGTGAACGAATCACCCAGACTAATTTTGTGGATTAGATCAGCTGATTCATTTAAAGATCTGACTCAAAGCAATCATTCCTTCATGAATTGTATATCGCTGCTGCTTTCATGACCGTCAGTATAATCAGCCAAATTTCAGTGTATTATTCACATAAAGCTTATCATATGATTTCAGAAGACTCTTGCACTCAACTCATATGGGCCACTTTTATGGTGTGTTTTTGAGAAGAGAATATCCAGGATATTCTTGCATTTCACAGAACAGACATGAGAATGAGTAAATAATGACAGAATTTCATATCTTTTTGGTCAAGCTATTCTTTAATTTAAATCATAGTTTGTGTTGGATGACTGGTCTTGAGTGAAACACGGAGATAACATGCGCCGAGATCCCCACAAAGAGCCCTTGTTTCTTCTGTCCCCTCCTCCACTGGATAATCACATGCACACATGCAAACACACAGTAAAGACTGAACCGACTGCGTCAGGACAACCTACACAGTTAGCTGAATATCTGTTTCTCTTAAGTACAAGTTAGAACGTCATGCTAAACATGGAATAATGTATGAGACTTTAATTGAAGGTGTTTTTTTGTCTTCAAGGTGTGTCTGCCTTGTGTGTTTTTGCATAAAATTATATATACACACACTGTGTCACCCTCGTTATATTTTATGGTGGATGGAAACTCCCAAGCAAAAGTGGAAAAACATTGCAATTCGGCATGAATGCATTGGGACAATAACAGACTTCGTTTGCCATAATGCTACCACCCGTTATGAAGTCCACGGTCTTTAGCAATGCAATATTTTAATTTCTTTTTAATCCTAATCGATTAGATATTGTGCAGTGATTTAGTAGAAACCGTAGCAGTGTTATTTTACTATTATTTATATTCCAATTTAGTATTTATTAATACTTATAATCACATATAAGTTATAACATATAAGTTTGTTTATATAATGTGTGTAAAAAAAATAAAATATATATATATACACACATACACACTATATATATACACACACACACACACACACACACAAAAAATATACATATATACGAAATTTAGCTTTGCAAACTTTTATCTAACATAAAAGTTTGTTTAAATAATACACACACTATATATATATATATATAGTGTGTATTATTTAAACAAACTTTTATGTTAGATATGATTAATCGCGATTAATCGATTTGACAGCACTAATTTATATTTTGAAATTTATTTTTTCATTTTAATTTAGTCATTTTGTGATTTTTGTCGTTTTCATTAGTTATTTATATTTAGCTTTATTTTTATATCTCCTTTAGATTTAGTAATATTGGTGCCATTTCAGATACTTGCCATGGCAACAATTCCAATTTTCTTTTAAGTTTTTCATCTAATATTTTTTTCAGGATTATTTTAGCTTGATTTCAATTAACAGAAGCCAATTTTAATCGTTTTAGTTAATGATAGAAACTCTGAACCTCTGTATTTGCATGTGAACTCCTATCTCTGGTATTTTCGCTCTGAATGAACCCAGGCTTACTTCTGATTCTTTTCCAGAAGCCCGAGTTTCATGCACCGCTTCAATTGCATTAAATTCCCAGTGAATCCCATCAGACCGCAGTCTGGCCTCTCATCATTCTCGCCATTTGAAAGGGTTGCCATGACTCCAGCTGTTGATGGTTCTATATAGATGCAGTGATCGAGAGTCCCTTGCATCCAATGCAAAGCTAAATGAGATTTACTACACTACACTTCTTGTTTTAATTGCGAACAGTGTCCAAGAGTGTATGATCTTGTCATGACAACTTTTCTGATAGTGTTGGATGGAAAAGCCTTATCTTACTGGGTTGAGCCTGGGAATCTCTCCCAACTCTTCTCCAAACAGTTTGAAGGATGAAATCCTTCTAAAAATGTTCCTCTGATCAGTGAATGGGTGTTAACCGATCAGAGTTCAACCACACCATGATGCACATTGGTAAAGATGTGAGGCTTTCTGCTCCGAAAATTTTAAAGGATGAGATGAGAGGCATTGAAAGAGTGAAGGGGGAACGGAAAAGAGCAGCTGCGATTGGGTGAGTCTGTTAAAAAAACAACAGTGGGAGCAGAAGGAAAGCCAGCGACAGAAAAAGAGAGGGAGTGTGCAGAAGGAAAAAGGAGAGAGGGAGGGGAGAAAAAAGTGTGTGAAGAATGGAGGGAGGGAGGGAGGGTGGGAGGGAGAGTGAGAACGGGGCTGGTTCATGGTGCAGATGTGCCGAGAGTTGCTCATTTTTCCCAAAGCTTGACTGGGAACTCCACAAGTCTCGGGCTTCATGTTGGAATATAACGGCACTCTCTTCTCCTCCTTCACACTTCACCCCTGGAAAAGATGTACGAGCGACACCGGCGACGGTACAGCCTGTGCGCAAAGGGCGAGAGGTCCGTGGATGTGGTTTTGATTAAGGTATGAAGCAGAAAACAAGTAGTAGTTGTGTTCGAGTTCCTTTCGAAAGTCTGTTAAATATCATTGTTGTCTGTAAATTTTGCAGATTGTCTTGTTGACAGTTGCGTGCGCCGTCACATTGCATTGATTAGGGTTGGCCGGGAGCGTTGTTGAGATGCCAGAGGTCTCGCTCCCGTTGAATCGAAGGGGTGTGTGTGCATGAGAGCTGTGGAGTTTCGCTGCTTGGCTTGGGTGGAGTTCAGTTTTGGATGTGGAACGATGAGGCCTGCTTTCCAATTTCAGGCCACTGTTCTCCATTAGCTCTAGGGTTTGATGTTTTGTTCTAGACATGCTGGAGTTTGAATTTCGTAACAATTTCGCATTGAGTTCCATCTCCCCCACCCTTACGTTTGTTGTCAAACAAACGTTGAAACTTGAGACTTCTCAGTCTATATTTCATCTTTACAGGTATTTGGATTTATTCTTTAGTTTTAAAGCAATGTGTAAGTTTCATGGCTACTCTTTATTGGTCCCAAGAAGTTAGCAAAATTGTAAGAGAAAAAATATTTGCATATAAAGTAATTGTCAAACATTGAAACCTGTGACTTAACAGTCCATATTTAGGGACAAAAGTGTCCTCAGAAATTAGCCACATTTGACACAACCTTCTTTTTGGATAATTTTAATTAGAAAAAAAATTCTGAAGCTTTATAAAAACAATAGAAGTCTACTCCCTGTCCGAATTTAGATATTGTGTGTGTGGGAACAGTAAGGGCTCTGACTGGAATGCTGTCAGTATGTTGGAGGTTGTATATTTAGTGGCTGGTCTGGTACTGTATCAGTGAAGGTCACAGCCAGACACGTAAAGGGCCCTTCCACAGTCTGACCCCTCGATTATTGTCTCTTGATAAGTAGATTGGTCCAAGCTTGCTTCGCTGCCTGTTTATCTCCATTCACTTCTTCTGCTTCCTTCTGCTTTCCATCATCTGACATGAGCTGGCAGCAGGTCTGAGAATCATTATGTGGGAAGGCAAGTTAATTAAAAAAAAATCTAATTATAGTAGGTATAAAATATTGTGGAGAACTGCCATGCATAATTATTCCTTCATAAAAGCAGCATGTATTGTTTACTATTAGGTATGCTCTTTCATATGCTCTCCTTTTATGCTAATCAGATTTTTTTTTTTCTCTCAATTTTATCATTTAGTATTTTTATTTTTTTATCGTTTATTCACATTCATGATGCACACTTGCCTACTTGGCTTCTGTATCACTAAATGTGTTGTTTTACAAAATGAGGGATGAGACATAATTTGTCTGTGATAATTGACAACATGCCTCGGAAACACTTATTTTACACAATATTTATTCCATTTTTATATATATATATGTATATGTATGTGTATATATATATGTGTGTGTATATATGTATGTATGTGTATATATATGTGTGTGTATATATGTATGTATGTATATGTGTATGTGTATGTGTGTGTATATGTGTATATATGTATATATATAATTGTAGTTGTATGTCTCATCCCAATAGTTCACTTAAAGTCTGTGTAAATACTCCAGACAGCTTGTAATTTTTATGATCAGGCTTCATGGTCTCACCAATTAAAGACTTAAAGTTTTTATCCACCTTAAATCAGCATTATATACTGTTATATTTGCGAGGTGATATATTAATATATGGTCCACGTTAAGCATCTGTGGTGGGAAGTGAAGAGGGGCTGTTAAACCGTTCTGTATGTAAAATACAGGGCCACAGGTGCCGCTTCAGCACTAAGTGAGGATTGAGAAAGACAGGTTGTCCACGGCCGTCTCAAAGAGCACCCGAGGGAGCACTTTCCAATTGACGCAGACCTTTGTTGTAGCATATTCCTTTCACCTGAGACCTCCTTGATATTGAACGAGAAGCCAAATGGCTACTTAACACCTCTTCAAGTCATTTCACAGATGTTTTACCCAGAACCCGCCTGCAAATGTGAGCAAGAAACAAATAGAAGAACCATGCGAAATCAGTAGGTAGCTATTTTTGCAGTACGAAAATCGTAGACTGCGTCCACTGGTGCCCTCTTCCATGTCATAGCCTTTCCCGTCTCCACAGCTCGTCATATCTATGGAATGTGTCCAGAATGTCCAGCTCAGACCACAGTCTGTGGACAGTCTCTCTCTCTGCACTCAGTGGATTACAGCTCTGTTTCATAAGCCTTTCGGAAGTTCTGTCATCTCTTAATATAGCCCATCTCAACAGTCTCCTTTTCCATGATTAGAACATGGATGTGTTTGGATCAGAGCCAAAGCACTTAAAAGACACTTTGCCACAAATTTTATCTCATACACTACCATTCAAAAGTTTGGGGTTGTAAGATTAATAAATCTAGTTAGAAAAAAACACAGTAGAAACCGTAATACTGTGAAAAAGTATTGCAATTTTGATATGCAAGTTATTCCTGTACTGGCAAAGCTGATTTTTTCAGCCTCATTACTCTAGTCTTCGGTGTCACACGATTCTTCAGAAATCATTCTAATATGAGGATTTGCTGCTAAAGAATCATTTCTTTTCTTATTATTAATTTTGAATACAGCTGTGCAGCTTAATATTTTTTGGGATTTTTTTTTTTTTTCAGATCCTTTGAATTGAACGTTCAAAAGAACAGCATTTATTTGAAATATAAATCTCATTTTGTAACATTACAAATGTCACATTTCAACTTTTTGTATTTTTTTTAATAAGATTGAAAAATTGTAGGATCAATTCAACATTTATTTAAGTGTTTTAAAATCATTGTGAATAGCCTGTTAATTATGGATAGCCTCATACGCATTTTAAATGTTCTTATGAAAATATTTAAGTTTTTTGTTTTTTTTGTGAATATGGCCCCAAATCATTAACGCTTAGTGTAACTTGTGGTTTTTTACCTTGCAAATGAAAAATCATCTGTAAAAATGTGTATTTACATAACTGTCAAAAATCAGCTTAGTATAAAAACCTGCCCGTGCTAGAAAAGTGTTAAAGTTGACATTTGGCACCAGACTAAAAACTACTCTGATCCCTTAACAAGCACACACAACTCTTTCCCAGCTGCTTTTCCACTGTAGGGCCGAACGGTTCCAGTTGTATTTCCACTTGAGCTTGTTTCGGCAAGGCACGATTACAAACCAATCTCGGCCTGGAATTCTCAGCACTGTTGGCTACAAATCTACTTTTAAAGTTCACCTGTCCACTGTTGTCCTGTTCTAGGCACCCATAATTCCTCAGGGGAAGGAGATTGTTTGGAAAAGGCAATTCTAGAGTAGTTTCCTGTTCTTGTGACATGGGTTCCCACAGGAAGTCAATACCGTCAAAGACTAAGGGGTCGTGTGTCAGGATAGGTCATGTGAAGGGCGTCAGGATCATGTTTTAATCAATGCACCTTTTCCATCTCACTCTTGAAGTGTTGAATTTGCCAGTCAATGAAGTGGTGTGTTGTGGATGGAACTCCATTATGGCCCCATTTACTCTCCATCAGTGGCGTAAAGAAAACTACGCCACATGCCTGGGGAAATGCATGGCGGCTTTTTACAGCCTACATCATGCGCTCGTGCACAACACTCCTTTGTCATTAATTCCTTTCCTTTCCTGACTAAACGCACACATGGTTTTTCAAACATTGTTCATTAATTCTGCATGTTTTTTTTTATTCTTGAACTTAATTTCCAGTTGTGCATGTAGAAGCCTGACGTCACATTTGCCGAAACGAGCATCGTAAAGCCACTTTGAACTACTTGATGATTTCACTTCATGTTTGCGTTGTTCTGCTATAAATCATCCCCTGCAATGAGCTCTTTGTCCCAGCGCCTATTCAAAGCCCCATTGTGTCCGGCTGCATCTCGAGATTCTCAATGCATGTAAACACACTCTGAAAGATTGTTTGCGCTAAAAAAGTGTGTATTGTCTGAATGAGTTGTGTGTCTTTAAGTGAGATATCCTCGGTTTTTAGTGCCAGTCATACTGTGACGAGACTTATATTGATTTGTCTAAGGATTATGCTAAATTATACTTAAAAGATTTCTGTCAAGTGTAGTTAGTCACAGTTAGACTGAGACCCTGACGAGCAGAATGTAAAACACTAACATATAGCACATATATTATGAACTAACCTTAGATATTTGTTTATTTATTTTATTAAATGCTTTACTTGTATGTATTTCTTTAGGGAAAGATACAATAAACATAAATAAAACTGAGACAACAGCCAACCAATGCATGTATCATAGTGCTTGTTGCTAAAGCTAATTTGTAACACTTTTATAATTACAACAACAGCAAACAAACAAAAAAAGGAGAAAAGAAAGAGAGAGAAATCTGTTGCTGAATTAACCAAGACTTAGTAGCTTTAAAAAAAAAATATATATATATATATATATCTATATATATCTATATATATATATCTATATATATATATAAATTATTTATTTATTTAGTGTGGCATGATAAGATTATCTATATCATGCGGATCTGCAAACTGCCTTGTCAGTGAATAATGCAAACTTTTTCCAATTATGTTTTAAGTATTACAGAATTTTTTTCGAATATGTTTTTAATGCGTTATTTTAAATATTGCGTAAAATACGTTTAAATCAGTCTAAATTTAACATTTAGTTTTTCCCTGATTAAAATGAAAAAATAAATAATAGTAAAATTTTCACGTAAGATAAATCCAGTCATATCAGTAGCTTTATGGTGGCTGACATGTTGTTGATCATTTTTTTCAATAACCCCTATGTTATTGGACACTTTTGCTGAATAAATTAATAATGGCTGACTTGTAGATGTATTGGAGCTATGTGGGCCTCCTTGCTTTTGCGATATTGACCTTCAAAAACAAACCCATATTGGTTGACCGATCGGATATATTAACATAGCTGGCCTGACAACTCTATATTTATGCTTTGTTTATGCCAAGTTATCCTTAAAGCGTGTATCCTGAAAAATAATCAAACCCGTCATGATCAAAGAGCAGGACTCTGGCTGACCGTTTCTGCCTGTGGCATGTGTTTAGCATTTGGTCAGTGTGAGGCATTACATATTTCCATTACTGCACATTGGCTCTAAATGCCACATTTGTGGACTGATTTTCACGACTCATTCAGTAATTGGTAGAAACGGTGTCTGGTTGGAAGTGTTTCTGTGTGTGTCTGCTACATCCATTACCATTATTACTAAGTCGTGAAACTGACATAAAATATCAGAGCAGTATCCCAGCTAACCTTCTGGTTCTCTGCAAATGTCCGCATAAACACATTTTTGAGCGTTTGGTAATATACATCCAGATACACACATCCATAAGCCTGCACACTTGAAAACTAGTGTTTAATTGGCTGAAACTGAGTGCTCTGTACTTGAGACTTTTCATTTGCTTTCCCACTCAAAGACAAGTTTATCATTCATAATAAAGATTGAAGGATTGGGGGCAGTGTGTTTGTATGATTTTGTTTGTCAGATTGAGGTTGATGTCTGTTCTGGGATCAGTAAACATAACATGCTTGCATGTCTAAGTTCCAGATGGTGTAAGACTCTCGGTGCTGTCTGGATCCTGTCAGAACCTACTGCGAATGGGAATGACATGTTTTTTGAACAGCAGTGAAACATCACAGCCCTGAATCGCTTTTCTGAATTCCATGATGGCGTGTCTTCATTAAAACATTAGATATGTGGCCCGACACATTATGTGGTGGCACTTAGGCAGACGACCAGAGTTTAAATCCAGCTTGTGTTACCTACTGATACCATCCCCTCATCTTTTCATACCCTTTTAAATAAAAATGACAAAAAATAAATAAATAGCCAATCGACAATTAAAACCGATTTTTTTTTTTTTTTTTTTTTTTTTTTTTTAGTTCTCTTAGTTTAATTTTTTGTTTGTTTGTTTATTTTTTTTTTTTTTTAATTGTCTGTTAATTTTAATTATTTCGGGGGGACTTTTTGTTTTGTTTTAGTTTGTTTGATTTATTTTTTGTTTTTTGTTTTTTCATTTAGTTGTCTGTTCGTTTATTGTTTTATTTAATTTAATTTTGTTGTTTTATTTGGGCATTGGTTTTGTTTTAGTTTGTTTGATTTGTTTGTTTTCTGCTCGGTTTATTTATTTATATATTTTTTTTATAATTTATTATTTTATTTAGTTGTTTGCTCATTTATTGTTTTATTTTATTTATTTATTTTGTTTTATTTGTGCTTTTCTGTTTTGTTTTAGATTGTTTTTTTAGATCACAGCTTGGGAAATCATGACCACACATAAAGAAACTGATTCAGCCAGCTATTCTTCCCATTTCGTTCTTTTTTCCAGTATTTGTTTCTGTTTCTCTCCTTACATCTCACTCTCTGAGAGTTAAAAGGCTGCAGCTGTTGACGGCTCTATTGAAAAGCCCACGCCCCTCTTTCTTGCCACACTAGAGCAGTGTCCATCCACCAATGACCAAACAAAGGAGGTCTATGACCAGAAGCCACACACGTGCGTGCACACAGCGGGTACACACTAAGCGTGGGAGTTGAGCGTGTGTCACATGCTTACGACGGGCAGTGGGTGGGTGTAATCAGTCCTGAATGGAGCCGATGATGGCCATGCAGATGAGCTGCACAGGAAGGTTTCTAAGCTTCTGTTTCCGCCACAGGGATGTTCTTCTTTTTCATGGTCTTTTGATCTTTCTATACTATGTTACAGCTGGTGTTGTAGCTCTTCTTTGATTACACTAACTAAAAAGTACCATGGTTTTGCAGTGTTGCTGTTTTTGGATTTATTTATATATTAATTTATTTATATACATTTATTTTATATTATTATTTAAATATGGTATTTGGCCAATTAACACCATATTCACTATTATTATTATAATTTATATTATATTATTATTATATTATTACATATTACAATTGTTATTATTCATCCTTATTACCTAATGCATCAGTGTATATATAATAATATTGATGCATCAGGTGGTAGTAATACCATAGTAGTAATACTACTAATAATACATGTTGCCTTTGGCTTGCTCAGTTGGGGATATTTTGGGGATATTTAATTTAATTTTATCAATCAATAAATTCCTCTTGAAACAAACTTTGTTGTATTATTTTAATTTAATACTGTGAAGCTGCTTTGATACAATCTGTATTGTGAAAAGCGCTGTACAAATAAACTTGACTTGACATAACAATAGTACAATTTGTGGAAAATATGGTATAAAAATGGGCATTAAGATTGATAAATGTCCCATCTTCCCGAAGTCTATGGGTATTTTGAATTGGATTTTGGTTAAATCAATTATCTTGATGGACAAAACGTGTTACTATAATAATCTTTTGTTGATCACAGAGTTTTTATTTTATTTTATTTTTTACAATAAACCAAAAGCCTATGTAAAAGTCCTATTGTGTTTTTGTTGATGGAACCAGTGTAATGCTCTCTTCCGGGTTGGCCTACAAATTTACATCATTCCTGCACCACTATTGTACGGTGACCACTTTGTCCTTACAGTAGCCTATAACTAGCCCTCTATGGCCCGTTCACAGCTGCTCTATGTTGAACGTTAGTGGGCCGTGATGTTTACATGTGGGTCACATTCCTCTAGGTCTGTTCTGAATGCCCCACACATGCCCCCAGAAACCCTTCCTGCCCCAAATCACAGCCTTGAGGGTTTACAACCACATGTAACTCTCTCAGGAGGTAGACGCTCTTACCACTGCTAATATTTCTGTTCACGAGCTGAAGAAAGGAACATTTCTTCATCAAGAAAGAGAATGATTCTGTGGTCGAAGGAAAATGCTTTAGCCGTCCAAGTCGAAACCATTGACATACTTGAACTGGTTTTAGGTTGCAGAGGAAACCATCTTTCACCTGATGCATCAGTACTGTATGTCCTGCTGGATTCTAGCATGATTTTTAGCAGATGATGGATCTTCAGAATATTATGCATTTGAGAAAATCAATACCTTTAGAAAATCAACTTTTTTTTTTCTTTTTTTTTTACTCTTTAAAAAAAAAAATTCTTTGTATTGTCATTTTTCTAAACTGACAAGTGTAATTTCCAACATCTTCAATTAAGTGTTTTGTTTGAATGTGTGATAGAAATGATGGTGGAATTTTTTTTTTTTTTTGCACATATATAATGATGCACAATAAAAAAAAAAATCAGTTGATAACAAATGATCTTTATCTTGATTACCTTTATTTTTCTTTCAGTTATGAGAGAGAGAGAGAGAGAGAGAGAGAGAGAGAGATGCACACTTTAGAACATTCGTCAACCAATCAGATTTCATGTCACTAGTATTTTTTTATATGACAAGTATGAATATTATAAGTTCAGAATATACAAAATCAGCTATAAGGTTTTCTGATCTGTATATCAAAAGAGTTATTTTGGACATATTCCACTCTAAACTGGAATGATTTTCTCATTGCAGATTCACAGAGAGACAGAGACGTTTTATTCAGTTGATGCCAGTCAAGATGCTGGACTCCAGGAGAAGAAATCCACTTCAGTGAGCTCAGGTAACCAACTGATTTTGCTTCAAAAGCCTGAAGTCTTTTGCATTGATAATCAAGTTGGTAACCCAAATGTTCATGGTCTTAGAGGATGTTCATGTTAGCACCTACGTAATTGTGGCTTCTAAGCATAAATGTACACTGAAATACCGCAGAGTTTTACTGAACGTACAGCGTTTGACGTCCAAACCTCAACATTACGTCACGTAGGTTTAGTTTATGGTTGAAAGTTACATCCAGAACAAAACACAAAAACCTCTTTCATACATCTTCCAGCATGCTACAAAAGAAAGGATGCCCTCTTTGCTCAGACTGTGTCTGTGTGTGTCCAATCTAAATAGTGCCCACATTGTGTCACATGGGAAACGACATACACATCCTCCAAAGACTAAATGAATGTCTTCCTGTCAATACAAAAGACTCCACTAGTCAAATAAGATCATCTATTTAAGTAGATGACATCAACATCCTGTCTGCCAAGATTGCGAGAAGAGATGCAACACAATGGACTGAAATGACTCCGTTTCAGACTGTATTTTGATTCAGTTCGTGAGAATCGAGTCTGGTCTGTTTTATTTTCGATGTATTCTTCTTCTGTTGCTAAACAACATTCTCATGTTGTTCCTGATTCTTTTTTCACCCCCCAGAATTGCCCCCTTCGACCCCCTCACCCGAGAGCGTACGTCACGAAGAGTCAGCGAGCCCCATGCGAGGGTCTGTCAGCGATGGCGACTCTCTCTTTAGCCAGGATTTGGGCGAGGACATCGTTTTTAATAATAAGGTGGGTGCGGATTTGCGTTGTTTCCATTATCACCCAATTCTGTTTGTTTTCGAAGCGGAGTTGCTATTTGTTTTGTTTCTATGTCTCTTTACCAAGCGGATCCCCTTGCTTTTGCCTCTGCCATATAAAGCGGTTATGTAATAAGTCTCATTTTCAGTGGTGATCTTCTCTACACACAACATCTTGCTCCACTGACATCATGTCATGTGACGTGAGCAGATCAGTGGGCCAAGGCCATTATTATGACCTCATCCTTAGACATGCTTCCTCCTCTTTTTCCCACCACCTCTAAGGATTTCTCCACCCCTTAAACTCCTTGCCTCAATTTAAGGATGTTTTACACAGACTTAGACACTTAAGTGTTGCTCTTAGCAAGTCGCAGAGAAAAATAGTGTTTTTTTTGAGAACTGTAATGTTTGGTTTACTTGGTGGTAAGTAGATCCCTCAATTTTTTTACAATCCTTTTTTGAAAAGCAGAATAGGCTCATCTCAAGTGGTTTCCACCACCTTGTCCCATTTTTAGTTAGAGAGCATAGTGAGATTGACTCAACTACGTCATTCACAGTGCTTTATGGGAATTGGCAGGTGTTAAAGGTGTTATTTCTTTGCAGAATTATGGGTATTATATATAGTTTTTCACCAGGAATTCTGCTGTTGGACAAGATAATAAAAAATAAAAAAATTGAAATAGTGTGAGCAGATGGCTCCAACAAAAGCATATACTGTTGATTAACAACCTTGTAGCTTTAAAGGTTTTTAAGTCTTTATAAATTAATTCCCCTATTGAGAACATTTATGGGATTTTTACCTCTGGAATCCGACTGTTCCCACCTATATGCTGATTTCACGCAGCCGCCATTTTGAAATCGAAAATGAGGCTCCGGTGGGAAGAACCCCGGAAGTAAAGATAAACAACAATGCCTTGGATTACCAACCTGAAGCTGCTGCCGCGATTTACACTATTGGATGTTAATATCCAATATAGGATATGTATATAGTACATTCCTGCTTCTTTTTTTACTTTCTGAATTATATATAAAAAAAATATTTTATTTATAAATGAATTTCACTGTATATAGTCTAAAGTATGAAAGAAATGTATGTACAGTTTTAGAATAACTCATTTTATACATTAAACACAACAATACGCCATCGCATTCACGACTCTCCTGTGATTAAAGGCGACACTTCCGGTTTTCTTCCCACCGGAGCCTTCCTTTCGATTTCAAAATAACGGCTGCGTGAAATCAGCGTATTGTAGCTAAGCTAGCAGGCTAATTAGCTATTGTTATGTTAACCTGCCAGGCTAATTGGCTAGGAGTTTGCTGAGAGAACAGGCTAAGCAGCTAGCAGTATGCAATGCTAAGTTAGGTTGCACACAATGCGAAGATGAAACAAATTCTCATTCATAAGAGCAATTTATTAGTCAAAGCTTGATGTTTTTGCTTCATTTTGTCAGAAGAGAAAATATTTAAATGCTTACATTGGCTAATGGTTTATTTTTGGAGGACATTAGCTTTATATGGTCCCCAAACTAGCCTACTTTTTCTCTTGGAATTGTACATGGAATTTCATGTAGCATGCTTACATTTTCTCTAAGCTCTGAAAGCAGGTAGAGGCACTTCACCTAAGCTTGACTTGTGTTCTGGAAGTGTGTGTCTCTCCCCCCCCCCCCCCATAGCTCATAAAGTAAACTATTACGGTACGGTTAGTGTGTAATGTAGCCGCTAGCTCACCACACCCCTCTCCTGGCTGCGGTCTCAGCATGCAAGGAAACTAATGAGCCGCTGTGAATGGAAATGAGTGTCGGCTGTGTGTGTTTCTATGTTATGTAAGCTTTATAAGGATGGAAAGAACTCTGAGACTCCATGGGGTTTGCAAGAGGAAAAAAATGAGTCTGCTTGTATGTACACTGCAGATGTAAAGTTGGTACGTCATCAGCAGTCATTCGCAAAATTCACATACGCTTGTCCTAACCAGGCGCTACGTGTGATTTTCATTACATCAGGCTGGGAAGTTCAACCCACAGTGCAATTTCATTGGTCCAAAATCCCAGTCTTATTAGCTGTCTTCCAAGCATCAAATGCGTTTAGATCGAAAGTGATTTTGTTTTTGCAAACTCTAATTGTCGTCCTCTTTCTCCATCAAAGGGTGAGGACAGTGTCACTCTCACCAGCGGTGTGTCCATGACCTACTCGTCCTCTACAGATGACAGCTCCAGTCTGGGGACCCCTAGCGCCATCCCTCAGGCCAGCACAGAGGCCCCTGCATCAGACACCTGTCAGGAAAATCCCACTTCTCCTGGAGCTTCACCCATTTCTAGAGAAACCGAGGAGGAAGAAAAAAAGGACCGTCTGACCGAGGTCCCGGAGCGGTCGACCATTTTACGCACCTCCATACGATCCCTGTCTCCTTTCCGCAGGCACAGCTGGGGCCCGGGCAAAAATTCAGCAGGGGAGACAGAGATTAGTCAGCGCAGGTATGAATCTCCACAGTTTTGTGACTTAACACTGTGTACTTTGTTTTTTACACATACGCTAGGATATGTGTACAGTTCACGTGATGTAAGTATTGTCATCATGTAGCCCAGGCTGTAGTTTAAAAAAAATGTGTCAGTCATAACTTTTTAAGAGAAATAGCGCAGACACGTATTGAGCGACTGTTTGCACACATTATAATATGGAGGATACTTTGAAAGGCTTCACATTCGTCTGTACACATACACAAAGCGTTCATGTCAAAATTGAAGTCACTTTGCGGAATGCAAACAGGATTTTTCTGTCCTCTTGAAACAGGACATTGGGGTTACGACATATTGAGGGGTTTGAACTACTCTTAAATAGCCAATTGACTTTAGTTTTACATCACAGTCTGGTGTAGTGCAAATTTAGAGAATCCTATCCCTCTTAAACCCTAAAAGGTTGCCATTTGTAATGATGAACATAATGCAGTATCTTCTTTTAGATAATTAAAAGATCATTTTAGATGTCCTTCTGTAGTAATGGAAGCTACCTTGTTAGTTTACTGCAGTTACGCTTGCAGTTGCTCAGTTTTGGTTTTTGTCCCATCATCTTCGCGTTAGTTTTGCTTTGTGTACAGCTCTCCCCTGAGTCATTGGCAGTCTGTATGTGAATATGTTTGTGTGTTTATGAAGGGAAATCCCAGAAGTGTGAGGGCTCTTTCCTCTGTGGGCTTTGTAAGCAAGCAGATGTTCTGTGAGAAAGAAAGAGCTGTATTTAGGTCACACAAGACTTCGTTCCTGCTAATGATAAAACTGATAACCTCTAATACTCAGAAAGACAGAAAAGAGGAACATCTTGGTTAACATTATGGTTGTGTTTCTTTTCATGCTGAAGAGAACCCAATTTGTAAAAAAAAATTCAAAAATTTATGATTAATTTATATCCAATAAATCCACTATCTTTTTTAATTTATTGACTTAAAATTAAGTAAAATTATTTTCCTGGTACCTTTAGGTTGTGTTTATATATATATATATAATTAATATTATAGTTTATACAAATATAGTTGTTCGTATAAAATACAATAAACATTATGTATATTTTAAACAAAAAAAGACTGCAAAACCAGAATAATATCATTATATTGACTTATTTATTATTAATTTATTATATTGACCATAATTACAGCATAAAAATAAATATTTTAGAAAGTTTCAGTAATTATAATAAATTTTTATATAATTATGATTATTAAATATTTATCATTTCTATCAGAAGATTAATGTATAATTATTATTAGAATAATTATCAGTTATTGGTATCATCCAAAAATGTCTGTATTGGTGCATAATATATTTGCATCTATATTTGAATGTTTTTACTCTTGTTTATCATTCTAGTAAACATTCCTAGGGCTGTCAATCATCTCATCCGCTCTTCATATAAATTTTTGTTTCATTATTTCTGTCTATCCATCTTCTCCTCATCATTTTCATCCATCCCTTTTTCCAGTTCGTCAGGAGGTGAAGTGGAGCGCAGGTCTACAGGCCATAGGAGAAGGTACCATCATCCATTTTCACTCTTTCCGCTCAGGGTCCCCATCAAACTGTTTCTGAATGGTCCATGGAAATATTTAAAATGCTGTTGTGGTGTGTGTGCACCATATGCTGTGGGAAAAACTGTCACTAACTGATCTCATCAAAACATCCCATGAATCTCTTCGAAGTTAAACACGTTTAGTTTTCAGTGTTATATTAACCTTGTTTCCGCCATGGAATAAAAAATGGAAATTGCCTATATAAACTCACAATTCTGACTTTTTTTCTCTCAATTGAAAGTTGATAAGTCGCAATTATGACTTTATTTCAAATTCAACAAATTCTGAATTTATTTCTCGCAAATCTGAGTTTATATCTCGGAATTCTGAACTCCAAAAAATCTGAATTATGAGATATAAACTTGGAAATGTGAGAAATAAAGTCATAATTGTGAGTTATAAACTTGAAATTTCAGGAAATAAAGTCATAATTGCAAGTAATAACTCGCAATCGCGAGAAAAAAGTCATAATTGCGAGTTCTAGACTTGGAATTGCATGAAATAGTCATAATTGCGACTTATCAACTTTAAATTGTGAGAAATAAAGTCAGAATTGCAAGAAAAAAAGTATTGAAGATTAAAAAGTCTTTGGTAAAGAGTTTAAAAGATTAAAAAGTCGCAATTACTTTTTAATTTTTTATTTCATTAAAAATTTAATAAAATGTAAAAAAAAATACACATTTTATTATTTTATTATAATAATAATAATTAGTAAAAAAAAAAAATTGTTAACGTTGTTCAACTAATAAAAATGTTTTTTATGGTTTTAGTTAACTATAATAACCCTGCACAATGTATCATACAAGTTACGTAATGTTAAATGTTCAAGAGCCTCTTTTAGATCTGGTCTTTGTACTAACAAGTTTCTCTTTTGTCTTTCTATCCATCCATCCTTCCATCCTCCTTTCATGTGCTTAACTATGAAGCATGAGCTGGTGTCCTTCGGTTGTCCTGCACACAGAAAACAACGAAATAAATGAAAGAAGGTAAAAAAAGAGGAAGTGTCTAAAATCTTTAAAGAAAACTACTTCTTGGGTAATGGTTATGGCATGAATTGCATTATGAAAGCACAAATGGTGTGTTGTGTAAAGACGGAGGTGTATGTGGATGGTGTATTGTGTGTTACGTTGTGTTAGTCTACTTCCTTTCTATGGTTTAGTCTTCACTCCTCTCCGGACAAACATCTGAGACCACAAACACTCTTGCAGTCACTTCCGTTTACTTCATTGTCTGAGACAGAAACGGCCACTTTCATGAATCCGTTTAGCCGAACAGTAGATTAAACTACAGTATCACAGCAGATATTAACTAATGTCAACAATGACTAACATATTGATCTGGATCTCAGAACCTGATGAGAGGTGAGATGTTTTTACTTTTGTCTTACCACATTGTCACTTTAAGCGTTTCCTGTTAGAAAGAATTTCAGAACACATCACACTCAACATTTTAGCATGTAGTTTAGATCTTGTACATACAGTGGTCCAAAAAACTATTGGAATACTTACACTGCACTTTAAATGATTGAATTTCATTGCATTCAATGTGGCATCTGCAAACAAATGATTCTTTTTTTCCAGAACTAACTTTTCTGAGCTATTTCAGTAATTGCTTTTAACCATTTGATCCAAAAGTAATTTTCACTGCATCTATGAAGTAACTTGCCCTCAAATTCACACGGGTCTCCAAGTAGATTTATGCACATGACACACTAATGTTTGACTATGAGAAAGTGTCAAAATATATGTACAGACAGTATGCTGTTTATATTATTTAAAACTCAACAAATAACCGTTATTGAAGTGATTGGCTTGCGCTCTTAATATATACAATTTGGTTTGATACTTAATTGAGTGGCATTCAAACATTTCTTTTGTGTCCAAACGCGTGTTTAGGCCACTTTAAAACGTTTTGCATTGATTTTCACCATGTGTAAAATGGCTAACCATTTCTGTGGCAGAGCTTGAATGATTTTGCTTGAGAAAATGTCATGGGCTTGTTGTATAGCGTGCGTCATGGCCAGCTTTCACAGACTGAAGTCAAGCTTTTATTGTCATAATTTGCTAGTTGACTTATGCTTGTTTTCATTTGATTTTATTTATTTTTTGCATGTGAATCTCAATGAGTTTGTGTCTGGCAGTTTATTGTGTGTTTAAATGTCATCCACAAGAAGGTAAAAGATCTTGGGTGATTCAGTGTGTACATGTCGTCACCATCTCACCTTTTTAAAATATCTCATCCGCAAAGACATTCAGGCATAATCACATATTTATTTCCACAGTTACAGCCTGGAAGGACTTGCAGCAGAGAAGGAAGTAAGGAAAAGTCTGATCCAGCATGTAGGGGAGGCCAGCCAGGAACCAAACTGTCCGTCAAAGCTGGACAGAGAAGAGAGAGGCTCGCTTGTGTCCCTGACTGAAGAGGAGCAGGAATCAGACCTGGGCGACTGCAGCAGTTTAGACAGTCAGGTAAAATACCATTTATGAATGGATAGATCCAGCGTTGAAACCTGATTGGTAGTGCAACATTCATAGACATAGACAAAAAGCCAATATATGCACCTGTGACCACTCATCAAATGAATTTTATATGAATGTAACAAAATCTATTAAAACTATATTACTTGAACCATTTAAATTAATATTTATCCAAAGCGACTTACATTTAAGGAATACACCAAGCGATTCATCATAAAGAGGCAATAAACATGAGAAGTGCTAGTAATACAAAGTTTCAGCCATCGTTTAGGATAGTACAAGCTAGAATAGGGAGGAAAATTATTAGAGCATTGACAAGTAATATATTTAAGTAGATGTTTCTCTGTGATGGTAGCACAAGGCACCTCTCACTTACTGACCACAGGTTCCTGGAGGGCAGAGTGGAAATAGGAGGGGCGGAGCCTGTGGCCATCATGTAGGCCAGCACCTATGTCTTCAACTTTATGCAAGCTGCTACCGGAAGCCAGTGCCGAGAGATAAACAGCGGTGTGACATGGGCTCTATTGGGTTCGGTGGAGACCAGTCGAGCCTCTGCGTTCTGAATCATTTGAAGTGGTTTTGATTGCACATGAAGGGTGTTGCAATAGTCCAGCCTAGAAATGACAAGGGCCTAGACGAGAAGTTGTGTTGCATGCTCAGTTAGGAAGGGTCTGGTCTTCCTGATGCTGTGCAGTGCAAACATGCATGATGTGCCTACATGCTGTTGTAGCAATGAGATTTTCGAAGGTCAGCTGGTCATCCAAAATTACCCCAAGATTTCTGGCCGATCTCAATGGGATTACTGTCGCTGAACCCAGCTGGACGGTGAAATTGTGCTGTACTGATGAAGTGGCTGGGTAGACGAGAAGTTTTGTCTTTGCTAAGTTTGCTGAGTTGCATGTGTTTGCATGGTCTTTCATCCAAAATGTCCACTAGGCAGTCTGAGGTCTGTGCAGCTACCATGGGATTGTCTGGTTGAAATGAAAAGTAGAGCTGTGTGTCATAAGCATAGCAATGGTAGAAGTAACCTGTATAATGGGTCCCAGTAATGTAGTGTATATGGAGAAGAGGAGGGGTCCAAGAACTGAACCCTGAGGTACCCCGGTGACCAGTTGATGTATTTTGGATTCAAAAGACCTACCTGTAAAATAAGATTCAAACCAGCAAAGTGGAGTTCCAGTAATGAGGGTGGAGACAAGGATCCGATGATAAAGTGTAAAAAGCTGCAGATAGATCTAGTCAAGTCACATTTATTTACATAGCGCTTTTTACAATACAGATTGTTTCAAAGCAGCTTTACAGAGATAACAGGAAAATAATGCGACAAAGTTTGTTTCCAGAATAAAGCGTCACAGTCCAGTTTAAGTGAGCTGAGTGATATTTCCTTTTTGTTGTAAAAAAAGTTATTAATTTTAGGGATGCACCGATGCATCGGCTGAACATCGGTAACGGCCGATATTTGCCTCGTTAACTGCCATCGGCCATCGGGAAATAAAAATGACATTCGCCGATGTCACATGGGCGTCAGTTTGGTTTGATATGCTGGGGACAGAGACGCATTCGGAAGTGCATTTTCAGAAGTGCTGGGTACAATGACGCATTTATTTATTTATTTTCTATGAGAAAACTCCTTTTCTCGAGAAAAGAACGACCATATGGTGTGTAGCAGAAGAAGCGGCGGAGTATGCACGATCCGCGAGTGCTGAAGACGTTCTGCACGGCTTTGATGGGTGCGCAGGAGGACACAAATGGGCGGCGACTGCTTCTTCCAGTGGGGGGAGCTTTTCCCTCAGCGCCGTCAACAGATAGAGCGTTAACTGTACACACCGCCGCAAAGAAACTCTGGCCTCCCTGTCAAGGACTCTTGTCAAAAAGTACGGGGAAGCTTGACCGCTCTGAATAGTGAGTGAGAGCGCGCGCGCTCATTCTAGGATAGTGTGATCAAGAGCCGAAAGACTTGTATGTTTCCGTGGCACAAAAGAAGGAATAAATAACAAAAAGAAAAAACATCGGCATCGGCATCGGCCATCGGCCAAGTTGTTATGTTAAACATCGGTATCGGCCCAGAATTTCCCAATCGGTGCATCCCTAATTAATTTAGTTCATATGTATGTATGTATGTATGTATATGTGTGTGTATGTGTGTGTGTGTGTGTATAGCTGCTCTGGAGAAAACCGTGTTGTCGTCGTCCAGCTCAATTCAGTTCTCATATAATGGTGTCAATGCAGGCAGATCAATATTATTGTTGAATATTAAATTAAATGTTAAATTTGATGTCCCCAACTAAGCAAGCCAAAAGCCAATGGCAACAAAGGTGAAAAAGGCGAGAGTGGAAAGGAACCAAAACTCCATCAGGTGGCAGAATGGAGAAAAAAACCTTGGAAGAAACCAGGCTCAGTCGTGGGGCCAGTTCTCCTCTGGCCAACAAATGAGCAGTGTATGATATGATTCAGGCAGCATTATAGGTCAGAAGTCAGATTGGATTGGAACAATCAGAATATTATCCAGTTGCATCTGGTTAAAGATCGAAGTCATCACGCCGGTATGGAGACGGGTTTGTTGAGGGTCATTGCCGATGGCTGTCGTGTTGATGAGGCCTTCACAGGGGAGAGTCTAGTTGACACGATCTCTGCTGACACTTCAGGGATGCGTTGTGGTCGTGTCTAGGCGCAGGTCCTCCATCTGATCTGGATATAGACCCAGATCCGACTGACTACATCATGCGTTGTTGTCGTGTCTAATATAATTTTATATGTGTATGCCAGGTTAAAGAGATGTGTTTTTAGTCTAGATTTAAACTGACAGAGTGTGTCTGTTTCCCGGACAAAGTTAAGGAGACTGTTCCAGTTTTGGTGCTAAATAGGAAAAGGATCTACCGCCAGCAGTTGATTTTGATATTCTAGGTATTATCAACTAGCCAGAATTTTGAGATCGAAATAGACGTGAAGGACAATAATGCGTTAAGAGCTCGCTCAAGTAATGCGGAGCTAATCCATTTAGTGTTTTGTAAGTAATCAGCAATATTAAAAAATTATACAATGTTTAATAGGGAGCCAATGCAGTGTTGACCTAGCAGCATGAGAACTATGAATTTGGAATTAGCTCTTGCAATCCGTAGAGATTCAATAACCGACAGCAAGGCAGTCTCGTTTAAATCGCCACTTTTAAAACATAATTGGTTATCGTCCAGCTTTTTGTTCTGTGAAAGGAAAGATGAGACCTTATACCAAAATATATTATGTATGTATGTATGTATGTATGTATAATTTTTGTATTCATTTATATTTTAGTAAGTTAATTTAAAACCATTACTTTGTAGAATTTTTTTATATATATATTTATCTTAATATTATAATATTGTTATTGATATAATATATTATTTTGATTTATATTCGTTTTATAAATGTATTATTCAAACTATTTAAACTATATTACTTTTGTATTTTTTTTTTAAATATTTTAATATTTGATCATATATTTTTACATTTATTTATTGTTGATATGTTTATGACCACAATAAATTTCCATGAAATTTTGTAGTAATAATTTCATTGCATTTAATTACATTGATTGACTTATTTGTCATGTACGCTGCTTTCAGAAGTCCATCCATTCTGGAAGAAGATGTGTCCCACCTTCACAACCCATTCTCACCAAGTCTGTCTCCATGTTGGCCATCAGTCAGAAAGACCTGGATGGTGAGTTTAAACACCCTCTCTGGTTTTCTATTCTGCGTCTCACTGTGCCACTCTGAGCTCTGCAGCACTGTAATGCAAAAATGTATTTTGTGTTTAAAAAGCAATTTAAATAAAGCATATAAATAAGCTTAGATCAGATGTTGCAGAGTTCAGACCGTTTCTTTTCTCTGCTGATCTCTTTTCATGCCCTTGTGGAAAGAGAAGTAGTGGAAACATTCAGTCAAATATGACCACACACTGACCACTCACTTCCTGCCAGTCATAATCTAACACCCTGATTTCGTGTCCTGGGATTTTTATACTACAAAAAATGTCCTGTATCAACTGGGATTGTTGGTATTCTTCAACTCATCAGATTTGGACCTGCCGTGGTTCCCTTTCACTGTGGTGTCTCTTTAAGGGAGTGGACATTTACTAGCAGTGTATTAGCACCCAATTTTAATATAACGCCTGCTTTGATCTTTTTTGCCCATGTGATCATGGAACCAACCAGCGATCGGACGGCCACGACCCAAGCGGCGAATCTCCTTCTCCTTCAGCATCTCGCCCTTGCTCCCCAAATCTAAAACTCTCTTTTCTATTGGCTCTTCATCCAGTGATGAGGAGGAGGCAGTCAGTAAGTAAAAGAATATCCCACAATGCCTGGCGTGGCCCCTGCCCGACCCCTGCTTAATGTGAAGTGTGCCCCCTACTTCCCTTGTGTCACTAAGTTATTGATCAGACTGGCCCCTTGAATTATTTTCTTAAACACCTATTCAATATAATTTTTTTATTTTTTTATTTATTTAAATTGTCCCATGTGTTGAGTGAATCACTTTTATGACAGTGTTGAGTTATTGATCTGCCTAAAACTTTTTTATCTAGCCGGATTTATCTAACCTATGGGTTATAAAAAATGGTAGAAAATTAACACTGATTGACTGAAGTGCCAAAATAATAAAATGTTTATTTTCGA
This sequence comes from Leuciscus leuciscus, assembly GCF_965113295.1. Lineage (NCBI taxonomy): Eukaryota > Metazoa > Chordata > Actinopteri > Cypriniformes > Leuciscidae > Leuciscus > Leuciscus leuciscus. The sequence goes on along the minus strand of NC_138724.1, from coordinate 22,801,877 downwards.
AATTCTCTACGCAATAACTTAATGAACTTTGTGTATAATGTGCATGTTGTCTGGTGATGCATTTATTGCACCTTTTATATCACTTTTTGATCAAAACTTTGAAGAGAATCTTGCTGAGCGGGTTAAAGTTAGTTAAGTTGTTGACAAGTTTATAACTTGCTTTCTGAACTATAATACATCTGGTTTACTGCCACAGATATTCGAGGTACTTCACCCCCTTGAGTACTGTGGTGGTTTGTTACCGCCGCAGTAACGCAACGACGCTCATTAAGTATGTGCAGCGGAAGCGCGTGCTTGCGACGCATTTGCCAAGAATCCTTCATAGTCCCTCGTCTGACAGAAAAATGGTATTTTAGTAAGCACATTCTTTTACTCAAGTCATTCCTGCGGATTATTGGACGGATGTCACGGATAGGGTCTCCCAAATGAGACATTGCCACGTCTGTATAGTTTCTTTCCATTGGCACCATCTCTCGCCATGTCTTTCAAAGTCATTCAAATCCACATAAACACATTTCATAGCACTGCTTTTAGATTTCACAGCTGCTTAGAGTTCCTTGTAAAAAGAAATGTCTAGATAGCCAAAAAGGCATATAAAGCTTTCACCTGAACATGGCAATTCCAAGCAAATATAGGCTTGCATCAATGGTTTGTACAGCATTTTTTGTTTAATGGTTTGTAAAGCTTAATTGTTTAGATATACATTACATTTTATATCTTAATATGCAGTGTAAATTATACTGACCCTACAGGCTAAAGCAGTAACTGTCAACAGTAGAACTAAGAATTTTTTTTTTTTTTTTTTTTGATCTGTACATAGCTGAGCCAAACCCATCTGTCAGAGGTATCATAAACAACCTACTGTACAAACACAGTGTAATAGTTTACTATAGAAGGCAAAAACAATATAAGCAAGTTTCTCCAGTCTTTCCAAAACATGATTAGTCATTTCATCTTTAACAGTTTTTGTGGTTGCAGAACAATGGATGCTTTTTCAATGTTGTATAAATGTGCCATTTCGCTTGAAAAATTGCCTGACTTTGTTCTCTGCAGGGCTGTGCCTTAGAGTCTATACATACCACAAAACTGCTTGTGTAATTTCTTTTGTACAAGTACAGAACTCCAGAGAATCACAGCAAAGTGATTAATAATGTCAATCGATTGTTTTTCTCTCGTTTCAGGATTGGGCTCGTTCACAAGTACATCAGGATCATTGGAGTACAGGTATGACACCTGCATCACATGCTAACAGTGTTAACGTGTATATATTTTAAAATTTAATATAATCTAATTACAAGTATATAATTTTTGGATTCTGATTATGTAATCCAGATTACAGTTAATACCCAGCACTGTAAATGAAACCAAGAAATGTTGTGTCCGACTCAAAACGCATGTATAACTACTAGGCCACAGCTCCAACAGTATTGTCAGTTTCCGATTTCCCCCTTTTATGTTCCCTTTTGTCTCATTCAGTATATCAGAAGAGGATCCAGGTCCGTTACGGAGTGACAGTGAAGGCAAAGTTGTAGGAACCAAAGTGAGCAGGACATTCAGTTACCTCAAGAGCAAGATGAGCAAGAAGAGCAAGGTTGGTATATAATGGATTAGAGGTTAGGGTTAGTTTAGGATATATAAATATATTTACTGCGTGTCAGATCTCATAAGTGGAAACAGATGTCATCATTTATTATGGCACATCTCCTTCTGAGATAATGCAGCATGCACCTGCTCTTTAACTTTGAGGTTTTCTGTGGTTCCTGTAGATGATGAGGTCGCTGATGGTGTGAAAGCGTTCAGCAACCCCTGCACTATCTGAGGATGTTAAATGTTTGCAGGTTGCTCTTGTGCAGGCAACGTTGTGCACTCTTTGTCTGTGTAAGGGCTCACAGTAGGGAAGTTCAACAGGATGTAGAAGCAAGCTGTTGTCTCTATATGGCTCTGTTTAAATATACCCTCTCACTGTCTCATAGGCTTTACAGCTCCTGAAATTCTGTGAAAACAAATACATGTTAAAATCTATTACCACACAGTTTCAGAGAACCGTAATGACATATTTTAGTTGTCTACTTGAACCAGCCGGGCCACCATATATGGTTTAGTTCTTTAGATATGATTATTTAGGAGACCAAAGAATACCATAGCCTTGACTTATGCTTAACCATATGCTTTTGGTAACTAGGTCAGTGATGTAGACAGGAAATGCATTTACATTTTTTGTCGTCACATTGTCTCCTTGGGTCTGAATTAATTGCAGTGTCGATTGGAATTTAGATTTAGATGGAATGGGCAACACAAAGCAAACAAACAAGTTGTCTCGTGTACTAGGGACGGTCTTTGGTAAAAGGAAGTGCACTGTGTCTTTAAGTTGAGCCCAAATGTGAAAGACGACTGAAAGAAACTGCAGCAGTCACTTCCTCTGGCTGATTCGCCTGCACTCCGTCATGGGAACTTGTGTGTTTGTGTAGACAGATACAACCTCATCTGCTATACCTTCAGGCCAGTGCACTCACTGGCTACCAGCATCTGGGATGTCTATGTTGTGTCGTAGGTTTTTACCGCAGGGGCGGTCACTGAAGATCAAGAATACTGGTGGTCTGGGTGAGGTAGGACTGTGATACCACATATTGTTACTTTTATACTGTTCTTGTTATAAGTCTTTTTCATCATGAACATTGAAAAGAGACATTTGTCTGATGCACAGTAGTGGTGTTTGTGAATATTATGTTTAGAGGTTTGATGTAAAGTGTATTTAATTGGCTTTGCAACTTGTTTTAACTTTTTTTATGCGCTGAGATCATCGTTTCACCCCAGTTGAGAAATACTTGAATTACTTTTGTTGGTTTTTTGTTTTTTATTGTTGGACTTATTGTTGGCTTTGACATGTTTTTACAATTTAGGCTTGTTTAAACTCTTTGGGAAGTGCATTTTGACCCTCTTCCTTCCAATACAATTTTTAGCCAAATTACTTTTTCTAATGTTGTGATATTAAGCCACCCGACCATACTCACTGCCATACTAGTTCAATAAATTTGCGCACATTTTTCACTTATTTAGCAGGTATGGGATACTAAGAATTAGCTTATCAGACACCTTTTAATCCTTTTGAGTAATTTTTTTTTTTTTTTTTTTTTTTGCTTGCCTGTGATCATAATCTTGGTACATTACTGTTTGCTGTAGGAGTAGATCAGACAGGATTTTGTAATCAGGGTGTTCTGTATAAATTGCCACAATCCGTGGTTTGTGGTTCCACTTGAGATATCTTTTTCTCAAATGCATTACTGTAATTGGCTGTGGTTTTGACACATAATGCGCTGTCAGAGAAACAAGAAGGATGGATGGGGGGATGGGGGGGGGGGTGTATGTGAGGGTGAGGGTGAGGGTGGGGGGGGGTGGATGGATGGATGGATGGATGGATGAATGCATGGATGGGTGATGCGGATAGATTGGATGGATGGATGGATGGATAGATAGATAGATAGATAGATAGATAGATAGATAGATAGATAGATAGATAGATGGATAGATGGATAGGTGGGTGATGGATGGATGGATGGATGGATGGATGGATGGATGGATGGATAGATAGATAGATAGATAGATAGATAGATAGATAGATAGATAGATAGATGGATAGATGGATAGATAGATGGATAGGTGGGTAATAGAATGGATGGATGGATGGATGGATGGATGGATGGATGGATGGATGGATGGATGGATGGATGGATGGATGGATGGATGGATGGATGGATGGATGGATGGATGGATGGATGGATGGATGGATGGATGGATGGATAGATGGGTAATAGATAGGTGGATGGATGGATTGATGGATGGAATGGTGGGTGGATGGATCGGTAGATGGATGGATGTATAGTTGGGTGGATGAATGGATGATAAAGTAGGTAGATATGGTATATGTTGATAATGTAGCGATGGATACATGTGCAAGAGATGTTGAGAATGTATTGAAGTGCGTTTCATCCCTGCAGTTGGAGATGAAAGATGAAAATGAATGAAAGTATTGATTGTGGAGCTGATGAGGTTTCTCCTCTGATGGATGCTCAGTAGTGGTCTGCTGACACTGTGAGTTTTATGATGGATGTGCCCCGCTCCCATTTAATCTCACATCTGTGTCGGGACCCCGCTGTAATTGAGTCTAATGCACCGCTCTGACTGTCTGCCAGCTGCTGAAAGCACTGTACATCACACAACTACACTTACAGTTATTTATTCACCTTTTGTTTTTGTATTTTGCAGGAGAAGGAGAAAGATAAGAATAAGGAGCGTGATAAAGATGCCAAAGACAAGGAGAAGAGATCCTCAAATGGGCATCTCTTCACTGCCATCATGGCAATACCCACAATCCTCTGCCATCAGTGCAACAAACCCATCAACACTAAAGATGCTTTCCTCTGCACCAGTAAGAGCACATCCCTTATTATAGAGTATAGAACTCTTTTCTACTCTATAATCCTCTTTACTATTCTAAACTCTATTGTCTACTCTTCTTTTCTGTTTTATATTCGTCTATCTTATTCTCTTCAATACTCTTCTTTAGTTCTTTACTGTTTATTCTACAACTATTTTAATCTTTTGCACTCTTTCCTTTATGCTCTCTTTATTCTTCTATTGTACTCTAAATTCTACTCATCTACTATGTCTACAGCTTCTACTCTTCTTTTCCATTGTATATTCTACTCTTATACCCTACTGTTCTATAATCTATTCCAATCTTTTCTACACTTCATACTTTACACTTATCCTCTTTACTTGTTCGTTCTGTTCTATATTCTGCTCTCTACTCTATTCTGCGTTATATACTCAACTCTATACATACTATACTCTTGATTCTGTTCTATACACTCTACTCTCGTTACTATTCTGTACTTCATCTATTACTCTATTCTAGTTTGTACTCTTTTTCTGTGTTCTACATTCTATACTATTCCATTACACTCTTATTTCATAGTTTCCCTACTTGGGGTCACGACTTTTCTAAATGTGTGGAAAAAATAACTTGCTTAAATCAAAGGAAAAATAATTATTTATTTTTCAGTTGACTCTTATGAAAAGATTTTAAATGAAGTAAGACCAGATCTAGTTTTAGAATTTCTACCCAAGATAAAATTTAAACCTTTTTAATCTCTTTCTCGACATGAATTTAGCCAGGGTAGCTGGCATGGCGTTAAACTATAAACAAACAAAGGAAAATGACAGGATGAATACAACTTTATTCTAAACTTCATACGAACAATAATATTCACATTGCTAAAATCACTCCTGATATAACACTCCTGAACAAAGAGGAAACCGCATGCAATTTGATAATAATAATAATATTAAACTCAATACAGATACAGGGTACTTCTGTTTTATTCAAATTTATTTTGATCGCTATCAGTTGTGTTTTATATTAAATGAAATGTGTGCAAAAACAAAACGTTGTTAAAATACTGCGTTGTTCTACTCTTTGCACTCGTTCCGCTTTCTTTTGATTTGCCATAGGCTGGTGTCTTTTTTTGGCACTTCCTCCTTTACTGACATTTGCAGTGCAGCCGTGTGCTTCAGAATTTTATTTACCGCTGCGAAAGTTTTTTATTTTTGCAAAGGCTTGCATCGCAGGAGATTCACACAGGAAGTGGGTTAAATAAATTCAATCCATAGAGAAATTGCCTACAGATTGTCTCTAGAAATAACAACGCTATTTTAATTAGACCGTCTGCCTTTGCGTTCTTATTTTTGATTATAAGCCACAGATTTCTAGAGAGACAATGTTGTGTACAATATGTGTGGAGAATTGGGTTGATATGCGTTTCAAAATGAGATTTTTTAAGAAATGAAGGGGGAAAAATGGAGTCAGAATCATGGCTATCTGCCCAGTCTGGCATTACACAGTGTTGCATCACTCTGTCGCTCCACCCGCACACAGCTGGCGAGGTTCAGCTCCTCACTGAGACCAGTCAGTGCACTGGAACATCCGCCGTACTGTAGCGCTCTGTTTATTGTTCTCAGAGGATGTGCTGGCAGACTCATTACCGTTTCCTCTCATTTCCCAAAAGTGACTGACACTAAATTTTTTTTGTTGATGCTGGTTTGATATTATCTCTGAAAGTCTGGTCACAAAATAGATTAAGCATTTTTTTTGTGGGTAATGTTTGTGTGTGTGGTAATTATTTAAAGACATTTATTATTACAATTCAAAAAATTCAAAAAAATAAAAAATTACCTTGAATTTTACATTCTTGGAAATGTGCAAAACTGCATTTAAAAAAAAATAATAAAAAAATGGGTTGCCTGAAAAGAAATTACTTTTCTGATGATGTCATCAAGGCCATGTAGGCGGGTAAAAAAAATATTATTAACCAGTAATATAGATCTCTAAAAGCCTTTTCAGCAAAAATATTATTAACAAGTAATGTCATAGCATGACTTTCACTGCAAATTCATTAGTTGAAAAGTTTCTTAATTTCTTCCAACTCAATAATCTATTTTACCTTTCAAAAAACAATAATAGCTGTTTTCTGTTTTAATAAGTTTTAAAATGTAATTTTCAGCAGCCATTAATCAAGTTTTCAGTCACATGATCCTTCAGTAATTTTCTAATATGCTGATTTGATGATAATGATGAAACGTTTCTTATTATCAATGTTGAAAGTGGTGCTGCTGCTGCTTAATATTTTTGTGGAAACAGTGATATATCTTTAATGAATAGAAAGTTCAATAGAACAGCATTTATTTGAAACGATTTGTAACCGCGTAAGTGTCTTTACTGTCACTTTGTGTCTTTTGATCTGTTTAAATTGTCCTTGCTGAATAAAATGATTCATTTTATCATTAACCAAAAATATTTACTGACTCCGCACTAATGTATGCTTGTTTTCTTATAAAATAGTCACTTTCCGTGACTGTGTGGGGTTTGCTTTTGTGTAGGAGTGGGGAAAGTTGTGAGCTTGCAGGGAAAATATCATAATCTCTACGCCCTCGGACATGTAGGTAGTTGTAGGTCTAGCAGCCCTTGGGGCCATCATCCACACAATCTCGTTTGTGGTTTTGTTTTTTAAAGCTTGTAAATCTCTTTTGGGTGTGTCTAACTCTGCTGTAGTTTTTGTGGTCATGAGGTGCAAAGTACACTGTTAGAGAAAGGCAAAAGAACCATCCGTGCAGGTATGTTTTGACTGAGGATTAGCAGCATTAAAGTTAGCGTTTTTGTTTAGCATTACTTGTTTAGCATTGGTCATACATTTGAAATAGCCAATCGCTTATGGCATATTGTTTCTGAATTTTAATTCAAATTAACTTCTGAAACTCACAATTTTAGCTTGTTTTCATAGAGAAAATGAGTATAAACAATGACTCAACCGAAGTGTTTGTAGCTAAATTTGTGGTAAACATCAGCTGTTTGGCAGAGGTGGAGACACGCAGGAAAGGACTAATCTCACTCTCTCCTACACGAACGGGGAAGCAGGAAATGGCACAGTCTTAGTATTTTGCCACTTTTTTCCATATGTTTATTTCGTTTACTGCTATTTTACAGCTTAAGGCTCATTCTATCTGCTTTTGAATGAGATCAAGTGGAATATTGCTTTAAACTGATGGATTAAGGCATTTGCATTCAGGACTGACCGTATGGTTTGTGTGTTTGTTTTCAGATTGCAATACACATGTCCACAAAGGTTGCAGAGAAAGTCTTCCTGTTTGTGCTAAGGTCAAAATGAAGGTAATTCATTGACTTTTATGTTGGATCTCATATGACTGTCATAAACAAGGACTATTGTGTTTCATACGTTTCTTTGTTGTATTCAAATTATGGTCGTTCTATGACCAAAACTGTAGGAATAATATGATGAAAGATAATGTTTAACCTAAAAATAAAGATTATGTCAGTGTTTACAGTGCTCATATCTTTCCAAACCTGTATGATGTTATTCATAAAAGTATGGCATGAGTGTGATCTTTCATTTTTTAGTCAACTATTTAGTTATAAAAAATTAAAGGTTAAAATATTTCTTTCAGCAGCAAAAACAGCAGCAGACCGTTACAGATTCTGCCTCGACGCCTGGTGTCACTCTTCGGAGTAAAAGTAAATTCCTCACACAATCATGTATTTCTTTGTTTTATGTATTTCTCCTTTATTTGTATCATTAAAAAATATGACCATTTGTTGTTGATCTGTTTAGCCCTACCGGCACGGGAACGGCCATGGTCCGCCATTTCTGTTCCTGATGACCAGCCCGCTCCTCTCGCCCCTCCTCGGAAAAGCCCCAGCAGTATCATGTCTTTCAACAGCAACCCGCTGTCCAAGAGCATGTCCATTAATAACATTGCTGGGTCAGTGCCGTTGCTAACTGAAAACATACAGATGTTTTTAGATTTAATATTGAAATTGCTCTTAAAATCACGTTTGCCTCTTTGTTTATTCTTGGAGACTTACAGTATTTCATCTATTTTAGTTTATTCTTTACCGTTGCATTTAATTCATCATTATTAAACCTTTAAGAATTGTGTCCTTAATATTTTGTTTGTATGGTCATGGTTTTATGTAATCAGTAAGGCTTTAAATCATGCAGTTTACAATATATCTTTTGCTCTTTGTACATTCAGACAAATGGAAGACCCTCCTCTAAAGACTTTGAAGTTTCTGTCCCAGTCTACTGACTCCCTTCACAAGACCAGTAAAGTCACCGAATCCACAGAATCTCTTACCGATGAGGGTAAGTCTCTTCATCTTGTACTGGAATCATTACTAGAGGAAAGGCCCGTCTTGAGTCAAGTTATTGAATATTTACAGTAAGGTTATTCATAATAAATTTGTACGGCAGGTACAGAGATGATGGACAATCAGTTGATGGGAGAATTTGAAGCTGACACCAAAGAGCTGGAGGCAGATTCTTGGAGCTTTACGGTAGACAAGAAATTCCTGAAACCACTTAAAAAGGATGTTATCAAGAGACAAGATGTCATCTACGGTAAGAATAACAGCAGACCCTCCCAAGAAGCTTCTGCTTTCACTTTCAAACCTTGTGAGAAATGCACAAATTATACAAGGTCATTAACACACTTGTAAGGTCATGTGGTAAAGTCTCTTCCCCCTTTCATTTTCAGAGCTCATCCAGACGGAAATGCACCACGTGAGGACCTTGAAGATCATGGCTGATGTTTACAGTAAAGGACTACTGAGAGAGGTTCAATTGGAGGTCCAGACTGTAGAGAAGATGTTTCCAATGTTAGAGGAAGTTCTGGACCTGCACACACAGTTCTTCTCACACCTGCTCGAAAGGAAGAAAGAGTCAGGGAGCCATGAAGAGGGCGGCTTTGTTATCCAAAAGATTGGCGACATTCTGGTCTCTCAGGTAGGATCAGGCTCAAACCTGTGGTGGAGCATCTGTAGAAAGGCATTGATTTGTAATGTCTGGAGCATTTAGTACAAGTAACGTACAATTTTTCAACTCTTTATACCTCCGTAGTTCTCGGGTTCCAGTGCCGACAGAATGAAGAAAGTCTATGGGAAGTTCTGCAGCAGACACAATGAAGCTGTGAACTTCTACAAGGAGCTTCACACCAAAGACAAACGTTTTCAAGCTTTCATCAAGGTAGCATCTCAAATTATTTTGCCTATGCACATTTCTCAAATAGACAAAAATGTTTCTAAAAGTAGTCTAAAGCGTTTAATCTTTCCCTTCTTTTGTTTATTTCTCAAGACTCTAAAATGGAACCGCTCCCATGTTTTACATCTGTTTCTATTTTCCAGAAAAAGATGAGCAGCCCTGCTGTCCGACGGCTAAGCATTCCTGAGTGTATATTGTTAGTCACACAAAGAATCACAAAGTATCCTGTGTTACTACAGAGAATACTGCAGCACACAAAAGGTACAACTACTTACTATAGCAGTCAGGCTATTTTAATACCCTTATTTGTGGTGCTCCAGGTAATATTGTTTCATGTTTCATGACAGAAAATGAGGAGGACCATGCAGACATAAGCCAAAGCCTGAGGTTGCTAAAAGAGGTGATTGCTGCTGTTGACAATAAAGTGAATGAGCATGAGAAGAAAAAGAAGCTAAAGGAAGTGTACAGCCGGACGGACAGCAAGTCCATCATGAGAATGAAAAGTGGGCAGATGTTTGCCAGAGAGGATCTGTTACGTGGGCAGAAGTTAATTCATGACGGGTCGCTACAGCTCAAGAATACAGCCGGCAGGCTCAAGGGTGAGAACCAGTGCAATGGGTTCATTGGTGAACGAATATATCAGCAGATAAAAATAAGTTAGAAACCACTCAGAACACTGCAACCGCATAGCAACACCCCAGCAACTACATAACAGAAAAAACATGATAAAACCCACTCATAACACCTTAGCAACACCCTGGCAACCACCTACAATGCCCCAGCAATTACGTACAACAACAACATGCTAAAAATACTCTCAGAACACCTTGGCAACCACATAGCAATGCACTGGCAACCACTCGCAACACCATGATAACCACATAACAACAGCAACATGTTAAAAACCACTTGGAACACATTAGCAACCACATGGCAACACCCTGGTAACAGCAAACGCAGAAACAAAAAAAGCTATACACATTACCATATGATTAACAACCACCTGGCAACCACCTTCGAGACTTTATCAATCACATAACAATAACAACACACTAAATAAAAACTCAGAACACCTTAGAAACCGCCTATTAATGCCCTGGAAACCAATCACACCACCTTGGCAACCATGTAACAAACAGCTACATGCTAAAAACTACCCATACACTTTAGCAACTACATAACACCCTAGCACTAACTCTCAATAGCACAGCAACCACATGGCAACACCCTAGAAACTATTCACAACACTTTAGGAACCGCAGAACAGAAACAACAAGCTTAAAACCATTCAGAACACCTTAGCATCTTTATAACAACGCCCTGGAAACCACCCACAACCACCTAAATTTATGGTGGCTAGATTTACATTCACAGTTTATTCACATTTACTAGACTTATTCAGTCTAGTTATTCAGTTCAAAAATACAGAAAATGGATTAAAAAACCTTGACATTTCACTGACAGAACGCAGTCATGTCTATCACCACAGAAACACACACCCACACTAACACAAACATGGCCTGTTTTTTAATCTGATGTGTTGTTCTCCAGATGTCCAGGCTCTGCTGCTGAAGGATGTGATTGTGTTCCTGCAGGAGAAAGATCAGAAGTACATATTCGCCTCTTTGGTATGTTTATCTTTATGACTCTTCTCGTGACTCCCAGAACAGTGTTCATCAGTAATACATATTTACTTTACACTTTGTTGTTTGGATGCTGATCCAAACAATCTAGTATTGTGTAATGTCTCTGCTGCTCTGTCAGTGCTGGTTTTAATTGGAACATTGTCATATCAAGGTCTTTGGCACTTTCTTATTGTGGCCTATGACCTCACTATGATTTTCTACTCTCATCTCATCCTCTTGTTCTCCACTCTCAGGACCAGCGCTCCACCGTCATCTCTCTGCAGAAACTCATCTTGAGGGAAGTAGCCAATGAGGAGAAAGGTCTGTTCCTCATCACGGCCGGCATTGAGAAGCCTGAGATGGTAGAGGTGTATGCAAGCTCCAAAGAGGAGAGGAACACGTGGATGCAGCTCATTCAAGAGGCCATGCAGTCAATGTGAGTCTTTGAATATATACAGCAATATTTTATATATATATACAATTTATTTATATACATAAATATATATACTAAAGTTATATCTCACTAAATATATACGCTCACTAAAGTTAACATTTTAAAAACTAATAATTTAATAGCACTGTCAAATTTAATCTTTAACATTTTAAAATGCATATATATTTTTCATAATATACATTATAATGTTGTAATGCACTGTTTGGGGGTTTTATGTTTAATTTATTTAGATAAAATAATTTAAATGATAAGTTAAAATAATTGTTTGCTTAGCATAAAATAATTGTGACTAAAGACACTTTAAACTTCACAATTTGTGAGAGCTGGTAGTCTTTCTTTACAGACTCTCAATTTCCTCCAGGGAGCGAGATGATGATGAAGGTGTGCCTAGTGAAAACGAAGAGGACAGAAGACTTCACGAAATCAAAGTCAAGGAGTTGAGAGGTACAGAATTCCATCTTCCTTTCTTTCTTTTTTTTTTTTTTTGTAGATAAGGCTACAAAGTTTGGGTTTAGAGAAAAAGATTTATTTGGAACATAAAAATGCCCTGACATTCTTTCCAATTGAAAGTCTAAAAATTAATGGACATTTCTATTGAATACAGTATTTCATTGTATAATATTTAATTGACAAGAAATTGCTCTTTTATGAGTGCAGTCTGTTTACAATTTAACAAAAAATTGTGGTGAATAGGATGACTGAAAAACACATGAAAAATTCAATGGTTCAGAGGAGTGTAAACTGCTATTTGCTCCCAAAATGAATGATGAAATGAATCTTTGGTTGCTCATCCTAAAATGAACAACTGTCTTTACAGATCAGCTGCACAAGAAGGATGAGCAAATCTTGAATTTACTGGAGGAGAAAGTGAAGTTGTTCAGGGACATGTGTGACGTACCCGACGAGACCGGCCTCCACAACAGAATGCTCTTCAGGGCCACGCCCGATGACATCACCAAAGGGGAACCAATCATGAACGAGGCTCTGAAGGAAGGTGAGACAACTACACTGTAAAAAAAAAAAAAAAAAACATTTGTTGGCTTAACTTAAAGTAGGCTTAACCAGCTTAACCAGGTTGCCTTAATTTTGAGTTCATTGAAATTAAATAATTGGGTTAATACAATAAAGTAGATTGGTTTAATAAATAGAAATTCAAAATATTATGTTATCTGAGCCACATTAATTATCTATGTTGAATTGACAAAAGATGAAAAGTTGTGGTGATAAATCATGAAAATACTTTTTTACAGTTTAGGACAGTTATATAATGCTTATTATCTAAGTCGGAAAAAAACACTGGTCGTCTTACAAACATATGGCAGCTAGTAAACTGTGGATACTTGGGGAATATGTTTTTTATGAATATTGCAATCTTAGAGGGCTGAAATGTAGAACATAATTTGGTTCTTAAATGACTCACTGAACTCGAGGGTGTTAGCAACATGTTGCATCACCTTATAGTACAGCCTGTGCGTATGTTCCCTGGCCAGTTACACAAGCTTTCTTAATACAAATCACATTCAATTTGTGAGCGTCACAGTCTCAGGGAAACTTCAATACTGGCTGTGCTTGTAGCAGGTACTAGTTTTTAATAAGTCAATAAATACTTGCTAAAATGTATTATATACAGCTAAAAAAAAATGTAAAAAAAATTATATATATATATACACACACAAAATTATCGGTTTGTAATGCGATGTTATATATATATATATATATATATATATATATATATATATATATATATATATATATATATATTTGCTGTTTTGTTTGCACATTCCGACCAGCCTAGCATAGCAACAGTGGTGCAGCCAATGGTGTGAGTTTGGGGGCGGGGCTTTGTGCTGACCTGTAGCAGTAAATGGTAAATGGTAAATGGACTGCATTTATATAGCGCTTTCACAGACCCAATGGCCACCAAAGCGCTTTACAATATTGCCTCACATTCACCCATTCACTCACTCATTCATACACCGACGGCGGTGTCAGCCATGCAAGGCGATGCAGCTCGTCGGGAGCAGCTGGGGTTAGGTGTCTTGCTCAAGGACACCTCGACACTTGGTCAGGTGGAACCGGGGATTGAACCACCAACCTTCCGGTTTGTAGACAATCTACATGAACCACTGAGCCACTGCCGCCCCCAGTAGGGGAAGTGATTGGGGAAACCTGTTTGAAAATAAAAATTGCTGTTAGTGAAACACAAATTAGAGCCTGTTTATACCTGGTCGCTAATGCTATTTACTGATCGGATAGCTATCTGATTGTTAATCAGCATCAGCACTGGTATGATCATTTAGTCTTTCTATTTTTAATGAAGATTACCGTATTTTGAGCTTCAGGATGTGACGCCAGTAGCGCTCATATAGCCTATAACACGCTCACATGTTTATGTTTTACTATTTTGTAAGGAGTAAAATGTACATATGTGAAATGTACAACCAGATTCATTTACACTTGTCCAGTTTCATTTGGAATGTGTGCGTCTCAATCTTCTAAAGTGGTTTGAGTGATCGGATTTAAATCTGTCCCGAAAGTATTTCAGAGGGCATTTACACCTGTTTTTTGTTTTTTTTCACAATCAGATAGCTATCTGATCAGAGAAAATGCACAAAGTGACCAGGTGTAAACAGGCCCTTACATTCTTAAAGGAAGAATTCATGGTAATGCTTTAACAAAACAAAAAAATATGCATAAATATGAATATGCTTTAAATATGCAGTCTAAAATATACTTCCATTGAAAGTGCCTTACTGCATTCTGATTGATTTAGTTCAATACTGAGGAACACATTATTTTCAGTGGTAATCGACATTATGATATTATCTCGTACTGAACACGGAACTTTACAACAATGGAAACTAAATAAATGATGTTCCTGCACTGCGTTTTAGAGTGCACTGATATGTTCAAAGTGCTGAGAAGACACATTGGCTTTGAATGTGGGAATGATAGATAGTGCTTGTCTTAGTTCATACATATAGTAGGAGTATTCATTAGGAGAATGTCGACATTGCCGGAATCGATACGTAAGGCTGATCTGATTCTGCAGGGCAGGAACAGATAATGGATTGCTTTAATTTTGCAGGTCAAGAACTGGAAAGAGTATTGATTACTGTATCCTCTCAGCTTTTTGTGAGCTGCGAGTTTGTGTTTGATTTTTCTTGAAGCATCAGGTTGTTCATAAAACCCCGAAATCTTCTTTCTGCAGTTGAGACATTACAGGTTCTGGTGAACGACAGTCTTGGAGGGGCAGTGCAGGAGGGCGTATGTGCCGCAGGGCCCGTGACTTTGCCACGACGGGCGGAAACCTTTGGAGGTTTTGATAGCCACCAGATGAACATCTCAAAGAGTAAAGGTGGGTGTGTTTTCCACGTGTGTGAACGTGGGAGTGTGTGTGAGAGTGCATTTTGTGATGACACTCATTTGTTCCAGGAAATACTGATTGTCTATGTGTTTGATCTCCTGCAGATGGAGACAGAGAGGAGACGGAAGATTCCGCAGAGCTCCGCAGGACTGAGTCAGACAGCGTTCTAAAGAAGGTACAAACAGAGTCAACCCAGGCAACTATTTGAAATTATGTGTGTATAAAAAATATTGTGATGGGGGAAAAAAGAAAAAAATATTTTTAGAGCCTACATATACATATAAATACATATATACACATATATATATATATATATATGTATGTATGTGTATATATATATATGAATATGTATATATATGTGTGTGTATATATATATATATATATATATATATATATATATATATATATATATATATAACACATATACATGTGTATATATATATATATATATATATATATATAACACATATATATATATATATATATAAATATACACACGCATATATATATATATATATATATATATATATATATAACACATATACATGCATATATATATAAATAAATATACACACGCATATATATATATATATATATATATATATATATATAACACATATACATGCATATATATATAAATAAATATACACACGCATATATATATATATATATATATATATATATATATGCGAACATATATACACATATATATATATGTATGTGTGTATATGTGTATATATATATATATATATGTGTGTGTGTTTATATATAAGTCAAGTCAAGTTTATTTCACAATACAGATTGTATCAAAGCAGCTTCACAGTATTAAATTTAAATAATACAACAAAGTTTGTTTCAAGAGGAATTTATTGATTGATAAAATTAAATTAAATATCCCCAAAATATCCCCAACTGAGCAAGCCAAAGGCAACAGTGGCAAGGAACTGAAAAACTCCATCAAGTGACCTAATGGTGTCCTAAAACTCCATCAGGTGACCTAATGGAGAAAAAAAAACCTTGGGAGAACCCAGGCTCAGTCGGGGGCCACTTCTCTTCTGGCATTTATGAGCTAGAGGCCAGATTGTAGTTTGAACTGTGGGATTATATGAATGCCTGGCTGAAGAGATGCGACTTTAATCTAGTTTTAAACTGGGAGAGCGAGTCTGAGCAACGAACAGTATCAGGAAGACTATTCCAGAGTTTTGGAGCCAAATGTGAAAATGCTCTCCCTCCTTTGGTGGTTCTGGATATCCTAGGTATGACCAAAAGCCTTAGATATATCTATCTATAGTTCATACTTAGAAACTGTATTATATAATATATAATATAATTAAGAAATATAAATAATAATAAATAAAATGTTATATAATAAATACACGTTTTATAAGTACATTATATAAAAAGCTCTTTCAAGTGGTTCTAGGATGGATGTATTTCCATTAACAACCTGATTCATGTTTAGTCATCAGTGCATCACCATATGCTCAAGCCATTAAGTGCTGAGCATTAGAATATGTTTATTACCTAAGATGACCTGTAGGTTTACACACACACTCATCGTAGAACATAACTCTATAGTAACTTGATAATGAGGACACATGAAGACTGTCATCTGCCCTCCAGCAGCAGATTAATGTGACCCGTCATCACAGACTCTTATATCCGGCAGGGGCCTGCAGTGCCCTGTCCATGAGCACGTGGATTGCTGATTATTAATTTATGTACAGTATCGTCCTGACCCTGTGACTGGCTCTCTCTCCCACAGGCAAGCAACACCAACCCCCTGCTGCTCCTCAAGAGGAACAACGAGGTTAGCTTTTCTGTTTGAAAACAGCTCAGGAAACATTGTATACTATTACAGTATATTTAAATATCTAAATTATGGAACAAAAAAATTGACTGTCTGCATCTCAGTTTAAATAGATGTGACTGCTTTCGTTTTCTCAATCCTTTTATCCTCCCACAGCAGGTTCTTCAGAGCGTCGCTCATCTTCATGACCTGCTGAGCACATTACAGGTGACTCATTCTCTTTTTTTGTCTTGTTATTTCACGCTCTGCTCTGTTCAGGCCAGCAGCTCTCATCCCCAGCATGACAGAAGGAAAAGAAATTTACAAATGCAGGGGTTTATTTAGCAGGCTTGTAATCAAGCAGAGTGCATTATAATGTATTAAGAAGCACTCTGATAGATTTGACCCACAGTTGACCTTAAGTGGGTGATTATCAACCTTTTCCCGGGACAGGTGCTTTGTGGCCACTAGAAATGGGGCCTATTTCATCTGAATTTGGATTTAGCACCTTAAAGGAGTAGTCCACTTTAAAATGAAAATTACCCTATGATTTACTCACCCTCAAGCCATCCTAGGTGTATATGACATTCTTCTTTCAGATGAATACAATCAGAGTTATATTAAAAAATGTCCTGGCTCTTCCAAGTTTTATAATGGCATTGGATTGCAACCAACAGATTGAAGCTCAAAAACATGCATCCATCCATCGTAAATGAACTCCTAACGGCTCCTATGGGTTAATAAAGGCCTTCTAAAGCGAAGCGATGAGATGTGTAAGATAAATATTCATATTTAAAACTTTATAAAGTCAAATAAATAGCTTCCAGCCAAACGAACATACAGATCTGACTTAAGTGTAATGCACAATTTATGCGAGTAATGCGACGTACTGCTGATATTTACGCTACGCCATGATGAACTACGCTACTTCCGACGACATAAGTAGCGCTTTAGGCGCAAGTGGATCGAATTTATTAACCCTCAGGAGCCGTTTTGAGTTCGTTTACGATGGATGGATGCACGTTTTTGAGCTTCAATCTGTTGGTTGCAATCCACTGCCATTATAAAACTTGGAAGATCCAGGACCGTTTTTAATGTAACTCTGATTGTATTCGTCTGAAAGAAGAATGTCTATACACCAAGGATGGCTTGAGAGTGAGTAAATCATGGGGTCATTTTCATTTCTGGGTGAACTATCCCTTTAATATTCTCATTTGAAGCTCTTGAAGTGTAATTTCAAACACTTTTAACTCTTTGCATGCAAATTAAAACTGCTTGCTTTTCTCACCTCCAACATAGGCGGTTGTCGTCCAGCAAGACACCTTCATCGAGGACCAACGGCACAGCCTAAATGAACGCCCCCAGCCCTCTTCACGTCACCCATCCGTCTCCTCCTCTACCTCCTCCTCTTCCTCCTCCTCGTCACGGCCCAGCTCTCTGATCGAGCAGGAGAAACAGCGGAGCCTGGAGAAGCAGCGGCAGGAGGTCGCCAGCCTCCAGAAGCAACAGGCTGCCCACGCGGAGGAGAGGAAGCGCAGGGAAAAGGAGTGGGAAGCGCGCGAGCGGGAACTGACCCAGAGGGAGGCGCAGGTGCAGAGCCAAGAGGAAGAGGCGCAGAGGAGATCCAAACAGCTGGATGAGGAGAAGCAAGACCTGCAGAGTAAAAAAGAGGAGTATCAGAGAGACCTGGCCCGGCTCAGGGACAGCCAGAAGAAACTGGAGAGAGAACGAGAGCAAGTGCAGAGAGAGGCCGAGCAGATCAGACAAACTGAGGTGAGGCGAGCGTGCAAAAATGTACACCCTGTTATTATTTACTCGCCCTCATGTCGTTCATAATATCCTGGTCAGTGTAATTATAATGAATGAGAACTGGGGCCTCATAAAGTTGTCTATATGATGTGCACTACACTACTGTTCAAATGATTTTCAAAGGAAGTCTTTATTTGATCAAAAATACAGAGGGAAAAAAACAGTAACAGTACTATTTCAAATAACTGTTTAATATTTGAATGCGTTTTAAAATTTTATTTAGTCCTGTGAATTTTCACAGTAAAGACATTTGTTATGCTACTAAAGATTTATATTTCAAATAGTCTGTTCTTTTGAACTTTCTATTAATGTTCTATTCAACTGTTTTCAGCATTGATGATAATGAGAAATTATATAAGAATGATTTCTGAAGGATCATGTGACAATAGAGTAATGATGCTCACTTTTGATCAATTTAATGCATCCTTGTGGAATAAAAGTATTATTTCTTTAATAAAAAGAAGAAGAAGAAAAAAGAAATCTCACTGACTTTTTAGAACGCTAGTGTATATTCCAATTCTTCTGAAGTCATACAATAGCTTTTTAAGAGTCATCATTTGCTTAAAATCTGCCATGTATCTTACTTTAGCATGTTCACGACTCATCTCACTATTCATATTCATATTTGAATCATTCCTTTGAGTCAGATATTTTATGATACTTTTTGAAGCTTCAGTCCCCAATCATTATAATTATAAGGATTCATCAGCGTTTAAGTTTTCTATATAATCTGAATGGAAATATGTTGGATGCATTTGTAAGTCACTATTCTGTGAATGTACCGTACACTTGATTCGTTGAGTAAATCACTAATCTTTTCCATTCTGCCCCAAAATTACACAACTGTTCTGTAATTATTTGAAAACATCTTCATCTTACATATAGTTCCTTTTTCCTTAAACCTCAAAATGATTTTAAACCTAATATCAGTCAGAGTAACTTTTCTTCCGCTTTGGCGAAAAAGAGGTAGTTTTCTTCTGTTTGTTCTGGTTTAAACAATAATTTCCTGTTACCAAAGACCGTTTTTAAATTGTTCTGCATCATCATCATCTGCAGGCACTGAGGAAGAACCGGACCCCCTCCACCACGTCCGAGGACTCCTCAAAGTTCCAGAGCACTGGTTCACTGGACCGCGACCCCTCAGAGGTGGAGCTCTCCTCCTCCCCGTCTGCCAGAGACTTCCTGTCCCGCATGGACTCCAAACGCAAAGGGAAGAACCTCAATCCATTCTCTTCCAATTCAAGCCAGAAAGGCCAGAACAGCGAGGCGCAGAGCCAGATCCCCGGCCGCCTGCTACAGCTGGCCAAGTCCAAGGAGAAGAAGGACAAGAAAAAGAAGAAGGGAAAAGGGCAGCAGAGCCAGACTGCAGGTAGAGTCACACAAATCCATAATTTACTCACCCTCATGTTGTTCCAAACCTGGATGAGTTTCTTTCTTTCAAAAGAAGATATTTTGAAGAATGTCGGTAACCAGACAGTTGATGGAACCCAGTGACTTCCATAGTAGGAAAAAAAACTACCATGGAAGTCAATGTTACCCATTTCTGCTTTTCTTGTTGCATGTCTCTCCTGCCAGTCTGTGGTGTCTTCTCACATTTGAAAATAGTTTCAATAATTTTTATCAAATATTTTGTTTATTTATTCATTGTTTGTATGAAGATTTAGTTGTTGTTTTTTTGTTTAATAAATGTATTTTTAATTTAATTTTTTATTCTTTTTATTTCTAGAAATATAAGATAGATTACATTTTTTAAAGATTATTTAATATTTATTTAATTTTATCCTTTTTTATTTTTTTTTATTTTACATTTATTTATGTGTTAATATTATTGAATATAATACATTTTATATAGGTTTTCTTTGAGTGTGAAGTTCTTGGTTACTGTAGGTTTAATTTGATATAAAAAAAATGAAGGGAAGGGGTTGTTGGTTTTTATTATTCTATATTATTATTATTATTATTATACTATTATTTATTTGACACAAAATCGTGAATTAAAGGGGTCATGGGATGCAAAATTCACTTTTATATGGTGTTTGCATATAAATGGTAAATGGTGTTTGGACACAACCACCATACAATGAAAAAAATCCATTCAGTCTTTTTTTTTTTTATCACCAAAAAGCCTAAACACTCTCGATAATCAAGCCGTTTGGATTTTCGGACCAATAATGTCATATTGCTCATGCTCCGCCCACGACCACCGACGGACTGTCCCGTATTAACATATTTCCGCCCTCAACTATTTGTATACTGTCAGCCAAGGCAGCACTTTACGTGTCTTGTGTCGACACGCCCCATTGAAGAGAGGGGTGGGGTGAGCAGTTGCTCATTATCATTTAATGATAATAATGTTGTTTTACATGCACCGAAACGGGTCACTGTGAACAGAGCTGTTTTTGAGGAGGTAAAAAGGGTGTTGTTTTGCACAACCATTGAGGAATTTTGGTTGTGCAAAACAACAAAAAATTTCCATATAACCAAAGTATATTACAAACTTTACATGAAGACCCTAAAGAATCATACCAACTTGTGGAAAATGGGCATCCGATGACCCCTTTAAACAGGATAATATATAATCAGTTCCGTTCACAATAATGACCGGCTGACCAAACATTTTCCTTTATATATCAGCTTTTTACAATCCATAAAATAAACTCCCACCCTACACTATAATTACACCACTGAGTATTGCTTTTCACTTGACACATTACGCAAGTTCGATGTGTTGCAAATGCGATTTTCATGTTGTCCAAAGTGCTCCAAAGTGAAGTAGTTTTCGTCTCTTTGCAGATTCTCCGAGCACTGTGGTTCCAGGCACGACCCCGGACGGAGAGATCTTTTTCTGCTGATTCGGCCCCCTCTTCATCTTCTCTTCCTCTATCCCACAATGCCTCCATGCAGGGCTGCCGGTCTCTGGTTGTGGACTTGTAAACCAGAGTAAGAAGCACATACCTGTGGTCTTGATGGGCGTCAGGCCTGGACAGGAAGTTTAAACTGATCATTTCCTGTGACCTGATTTTCAGCAGCCAGCGTACTGCACAGTGCCTTCCATCCCTCACATTCACCTATGAACGCAAGCGGGGAACAGTGCATGTCGGATAAGGCACTTTTTCCACACACGGACTTCCTGTGAAAATTTAAAAAGATTTCTAACGGCGAGTGGCGTCACGCTGGGAGACAGCTGGCTTTTCAGCGACTGTAAAAGTCAACTTTGAAAGCTCTCCGAAGGACATTTGACTAATGAAGATACTAATAATCAAAGTGAGTGAACTCAAATGCCAGTTTGCAATGCAGTGACTAAGTTTCTACATGTTTCCATCCTCCTCCTTTCACCCCCGTCATGTTACTATGTGCCTCACTAATGTATACTTTCAGCTGACAAGCCGAAACAAGTCTTTTGGACCAGACTTGGACTTTTTAATACAGTCATAAGGTTTTACTTCTTTTAAAAGGTCGCAAAATGCCTTTTATGAATAAAAGGGATGCATATGAAAATGTTTTAGTGAGCACACCAGAAATGAGTGCAAAAGAGCGTATTGCCGTAAAGAAATGCTGTTTTTGTTTTAATTTATTGGTTTTGTTAATCACGTTTCCATCCCTAAATGACTGAAGGAGAAAATGAAGATGTGTTTCACTGAAAAGACGGTTTTGTTGTGACTAAAGGCTTCACAGACCCCACAGATCTTTTTTTTCTTTTTTTCTTGTAAACCTCAATGCAATTTTAATCCTTAGCACTTTATAAGCACGTCAAGTGGGGAAAAAAAATGGCTGGCTTTAAAACGAGACAATCGATCAGCTCCACTTAACTGGTAAACGGCCTCCTTTGTACCTGCGAGGTTTTATTTGATAATCTTTTACTGTACCATATGAATGTCATGTAAATTTGTTCAACCAAACTTTCACGTAAGCTACCAAAAGAGCGGGTGTTTTCAGCTGCAGTATTTTTCTTTTTCTTTTTCCTTTTACTGTTATTAAACACGAATTAAACAAGATGAGGGAATCAGCTTTACAGTATGTAGGCTAACAAATTAAAGTTGTATTAGCCAGTAGGCATCACAAATGCAGTTCAACGCTCAATTTCAAGCCAGAAATGTTGGATTTGAAAGGCCAATGTGGTAAAAGTATGAATACATTGTGTTTGTGTATTAAACGCCTGGTTTGTACCCTCTAATCACTAGATTTTTTTAGCCAGTCAAAAAGCCTTCGCCTGCTGGCCAGGCTAACCGTTCTGTTGAACATAAGGAAATATTTTAAGAAAGGGGAAATTGTGCAGATAAAAGTGTTAATTTAAGCTTTCTGCTCTTGTTTTTAGCTTCTTTCCATTAAACTTCTACCTAACACGCCTCTATAATGCATTAGTGATGAATGTCTCATGATTCATTTATCGATCAGTTATACCAGTGACCTCTTGGGATTTAATTCATACATCCGAGAGATTTTTTTGATCAGTCAGCATATTCCCACAAAGGAAATGTAGTTGCTGAGGCGGACATTCTGCATGCTGTTATGGTGCTAAACTGAGAATTGAAATGCCTTAACCAACAGAGGGCACTATGGCGATGTTCCTCTATCATTTCTTTTGTCCCACCTGAAGCGTGAGCAACACTTCAGACTCAAACGCCTTCGCCTTGCCTTGTTTTGTCAGATAACTGCGCAATACTGGCGAGTGTGGATACTCGAGGCTGATTATTATATTCTTTAACTTGCCTTACATATTCCATAAGCCCTGCAGTATTTGTCAGTTCCTTTTCATCGCCAAATCCTCCTTCAGGGAAACGTATAATTCAAGATGAATTATTACTAGCACATTAGGCTACTAGCTACTCGGAAGTGTTTTCGCTGATTTGATATATTGGTTGCCATTAGAAACGCTCTAAAGAACAATCCAAATCGTCTCATTAGTGCAAATCAAACTTACGTCTGATTCACGCAGTGGATCTTGTAGACGCTATATTTAATTTTCATCTTTCACAAATTAAGTTCATTGTTTAGCTGACAGTATATAAAATGAATTTAAAAACACCTGATGTAAAAAAAAAAAAAAAAAAACCAGGAATCATGTTTTGAGAAAAATGTATCCCTCACAGCCTCGTGTTCACGAAAAATTAAACATGGCGTCTACCCTCATTAGGTCCGTGGTTACCAAGAGGTACCGTCATTTCTTATCAAATTTTGTGTAAAAAGGGGGCAAAATACCACACATTTTGTAAATATCTGTAATGTAAAAAAAATGGTAAAAGTATTAATTATGGATTTTTTTGTGCTTTGATTTTAAAGCTTTTTATAACTAGCTTTATTTATCAGCATTCTCTGTGTTAGAGACATGAAATATGTACATTTAAAAAGAATCTTAATAAATAACTATTGTACTTGTATGTGTGCTTGTCTATTTTTTTTTCTCTGGTGAGGGTTCTCTATGGGATTGAATACCTATTAATATATTAGATAATATATAATTATATTACATTACATATAAAATCTATTTAACTGTAGTTAATTCCATCTATCTGTCTGCTATCTATTTGTCTGTCTATCTATTTGTTTGTAGCCTATGTCTGTACGTCTGTGTTCGTTCAGAAGACATGCTTCATTGGACCACCTGTTGCTAGTTTCTCTTCCTCCTGTCCGGTCCAGCTCAAGGTTTCTCAGCGTCGGACACCAACATGAATGCGTTTGTCTTTGTCGTGCTTTGGGTTCAGCAGTTGCCTCCTAAATGTGTTCTTTTCTCTCTCACGAGGTTGGCTGGATGAGTTTGAAGTGGGGCCATGGCATCTTTCCCCTTTGGACTCCATTGACTTTGCCTTTGTTCCTGTTGCCAAGCTACCCTGTTCTTTTGGCAAGCACAAAGGTAGGAAACCGTGCTTGAAGGTAATGCTAAGCTGAAAAGGACTTGTTCCTTGTCAGATTAAAGATGTTCATTTTTCTGCTTGTTTACAAGGTGATTTTATTCATCCTTAGAGGAATGTTCTCATCTTTATCCATTTAAAAGTCCAAGTCTTGGTGGCTTATGCTAGTGATACACTTTTTTTTTTTTTTTTTTTGAGAATTATTGCTTTTTTGTTGTTTTACAGCAGCAAAGACGCTCAAAACTGTGTCCCATTGGTCTATTTAGCTTTTTCTAGTTTGTCTCCTGCACTGTGACCTTTCTTATAAATGTCAACTCCCAGTAATGTAATGTTTTGTATTTGTGAATGACTCCTCAGTATCCGTCATTGTTGCCCCATTTTGTCTATCTGTTGATTGGGTTTTGCTTTTCCATCTCTCTTTCTCTAGCTTTGCAAAGAGAACAATGGATCCACATGCAACCTCGAGAAACCTGAGCCTTTGTTGTGCGCTGACAGTCCATGTATAAATATCAGTTGTATGTCAGGGAGAACAATAGCTCTGTGCTGCTGGTGTTTTCCGATACGTGCAGGACTGTGGCCTTTTATACGCCTAGAAGAACAGCACTCATGAAATTGTTGTTTGGTTTGCTTGGGATAAGGTTGGCTTTGTGGCTAATTCATATGAATTCCTACATTCTCATTTGTATTTTTTCACACCATCTGCTTCCGCCCCCCCGTAGAAGTTATAGGTTTAGAGGTGGACCTTCATACATTTAAATCTATATTTTCATACAATTCACATCTTACGAATTCATATGAAAGCACCACCTCGTAAAATAGTTATGTTTTCCTGTGAGGTTGGTGATATCTCATTTTGTATTAGGGCAGGTTCTACTGACAGAAGCTAGAATCTCCAGAGAGAGTTTAGTTTAATAAACCCGGAAGAAAAACGATGGTACATTTCATTAAGTCCACTCAAGACTGCATTTCAATGAGAAAGGAAGTGAGAATACGGACATTTCTGTAGATCTACTTAGTGACTTTTAAAGCACTTGAGATAGTGGTTCTTGAAATCATATAGAAGTTTAATGGTCTGACTCATCATGGTCTGGTCTAACTATTGGTGAAGAAACATATCATTTAATATAATTCTCAAATTAGATCCAAGGGTACATGTGAGAAGGAATGCGTGATATATTGGTTATCAACCTATATTAGATGTTTGTTTTTTAAATGTATCAGTATTTTAATTAGTTTAAATATTTATCTTATTTTTTATATTTAGATATAGATATATTTGGTATCATCTAGTCCTCATTTAAAGGTACAATATGCAAGAATTTTTGCCGCTAGAGGGCGCTACATTCCAAACAACAACAACGGCGTAGCTTGATGACGATGTGAAGGAGCGTGGAATGATGGGAACTGTCGTTTTAAACTCCACCGTGGATGTAAATCAGTCAGACGGGAATCGAAAAATCATGTTCATGGATGAGGCTAAGTTCTATTTTTTTATACCATGGTCTGGGTGAATACTCGATTCTGATTGGCTGCAGGGTGTCCGTTAAAAAGTGATAATGTACACCTAGGAACTGCATGACAGTTCTAAATGATTGCGCTGGCTCAAACTCACTGATCAACTGCTGCGGTCGGGTCGCTGTGGCCACGTTGCTTGGCAACGCCTGTATACGGGAGATATTAAATAGTGCGCTCGACTTAAATAAAAACCCTCACGATTTTTACTCTAAAACACATTAAAGTATTATTAATTGATTAAATATTTCTTTCTTTCGTAAGTGACCATGGTATAAGCGGGTTAATGCCCTTCGAGGTGTCCATTGTCAGGTATTAATGGACTTCGGCGGAGGCAACCGTCCTCCGCTGCGCGTCGGACGGTTCACGCCTCGCCGTCGTCCATTAATACCTGATAATGGACACCTCGTCGGGCATTAACCCTTACATAAATGTTGCGTTTAATGACATGCTTTTTGTGGCGAGGGGGGCGTGGTTCAGCGCGGTCTGTGATGGGAGAGAAAAGAGACGAGCAAGTAGGTCAAGTGCAAATGCACCTGTGTCTTATTGCAGTGATCGGCGTGGAGAGACCGCTTATAAGCCGCGCTGGAACGAGAGAGAGACTGGAGAGAAAATTGGACGCAGAGGAAGAAAACCGGTGGATCCAAGCTTTCATTTTTGAACTGTTTTGTGCCGTCGCGGTTGCCACAGTGAATGCGCGTTGTGCGCGGCTTTTGTTTGTTTTGCTTTATTTTAATAAAGTACGAGTCCCAGTCACGCCGATCCCTGTCTTCTTCCTTCCTGACTCTTAAACCTCATCACACTTTTATTTCATTAAAATGAATTAACCTCAAGAAAAGTAAGGTTTAATACTTCATAGATGTTACTGTATTTGTTGAATTCATTGTTGTGATAACGCTGCGCAGTTTTACATGTTCTAAACAATTGTTGTAAAAGTACATTCGAACATACCCACATCATTTGCCAAAATACTGATTAATCTTTATGTATAACACATGCTATGTTTATTTACATGGCCATAAACACCAGACGTGATAAACAATGTCAATAAACTAAACACAAATCTAAAGCAATAATACTTTCCTTACATAAACATAACTATTACCGAATGCTACATTTGGAAAATATAAAATTAAGCATGCTTTGTCGACAGAACCAGCTGCAAAGAATAATTGTGTCCCCTAACGACTGCAAGAAACAAGCTAAAGTTTGTAGCTTGATAGACGCTACAACTACAACTTCCGCATTTGTCCAGGACTCCACGCAGTACGAGCGGAAACCGAGGGTAACGCGGATATGACGCAATTGACTGGCGACTCCCAGCTCCCCCCTGCTCTAACGGCCCGTTTCCTTGGTTAAAATCGCAATTTTCTCACGATTTAAAAATAGTTGGAAACATTTGGGATATTGTAAGTAATCAACTTAACAAAATATATAACACTGGCCTTGAGATTTTGGGATATTTTAATGCAAAATTCTTACATATTGTACCTTTAATTGTTAAAAAAACCTTTTTTTTTTATTGTAGCCTAACTCATAAATGTGTTAAGTTTTTGGTGTTTTCATTTTTGGGTGCGTTTACATGACAACGATGTATTAAAAAACAAAAAAGTTTTTCTTTTGCGTTATTCGTGTACAGACGTCAAAACGATCCCTGTTCATACGAATCTGCAAAAACAACTAAAAACGTTGTATTTTTCATGCCTACTTGTATTATTCAAGAAACATTACGACGTAATGAACACGTAATAACCATGCGCATGATGTCACCGTTTTCACAAATTTGCGTTTTTGTAGTTTACACGGAAAACGATAACGGTATAGTTTTCAAAAACTTGCACTTTGAAAACCGTTTTCAAAAGTTTGAATTTTCAGGCCCCCAAAATGGCATTGTTGTGTAAATGAACAGCCAAAAAAACTAAAAAAGGTTTTCTGTTAGTTAAAAAAGGTGTTGTGTAAACGGCCCCAAAATGGTATTTTAACACTGACCATTTATCAATTATCTATACCATGAAATAAATATTGGTTTCTCGTAATTTGCCATAATTTGAATATAAATACTTATTTAATATATAATATAATATAAATCTCTTTGTTGGTTGGATTGAGCAGATCCTCAAAGTATTCCTTCCACCGTCCGACGATATCCCCAGTTGAGGTCAACATCTACCCACCTCCACTGTAAACAGTCTTCCATTGAGGAAGCAGAGGGCTCAGAGGGGGACTCGTCCATCACCCAAGCTGAAGTCACAGAGGTAGTTAAGAAGCTCCTCGGAGGCAAGGCACGGGGGGTGGATGAGATCCGCCCTGAGTACCTCAAGTCTCTGGATGTTGTGGGGATGTCTTGGCTGACATGCCTCTGCAGCATCATGTGGCGGATGGGGACAGTACCTCTGGACTGGCAGACCGGGGGTGGTGGTCCCTCTTTTCAAGAAAGGGGACCGGAGGGTGTGTTCCAACTACAGGGGATCACACTTCTCAGCCTCCCCGGGAAAGTCTATTCCAGGGTACTGGAGAGGAGAATTCGGCTGATAGTCGAACTCCAGATTCAGGAGGAACAGTGTGGTTTTCGTGCCAGTCATGGAACACTGGACCAGTTCTATACTCTCTCCAGGGTGCTGGAGGGTTCATGGGAGTTTGCCCAACCAATCCACTTGTGCTATGTGGATTTGGAGAAGGCATTTGACTGTGTCCGTCGCGGCATCCTGTGGAGGGTGCTGTTGGAGTATGGGGTCCGGGGCCCTCTGTTAAGGGCTGTCCGGTCCCTGTACGACCGGAGCAGGAGCTTGGTTCGCATTGCCGGCAGTAAGTCAGACTTGTTCCCGGTGCATGTTGGACTCCGGCAGGGCTGCCCTTTGTCTCCGGTTCTGTTCATAATTTTTATGGACTTTTGCGGATGATGTTGTCGTGTTGGCCTCATCAGACCAGGACCTTCAGCGTGCACTGGAACAGTTTGCAACCGAGTGTGAAGCGGCTGGGATGAGAATCAGCACATTCAAGTCGAGGCCATGGTTCTCAGTCAGAAAAGGGGGGCTTGCTCGCTTCAGGGATGTGGAGAGTTCCTCTCTCAACTGGAGGAGTTCAAGTATCTTGGGGTCTTGGTCATGAGTGAGGGAAGGCTGGAACGGGAGATCGACAGACAGATCGGTGCAGCTTCTGCAGTAATGTGGTCGATGTACCGGTCTGTCATGGTGAAGAAGGAGATGAGCTGCAAGGCGAAGCTCTCGATTTACAGGTCGATCTACGTTCCTACTCTCACCTATGGTCATGAGCTGTGGGTTATGACCGGAAGGACAAGATCCCGGATACAGGTGGCCGAAATGAGCTTTCTCCGCAGGGTTGCTTGGCGCTCCCTTAGAGATAGGGTGAGGAGCTCGGTCACTCGGGAGGAGCTCAGAGTAGAGCCGCTACTCCTCCACATTGAGAGGAGCCAGCTGAGGTGGCTCGGGCATCTGTTCCGGATGCCTCCAGGACGCCTTCCCGGGAAGGTGTTCCGGGTGCGTCCCACCGGGAGGAGACCCCGGGGAAGACCTAGGACACGCTGGGGGGATTGTCTCCTGGCTGACCTGGGAATGCCTCGGTATTCCCCCGGAAGAGCTTGAGGAAGTGTCTAGGGAGAAGGAAGTCTGGGAGTCTCTGCTTAGACTGCTGCCCCCGCGACCCAGCCCCGGATAAGCGGAAGATGATGATGATGATGATGATGATAAATCTCTTTGCTATCATCTAGGCCTCACTTAATTGTGAAAAATTAAACAACAAAATGCAAGTAATTTTTCCTTTTTTTTAATAATTAAACTTGTATTAATTGTTTTAATTTTTCTTAATATACTTTGTCTTTTAAGCACCAATCAACCAACCCAAGTCACTGTGTTTGATCAACTCAAGACTGTCTGTTTTTTTAATAAATGGCTGTCCGATCGCTTTGTTTTACGATGAGATTCGTAGCTGGACAGGCCTCGTAAAACCACCATCCCGTGCCGTCTCGTAAATCAGCGTGATCCTTCGCTCTGGGTTCCGTTTATCTTTCTCCTGCTGTCTATCTCTCTGATATTGTCTGTGGTGCTGCAGTGAGGAAGGATGTGTCGCCCCTCCCCCAGCCAGCGGTCCTGATGAGACTGCAGAGTTTGGGTTTCCTGACGCCCATTGGCTCTCATCAGCTGTAATCATATTTCACCTGCTACCTTAAATCAGGAAGCCTCTGCTATGCCTCGCTGTCAGCTTTTGTTGCAGTTCTTCACTCAATTCACAGTCATTGTTCTTGGAGGAGGACAGACAAGAACAAAGAAATTCATCAATCTTTTATACATTTATCTTGCTTTTTTTAAAAAGGTCAATTAAGGGTAATGGGACAGTAGGTAATGTTTAAATATCTGTTGTATGTTGACCTACTGCATGCCTGTGGTGTTTGGGTGACAGTAAATACATTTTTTTCTAAAATATTTTTTTTTAAATATACAACATTTTTATAATTTTGTATAGCCAAAACATTTCTGTTCATTATTATTTATTATTATATCATTCATTGGCAATTTAAAACATTATTTTTTTTCCAAAGCAAAAATAAATTAACTATTTGCTGACCAATATTGGCTTTTCAATGGCAGATACTGATAAATTGTACTTAATTTAGTGCAAATCACTAAAAACATAAACTAATTGTTCATTATCTATTGATGACTGGTGGTAGATTGTAGAGCACTTCAGCTACGCAGACACTGTAATTGGTCAATGCTGAAAATCTCAAAATGGCAAAATTTAGTGCATTCATCAGTTTTTTGTAACTTGTCCACAGCATGTTAAAAAGGCAAAATGCTGAAAATCTGTAAAAATGCACAAAATCAGCATTTCATATAGGCCTATTAAATAATGTTTAATAGATTCACACTACTTTAAAATCACCATGAAATCAAAAGGGCCATTTCTTATTTTGTTTTTTAATAAAATATTTGCATTTTTTTAAGTGATTTATTCGTGCACATAATTTTAAATTCATGTGCCCTTTTTTAATCAAAATAACTTCCCCCTCCCTCTTGCAGCGACTTCTCCTCTCTGATGATGTGTTTACTGGCGTGAGGGCGGGGCAACCTGTCACTCACATGAGATCCACCAATAGCAAACCACAACCATCCAATCAATTCCCCATGGACAAAATAGGTCTCACCCTACTTTTTTTTCTTGTCCGTGACGCCGTTTCACTCGGATATGCTTCACAATAGGGAAGAAAAGACTATCGCAACTTCCATTTCATGATGACTTTACACAATTTAAATCACACATTTCCCCCTGTAAATGCTTTACACAGCTTTGGAAAATTCCTCGATGACTTATTCTGTGGTTCTTTATAACAAGATGTATTATTCCTTTCTATTTAAAGCTGACTGAGAATATCACAACACTCGTCAGAGTGACGAGCCATTTGACCCATCTAGACTGGCTTTCCCAGCACAGAGCCAAAAACTAGTGAGAAAAAAAGGGTGAATTGATGAGAGACGAGGAACCTCTCTCTCCTCTAACAGGAAAGGAAGGCACTATAATTCTTCTCTCAGTCAGGGCCACAGTAAGACCCAATGGTAAGACATGCAGCGGATGGGGCAGTATTGTTCACTGACCCCCTCTCTCTATTATGGCTGTCAGATGCTCTCTTTTAATGTGCCTGTTTTGAGGGAGATTAGAGCTTGGGTGATGGGGGGGTGTTTGGCGGGCCGTCCTGGTTTCTTTGAGAAGCTTCTGTGCGGTGATTGTATGCGCTGGGCTGTTCCATTAGTGTCAGGATGATTGTGTCCTCGCTGGAACAGCCACACAGAGCTCGGCTCGTCTAGTCAGCAAGCAGGAAATTTCAATTGGACCGTCGGCCCCGTCACAAAGGATCAAACGGCGAGTCTGCTCTGCTGTTAATACTGGGGAAGAATGCAGTGACCCAGTCTCGAGGCGAGAGTAGAGGACTTCATCTGCATTCCTGCAGTCTATGATGGTATGCAGGGGTATAAAAGCCTTGAACGATTGTAATTCTGATTAGTTTGCATATATTTATGTTAGGGTTAGGTTAGTTATGATGTCCATTTTGCTTGTATATTAAAAATCTGTCTGCTATAATGCTGTAGAGGGCAGTGTTTCAGAGTGATTCAAACCAGTAACTCATCTTTGTGAACTATTATTGTAAACACTAGAGATGCACCGATACTACATTTCTCCGCCGATACTGATAGCCAGTTATTCAGAATATTATTTTATATTCAAACATAAATATATAATTAACAGTAAATAAGCTCTTCTCTAGTGTTTTTATAGCTAACTAATGAACTGTGAACACTGGTTAACTTTCCTGAGGTAAATGCAACATTAATATGGTTCACAAGCGGTTTTATTGACGATTTTCTGCAATTGAAACACAGATTGAGTGATTACACGAGTCATGATACGTATTTTTGGTAAGTTGTACTGTATCTTTAAACATACCTTCAGATATTCATGCAGGTTTTTCTAGATAATTTGTATTAAGGTTTAAAGGAACTGTATGGATTGAATTTATTTAACCCACTTCCTGTGTGAATCTCCTGCGATGCAAGCCTTTGCAAAAATAAAAAACGTTCAAAGCGGTAAAGAAATGTATTTCAATTAATCATAAAATGGCCCTGATATGTCACTAGACATTAAGAAATCATGTTCATTTCAAATACTTATATCACTGACAACAGTAGTCTGGCCAGGATATTGTCATTTAAAAGTGAAGTTGCAGCCCTCAACTGATGTTGATGTTGTCATATTGTGTTTTGGCCTGATGCTCCACCCTCCACCTATCTACCAATCACGAAGTCAGTAGTGTTTCGGCATCCGGGTTGCCAGCTCTGCTCTAGTTACCACAGCTGCAGCTACAAACGTGTCGGATAAAATTTTTTCTAGCATTACGAAACCTAAAAGACCTCGTTATGAATCTGAAATACGTCGTGACAAAGTCCGGAAAAAAACTTACTGTGTAGGACTCGTCACTTGCCATTGGAAGCTCCTTGTAGCAGCCGACGTTCCTGCTGGATCCTGCAGCCTAACTGGCAACCTCGAGTCAGAGGGGAGGGGGAGGGGATACACCGCTCTTGAAAGTGATTGCAGTACCAGTTTTGGCCACAATCTTACATACGGTTCCTTTAAGAAAAGACTCGCGCTGCTGCTTGAACTGAGGCGCTACAGCGATCTGTCACGTCACATTTAAGAGGGTCAAATTGCCATTTATCGTTTAAATTTCGTGATAAAATGTTCAGAATTTGAAAGCTGAGACTTTGTTTCTTATCAGAAGTAGCACAAAGCTGTTTGCGATTATTGGACGGGAGGCGCTACAAATAATGTTTGATGTAGGGAAAAACCGCAGATCTGGCAATCCTGGCTAACGGGTGATTCATAGGGCCAAATAAAGCCTGCATTAATGTCGCTTTTTTTTAACTGTTAAAGGGTTATTGTTGCGTTAACTTGCCCTAAATTCAACACAAGAGAGATTTTCTTCACACACAGTATGAATTTCAGTCTTCAGTTTTTCCGCACCCTTTTGATTGACAGGCTATAATCGGTATTGATCATTGGCTGTTTTTCACCGATAGCGATAATAATAGCTTTAATTGTTGGCCAATACATCTCTCATGTCTTTGTGGCAAATTTACGCTGAGTTTCGGTTCATTTTTGTGACGCGTTTCAGTTCACTGAGACTGAGACGGCAGAAAGTAGCCTACACCCTGTTTTGTTTTCTTTATTTTACAAAAGCAAAAAGATTTGTTGTTATTATGATTGTTCGCAAATAAAAGTTGACCCTTTTGTGATGTATTACTTGTTTCTGTAAGACAAAAATTGATAGAGTATTTTAAGTTCTTTTTGCCATTATTGGGGAAAAAATGCAAGTGATCGCCGACCCCAGAGTCTTAATAGATCCGACTCAGAATCATTTATGTAAGCAATAAGCTTATACCTTATTACCAATAATAAATACTTCATTGCTTTTATAAAACGGTTACCACACAATACAAATATTAAAGCCAAAACGTTCATGCTTTAGCTTTAACAAGCTTTTAAAAATGAAGAATCTGAAATGTTTTGCTATAGGCGTGATTTACAGTAAGTGCTTCCTGTTGGGCAAGGCTCCCTGGTTACAAGGCTGTTGATATCCAATATCTGATGTCTGTGAGCTGGGAATCTTCTCGCTGACAGCTGCTTGGCAAATACCACCCCATAGTGAGAAATGGGATGGGAAGAGTGGCCAGAAAAGGTGGTGAGAAAAAGAGGTAGTTGTTGAAACTTGGAGGTGTGAGAGGAATACCTATAATGTACTGAATTTTGCGATCTGAAGAGTTTAAAAGAGCAAGACTTTGCAAAGTCTGAAGATTTAATGACCGGTTCTGCAATGCAGAGAATGTCGTAATGGGGATCCATTAGAGGAGAGAAATACCTATGGATTTGGACTCGACAAAGACCTCTTTTAGGAGATCCTCAAAGCTAGTAGACGAATAATGGTTTGACTGTGAGGGGAAACTCTGCACTTCACCATAGCCATTTTCTGTCTTCCCCTTTCCTTCCGCAGAAT
Organism: Leuciscus leuciscus; assembly: GCF_965113295.1. NCBI lineage: Eukaryota > Metazoa > Chordata > Actinopteri > Cypriniformes > Leuciscidae > Leuciscus > Leuciscus leuciscus. Next base: position 22,767,301 of record NC_138724.1, on the reverse strand, counting down.
ACGCCTCTACAAGTTCTTTCAAATGCTAATTTATATAGGGGACAGGAATGAGAGGGGGTAACGTCCAAGCTCAAACTCTTGTTGTAGATCTTTCTCCGACCGTTAATTCTTCAGAGGCCCTTTTTTGGGACAGAGAGCTTTTTCCAAAGGCTTCACAGGAAATGATATGCATAGAAACGTAACCTTCAGAGACACGAGAGAAAGGAAAGGTGAAGATGATGACTCGAAGCGCGAGCTCACGCCTGGGCTTAGCTCTGCCTGGCTGCCCCTGTAGACCCTGAAGAGTACAGCTTGTCTTGTGACAGGTGCTATTCCCCGCGGGAGCCGGCCCAAGACGGACTGCACGCTCTGTAATGCGGTGTGGAAAGTGCTAAAGGATTTCTTAAACTCAAGCATGAATTCTTCAGAAGATTATTCATGCGCATAAGCAGTGTTAAATGTTAATTATGTTGAACTTTAAAGGATATGGAGTGTTTTGACTCGGGGCCAGAGGGATTGCAGATTCCAGCAGCTCTGAGGCAGCTTAGCTCCGGGACGGCCGCTGTTTCGTACAGTGCTGTCTGAAAATAGCACTTCATGTTTTTAATACCTTCCACTTGAAATGGACCTCTTCTGCCTGGCTTTAGCTAAAGAAAGGCTTTTAGAGCATTTTAAGTGCTTTGGAATCCATGCATTTATAGACTCTTTGCAAAAAGCATGTTCTGTTTTGACTTTGTTTATAGATTTTCAGATGTGCTCTACCAAACACTCTTAAAAATAAAGATTCCAAAAGAGGGGGGTTTTCACAGCGAAGCCGTAGAAGAACCATTTTTTGGTTTGCCAAAGAACTTTTAGTGAACTGTTCTTAAAAGAACCATTTTGCTTCTTAGTGTAAATTTGAATAATCTTATAAAGAAATGTCTGTGCATTTGGAAAGGTAAAAGTTCTTAATTGAACTGTAGATGCCAATAAGAACCTTTATTTTTAAGACTGGAAGGCTTGCTGACTGTAGTTTGTTTATATGCAGGTTGTCCAGTTATTATTACCTATATCCCTCCATTATTGGATAATGTTGCCTCAGGGAAACGAACCCATTTTCTTCCCTTTGCAATCATTTGGTTGCATTAAAAAGAATAATAAAAATATATATATTCCACTGGCACATGAAGGACATTTTCATATTTGTTAGTAAGTGAATTTTATTTTGCACACACACACACACACACACACACACACACACACACACACACACACACACACACACACACACACACACACACACACACACACACACACACACACACACACACACACACTCACACACTCACACACACACACACACACTCACACACACTATATTTATACTTCTATAATTGTAATAAATACATAAATTAAATATAAATTAATTTATATAAAATAACGTAAATACCACCTGCAATATTTATTTTAATATATCATAAATATTTGTATACTATGATAATTATTTTAAAAAAAATTTATTAAATTAAAATTAACATTTATTTTAATTATTATTAATTGCATGATTCAAAATAATATTATATTTAACAAAAATGTTTTTTGACTTAAGGAATTTAGTTTTTTTTTTTTTTTTTTTAAATCCATTTAAGTTTTGAATTTCCAAATTTTTCATATTTCAACATGGCCCTGTTTTATATATTTTTATATATTTAAAAAAATATATATTTGTTGTAATGTTTGATTTTAGTATCAAGGTCTACTTTATGCATGACAATTCAATCAACTTTTTCTTAACTTGATATATTGCATGTACTATGAAAGCAATCCACTGCATGCATTATGTGGTTTTCAATTCTGCTAATGGAAGACCCCCAGCACTGCAACGTTTTGAATGTTTGGCTTGGAGAACCACCGAGATAATGAGATTAAAACCCAGATAATGTCCATCTGAGGCCACAGAAACGTTTTCCCGGAGAGACCTTACCTCGCAGTTGCACAATCTCCCTGTCTCCTGATCACAATCTAGCACATCATGTTACTCTAAATGTGAACGAGGCGCCTAACAAATTGCTGCCATTGGCAGTTTCGTTAATTAGGTCCAAATAGACAAACTTGGAGGAGATCACATTTAAAACTCAAGCATGCCAGCTGCATCTGGCCTGTCGACCTCATCAAAGTGAGATCAGAGACGCCCACTTTCCCCGCAACCCACAATGAAACGGAGAGATTTCTCGTGCCAGAGAGGCTTGTGGCTTCAGGGCTCAGGGTAATTAAGCTAGCTAATAGTGTGTGACTAATTAGGATGATAGTTCATTCTTGCGAGCTCTTTCCACAAAGCAAACAATGGTGCAGTGTCTGTGACGAGGTTCGTCTTTTCATGTCAGCTCTGCTTTTGTCTTTGCACTGGATTTGTTGGCGTCTCTTTAGTGGCTTCCAGTACAGAACACCCTTGCTCTTGCAGAAGCACTCGGCCCGTGATGTGGTCCACTGGGTTTTGAGAGCCCGTCGGCAGGGCTGAAACTACTACTATTCAAATTTTCGATGTGGTTTATGTATTGCACTTTGTTCTGAATGTTTTACACGGCCAACTGATTGACAAATTTGAATGTTCTTTCATACTGCATGTCTGCAGTGTTCCCTCTTGTTCCCCATTATCCGGAGAAAGGAGGTGACGGGGAGGAGATTGAAGCGGGAAGGGTTATTCTGCTACAGTAACTGCTGAAGTGTGACCGAGGACTTTCACAGTCTGACACGTCATGTTTCTGTGCTGCTGGCTATCATGCTGACGGCTTCAAAAAATGAAAGAAAAGGAAGGGGGGAAAAGACTTCAATCTTGCCGACCTTCATGTATAAGGAGTCAAATGAATGATTTAGCTCAGTGGGAAGCTTGCACTTTTGGGATGCAGAGTTCATTAGCCTTCTGCAACTGATAACCACTGGCTATGTGTGACAAGATCTATCTATCTATCTATCTATCTATCTATCTATCTATCTATCTATCTATCTATCTATCTATCTATCTATCTATCTATCTATCTATCTATCTTGTTTTTGTTTGCTTGCTTGCTTGCTTCTTTCTTTCATTCTTTCTTTCATTCTTTCATTCTTTCTTTCTTTCTTTCTTTCTTTCTTTCTTTCTTTCTTTCTTTCTTTCTTTCTTTCTTTCTTTCTTTCTTTCTTTCTTTCTTTGTAATTATTTACTTATTTATATTTGTCCACTGAATTTATTTTCTATTTATTTAAAAAATACTTAAAAATGTACTATAAAAAATAAAACATTTATTCACTTTATTTATATTTATTTGCTGTTTTATAATATATTTATAATTGATAATTGTTTGTTACTTTTAATTATTTCATTTATATTTATCCATTTAATTTATTTAATGTTTATTTATTTTATTTATCCATTTCATTTATTTACTTATTTTTATTTATTTGCGGTCATTTTATTTACTTAAATGAAGAAAAAGTATAAATAAATAATTCATTTTTATTTATATTACAATTTACTATTTTATATTTTATTCTTATTGATCATTATCCATTACTTTATTTACTTATTTATATATAAAAAAATTTAGTCAGTCAATCTGTCACTGAATAAGCTTGAAAGTACATGAATAGGCTTTTGATTGCTTGGTGCAAGGCCTTATGGGTAACTCTCCCAGTCTCCGTAACAACAGGTTTTTTTTTTTTTTTAACTATTCAGTTTTTTATGTTAACATGGCTGTACTTTTGGAAATGATCCTTTTGAGATAATTTCCAAATTCATTAAAAGTGTCAAGTAATGTTTAATTGTTAATACTGAATATGTAATATTTAGCCTTTCACTTTATTTTTGTAATTAATGGAATTGCATTGACAACAAAATTGCTGACACATGCTTAATGCTGTTTATTATTACTATTATTATTTTATTTATTTTTCAACTCAACTCAACTTTATTTATAGAGCACTTTCAACACCACAAGTGGAACCAAAGTGCTGTACAGAAAAATATAAAAGAGAAAATAAAAAACAAAAATATAAAAACAATGCAAATATATGACATACACAGCTTACAAAGCATTTTCAAATGCTAAAGAAAACAAATACGTTTTAAGCGCACTCTGAAAAACACCCAATGAAGGAGAAGATTTTACAGACAGAGGAAGGTCATTCCAGAGCCTATAGGAGCTGCAACAGACAATGCCCGATCACCTTTACATTTTAAATGAGATCTCGGAACCATGGGAGCAATTGATCAGGCCAATTGTAGGCCATGTACACCATGCACAGCCTTAAAAACATACAACAACGCTTTGTAATGAATTCTGTATCGTATGGGTAACCACTGTAGTTTGATTAACACAGGAGTAATATGCTCTCTCTTCTTAGTACCCGTTAAAAGTCTGGCAGCTGAGTTCTGAACAAGATGCAAATGAGAGAGAGACCTGACTCATTCCCAGATTCAACACATTACAGTAGTCCAAACGGGATGACACAAAGGCATGAACAACCTTCTCCATATCTTCAAAAGAGAGGATAGACTTCAATTTAGATATTGATCTAAGATGGAAAAAACTATTCTGAACAACAGCATTGATTTTCCGGTCAAATTTAAGCTCAGAGTCAAAAATGACACCAAGGTTTCTCACGTTTTTTTCCCCGGAAACAACCCCAGGCAGTCATCCTCCACACGCCCCTTATTTCCAAATAAAATCATCTCGGTCTTTTCCTCATTTAATTGGAGAAAGTTATTCACCAGCCAACACCTTAACCTCAGTCAAACATGCATGCAGGGACTGAATGACACATTTATGCTCATGTTTCAACTGGTAAATAAAATAAATGGTAAATCAATTTGAGAATCATCCGTATACAAATGATACTGAATCCCAAATTTCTCAAAATAGAACCTAGAGGGAGCATATAAAGGGAAAATAAAAACGATCCCAGTATAGAACCCTGCAGAATTTGTATACCCAATTACAAGGAAAAGAAACCAACAGAAATGTCTGGCATTATTGTACCTTGATTATGCTATTTTAGAAGGTTTTTATGCATTGTAGACTGTGCTAGTCATTATTTCTGTAGCTAATGATCAGTCGGGATCCGATATCGTCTGAAAATCCAGGCATCAGAGGAAGAGGGAAACTAAGATGTCTGTTCAGCGAGATTCAACACTGGAATGTCCTTCACTGTAGTTGAGTCATGCAGAAGCAAATCACAGACAAAAGAACAAGTGTGATGTATCCTATTATTAGCCGCATGCCACGGGCGTCTGCTAGTGCTTAATGATCGTAGCAAATGCTGCTTATAACCAGGAATGTTTCTGGTTGGGGAGCGAGCGTGGGGATCAGCGCTTCATTGATCAGTCACATATACTCTCGTCTCATTTGCCAATACGCCACTGATCTGTTTGTGCCTGCAGTCTTTGAAAACCAATAAGCGGGTCAATGGTGGATGAGATGGCCTTCCAGCCATTCACATGATACACCTCATTAGCCATGTTACATCATGCAGGAGCAGTCAGCCGGATCGCTAACATGAGGGTGACCATCAGTCCAGGAGCAACATAAATACAAATGTGTGGGCCTTATTTGAGTTTGGTTGTCTTGTGTATTAAAATGTATCAAAAGTTATTTTAAATTGTAATATTAATGTTTTTACTGTATTTTTGATCAAATAAATGCAGCCTTGGTAAGCGTAAGAGACTTCTTCCAAAAACAAAATCTTACTGAACAAACTTTTGAACATTCATGTGATCCATATAATGCGGTCTTAGAAATTCATTGATCAGAAAAATAATATTTGGAGACATGCACATACACTCAGACATCAAACATGGGCAAGTCTGTAATGTGCAGAAGACAGCGGAAAACTGCAACTATAAAGCAAAGACCTCTTTGAAGCAGTACATGTACCATGGAAGTCAATTTCAGACCTCTCCGAGTGTTTTTCATGTTTTTCCAAACTGGTTTGACTTTCCTTTTTCTGCTTTTGAAATAGTCATACTGGATCTGAATGTCATAAGGGTCAGTAAATTATGGTAATTTTCATTTTGAAAGAACAGTTCCTTTAATACTGTATCTTAATTGTTATTTTTATTATTCTTTATTTATTCTTTTATTGTAATGAATGTGTGCAGAGTCTGTTACCAGGTGTGATTTTGCTCATTGTCATTAAGTGACAGGAAGGTGACCCGTCGGTGCAGACTGGACGCTGTGAGGTCAGCCTGAACCCCAGCCGTCTGCGTAACACAAGCTGTTTCAGGGTCGGTTTCACCTCCTGCATTAAAATGATGCAAATCAGTCTGGGCAGGGCGAAGAGCCCGATCCTGGATCAGTACCCCTGTAATGAGACGAATCTGCGATACGGATCCAGGCCCTCGAGGGAGGCCGTCCTGATAGCTGCATCATTGGCTCAGGGCTCTGCAGATGAGTCATAATGCAGCAAACATCAGCATGGATCTCTGATTCTGTGACGACTCAGTTGAGGCACGAATCAGCCAAATCTCCTTAGGTCCATTTGAATTACATTAGGGATTGCTGACTCGTTGGGATTTGTTTTCAGATCTGTCTCTTTGCTTTGGTCGGGTAGCCTTAATTTACAAATTAGACCATGATTGGTAATGGCCTACAGCAGGGGTGTCCAATCCTGCTCCCGGTTTGCCACTGTCCTGCAAAGTTCAGCTCCAATCCTTATTAACCACACCTGAACCAGCTAATCGAGTTCTCCCTGGGCATACAGGAAACTTCAGGCAGGTGTGACGAGGCAAGCTGGAGCTAAACTCTGCAGGACAGCGGCCCTCCAGGACAGGGTTTGGAGACCCTCAGATTTCGATCTCACCCAACGGCGCTTCCCAGGTGACCACAGTTACTCCAGAGGTTCAAAGTTGAAGTTACAAATGCATATTACTAGTTAAAAGTTTGGAATAATGTTTGGAAAATTATGCTTACCAAGCCTTTTATTTATTTGATAAAAAATACAGTAAAAAATACTGTTTTCTTAGTATTTTTTAAATGTAATTTATTCTTGTGATGGTTGAATTTTTCTGTAGCCATGCTTCCAGACATCAATATCACATGATCCTTCAGAAATCATTCTAATATGCTGATTACAGGAATAATTTTGTTATACATACATTAAAATGTAAGGTTGTAACGATTCCCTCATGTCACGATTCGATACATATCACGATACTCAATTTTAGAGCGTAAATGGAAACAAACTAATTTAGAGGTCTTTAGAATCGCGTGGAAAGACAGTATGTCACCTTATAAAAAGGCCCTAAAAGCGGCCAGGGCTGAGCACCTCCGCAAACTAATAGAAAACAACCAAAATAATCCAAGGTTTTTATTTAACACCGTGGCTAAACTAACAAATAAACAGACGTCACCCGAACAAAATATCCCGTTACAGTTCAGTAGTAATGATTTCATGAACTTCTTCACTGAGAAAATAGAAAGCATCAGAACCACAATTGTAAACGTTCAATCTTCAATCGCGCCTTATAATTCAGCTTCAATTATCACCCCGCAAGAACAATTACAGTGCTTTACAACTATAGAACAAAAAGAGTTAAATAAACTTATCACTTCATCTAAAACAACAACATGTTTATTAGATCCTATACCAACTAAACTACTGAAAGAAGTGTTACCTGTAGTGGAAGAGCCTCTCCTCAATATTATTAACTCGTCTTTATCTCTAGGTCATGTTCCAAGAACATTTAAACTGGCAGTTATAAAACCTCTCATTAAGAAACCGCAATTAGATCATAATAATCTAGCAAATTATAGACCCATTTCAAATCTTCCATTTATGTCTAAAATATTAGAAAAAGTGGTGTCCGCTCAACTGGGCTCTTTCTTGCAACAAAATGATATCTATGAAAAGTTTCAGTCTGGATTCAGACCGCATCATAGCACTGAAACTGCGCTCGTTAAAATCACAAATGATTTACTTTTAGCTTCTGACCAAGGCTGTATCTCAATACTAGTTTTACTTGATCTTAGTGCTGCGTTCGATACTATAGATCACACAATACTCTTAGATCGACTACAAAATTATACTGGTGTTCAAGGACAAGCACTAAGCTGGTTCAAATCATACCTATCTGACCGCTACCATTTTGTCTATTTAAATGGAGAAAAATCGATCATAACTCCAGTAAACTATGGAGTGCCGCAGGGATCTGTGTTAGGCCCTCTGTTATTTTCAATATATATGATGCCACTTGGAAATATTATAAGGAAACATGGAATTAGTTTCCATTGTTATGCTGATGACACTCAAATATATATTTCATCAAGGCCGGATGAAAACGCTAAATTTTCCAAATTGACAGAGTGTGTTAAAGATATAAAAGATTGGATGACGCGTAATTTTCTTTTATTAAATCCAGACAAGACAGAGGTAATACTTATCGGTTCAAAAAACCGCCCACAAAACCTCGCACAATACAACTTTAACATCATAGGATGTCCTGTTACTTTATCCGCTACAGTAAAAGACCTGGGTGTTATACTCGATTGCAACCTGTCTTTTGAAAATCATATTTCATATGTTACAAAAACAGCCTTTTTCCACCTTAGAAACATTGCTAAGCTACGTAATATGCTATCAGTTTCTGATGCAGAAAAGTTAGTTCATGCATTCATTACCTCGAGACTGGATTACTGTAATGCCTTATTAGCTGGTTGTCCTGCATCCTCAATAAACAAGCTACAGTTAGTCCAAAATGCCGCCGCTAGAGTTCTTACGAGATCAAGAAAATATGATCATATAACACCGATTTTATCATCACTGCATTGGTTACCTATAAAGTTCCGTATTAATTACAAGGTATTGCTACTGACTTATAAAGCCCTAAACGGCTTAGCTCCAGTCTATTTAACGGATCTTCTATCGCCCTATAATCCATCGCGCTCTTTAAGATCACTAAATTCAAGGCTTTTGGTCATACCTAGGATATTCAGAACCACCAAAGGAGGGAGAGCATTTTCACATTTGGCTCCAAAACTCTGGAATAGCCTTCCTGATACTGTTCGTTGCTCAGACTCGCTCTCCCAGTTTAAAACTAGATTAAAGTCGCATCTCTTCAGCCAGGCATTCATATAATCCCACAGTTCAAACTACAATCCGGCCTCTAGCTCATAAATGCCAGAGGAGAACTGGCCCCCGACTGAGCCTGGGTTCTCCCAAGGTTTTTTTTTCTCCATTAGGTCACCTGATGGAGTTTTAGGACACCATTAGGTCACTTGATGGAGTTTTAGGACACCATTAGGTCACTTGATGGAGTTTTTCGGTTCCTTGCCACTGTTGCCTTTGGCTTGCTCAGTTGGGGATATTTTGGGGATATTTAATTAAATTTTATCAATCAATAAATTCCTCTTGAAATAAACTTTGTTGTATTATTTAAATTTAATACTGTGAAGCTGCTTTGATACAATCTGTATTGTGAAAAGCGCTATACAAATAAACTTGACTTGACTTGACTTGACTCAACTCAAGATACAATATTATTGCGATACTCCAAGACATATGATAAAAGGTTAACAATTTTTTTTTACTGTTGATTAAAATGCTAAATTTGGTATTACATTGGGGGGTGTAAATGAATAGGCTTGGACTTGGTGCTGGTAACCCAATGCACAGGACAATGGTGACACCAGAATAAACATAAGACATTTGGCATTATCAGGACCCACAAATATTCCCCCATCGCATTATTATACATTATATTCAACATTATTTATAGTAGTTTAATGTAGTACTGACACTAAAACTCTGTAAATTTGTATTTTAGGTGAACTATACACAATACATATTGACACTATCCACGATATTGTAGCATTTTTGTATTGTGATATATTGTGACACGATATATTGTTAAACCCCTATTAAAATGGAAAACAGTTATTTTAAGTCATTATAATATTTCACAATATTACTGTATTTGATCAAATAAATGCAGCCTTGGTGAGACTTCTTTCAAAAAGATTTAATAAAATGTGCACATCTTTCCATTGACGATTTCTTGAGCATCTTTGCTCTTTGTCCCACTATCGATTTTTAATCCAATACTCTGAGGCAAGAACAGTTGTAAAAGCAGGCGTGAAAGCATCATTGTTTTTATGTGTAAATTGCATTATTAAAAATGCATGAAAGAGAGCAGATATCAGGAAATCTGCCAGTCGGTCCTGCGGGATTCACCCTTTGAGGGCCGTCCCGTCAGTCAAATGCTCATTTCCTGCATGTCTCCCTGATGGCATTATTTCAGTCTCACACCAGAGAGGTAAGAGGTGTGAAGGCCACAGCGTCCCCTCAAACCAGACACTTCACAATTATACCACCTGCACATGTGTGACAGGCTCACCGCTGTCTCTTCAGCTCAGCACTATTATGACCCTGCAACACTCTAAATCCTAAATAATTGATTCAGCCGCTCTTCTGTCCTTGTGGATTGTGTTGTAATTATAAGACAATACAAAGGACTAAAATGGACTTCAATGTGCTTGCAAGAAATTTAAAATCTGTAAATCGTAGATAGAGAAATCTGAGATGGGGACCAAAAGCACAAACAGAAGTAAGATAAGGACATTTCATTCTTAAAGGGGTCCTATAATGCCCTTTTCAAGATGTAAAATAAGTATCTGATGTCCTCAGAGTGTGTATGTGAAGTTTTAGCTCAAAATACCCCACAGATATTTTTTATAGCATGTTAAAATTGTCACTTTTTGAGGGTGAGCAAAAAGTGTCGTTTTTGTGCGTGTCCCTTTAAATACAAATGAGCTGCTGCTCCCGGCACAGAGGGCGGAGCTTCAAGAGCTGGTGTGTGACAACATGTAGAATTCAACAGGACATTTCTGAATGGTTAGTTGATGAATTTATGTAGCTGATGTGGAGTTAACTATCTTCTAGTCATTGATTAGCATATTCCGTCATGATAATCTATAAATTGTGTTCCCGGGGGCGGGGTTTATGTCAATTTTATGGTTAGTGATGTCACTAACCCATGAAGAAGCTCATTGTGGTCCTTAAAAATTTCTGTAAAATAAAATAAAATAACTCCCTTTGCTTTGAACTTTGAGCATTGTAACTTTGCAGATGTTGTTTAAGCTCAAACAGCAACATTACACACTAACTAAAGTTTTAAAAAAAGTGAAAGCATAATCAACCACCCCTTTATTTTAATGACGGTAAGGCTTTTTTCCTTACAAGCTCTCTTCTTTCTTTTTCTGTGTGTCACTGCCCTTTCTTTTTCCCATCTGCCCTTCACCATGTCGTCTTCTCACGCTGAGTCTACATGTGCTTCACGAGCCACCAAAATAGCTTTCCTTCATATGGCGTGAGGGTTTGAAACCCTCTGCTCGTGTCCATGCTCATCTGCTGGCAACCTTGCTTACATAACTCTCCCTCCGTTCCCAAGACAATGGGAAAGAGCGCAAACAACGGGGGTAAACAAACGCGTGTCCTACTTTGAAAGAGCGTGTGAACGCAGCTCCCTCTTGTCCCCTCATCTCTCTGGCCCTGCATCCTAATTTGCATATTCATCCTTAAAAAATGCGCAAGACTACAATCAGTGCATCCCAGCTGAGGGATGTTGAATGCGGTGTGCCAAGCAAGGTGCATTTAGTTCCAGTGGGTTCTCGAAATTTGCATCCGTGGATACTTCCAGAACAGAAGAGAGTTTAACAAACTTTTTTTAGTTTGTTATTAACATTTTCCTTCAAAAAACGTGGTGTAGGCCTATACAATACATCGTGAGCTTAGAATGATAAGGTTCTGTCTCCGTTTAGGGTAGTTCTGAGATATTGAGTCAAAGTTTTTACATCCCAGCTGGCAATGGAGAGATGGAACCTTTTTATTTTATTAATAACTACTAACAAAATATGTTTTTACAAAAATAACACCACACAGGCATTAATAAACACCTAATGGATCAGATTATGTCAAAAACTCAATTTCGACCAAAAGTGGAGATAGAACCTTATAATTTTAAGCTCACGGCATGTCTTATCTAGAGACCTGTAGTGCTTTAGGCTGTTGCATTTTTCTTTTTTTCGTAGCAGAAGGTTCATGCATGCTTTCCCTGTCAGCAGACAGATGACATCAGGGGCCAGTAATGTTTGGAGAACCTGGGCCGGAGGGCCCTGTATTTACAGACACTGATGTCTCAGACTATGGAATGTTGTGTAAACACTGGGAAAGAAACCGGGGGATCCCTTAAACCTGAGGGTTAAGACTGATCCTCAGACTGCCAACACTTCATCTCTGAGCCTGTCTGAGCTTGAAAATATGCAAAGCAATGCATTTTTTTCTTGTTCTGTTCTTTTAGATATCCAAAAACTTCAAACAAAAGATTAACATAAGTACAAAATCAGTTTTATTTGACAGGAATCCAAGTGGATAAATCTTGCCGTGTGGATTATAGATTTTCGCCAAATCTTTTCAAACGGCAAAAAAATAAATAAAAAAAAAGCCCACAAACCAGATAACCATATACAGTACTGGTCAGACGTTTGGAAACATTAAGATTTATTTGGTCAAAAATACAAATACTGTTTTAAAATGTAATATATGTCTATGACTACTCAAGTCTTCAGTGTCACATGATCCTTCAGAAATCATTCTAATCTGCTGATTTGCTGCTCAAGACACATTCAATATTATTATCAATGTTGAAAACAGGTTGCTTAATATTTTTATCTCTTTTTTTGTGGAAACGATGATACACTGCCATTCAACGGTTTAGGGTAAGTTATATATATATATATATATATATATATATATATATATATATATATATATATATATATATATATATATATATATATAATGAGTACCAATAATAATTGAGCACAAAATCAGCTTTTTACTATGATTTCAGAAGGATCTTGTGACTGATGACTGGAGTAATGATGCTGAAAATCCAGCTTTACCATCACAGGAATAAATTACGTTTTAAATTATATTATTGAAAAAAAATTATAATAATTATATATATATATATATATATATATATATATATATATACGTCCTTTAATTTATTAAATAACACAGTACAAAAATGTATTCAGTGTACAGAGGTTTTTCAGCCACAGATACTAAGAATTAGAACTAGAAAACACATTAGTTAGGGACATTATATTGGGGAATATTGTCTATTAGTTTAAAATAGCTTTTTGAACAATGTTGTTGATTTGTGAGCTTTCTGCATGTCCTGTAGCAGGAATATGTTGTGTGGAGTTCTAAGTCTGCATAATAATGGGCAACAGAGAATAAAAGTTGTCTTTAAATAGTAGCAAACTTGGCTATTTTACCATTACACACTTGTTTGGGGGTCGAAACAAGAAATTTAAATAAATGAACCTCCAGTTTTCCCAAAGACAAGGATTTAAAGTGATAGCGTCCAGAGAAACAGTACTGAAAGTGTTTTCCCATAGCTCCATTTTCGTAAAAGCACAAGCAAGTTTTATGTTGTTTGGTTTTCTCGTTTGACTCTAAAGTCTGCGTTTGTTGACAGAACATTGACCCGCAGAGTATCCTGTTTTCTGCATTTTTCACTGCTAGCCTTGACCTGAAACCAGCGAATATTTCGAGTCTTCTCCACCCCACTCGGCTTGTAAAACTGACAGCAAAAAATCTCACATAAAAATGCCTTTAAGTTTGAAATGGTCTCAGACTGAAAAGTCAATGTGCTTACAGCATGAATGCGCCAACTAATTGTTGAAAACCTTTGAAAAAAGTGGATTTTTTGGGATATTTTTGCCATAAGAAGGAATTCAACAGGCCTGTCTCATCATAAACAATAACATGAGAGACACAAACACTTTGAAACGTCCTTCAGAAAGTCGTCTCAAAGCTTAATCCGTGACCTCTGCTTCCTCCCCAGGGGTGTCTGTGCAATTCTTTGAGTGTGTGTGTGTGAAAGCCACACACCACTAAGCTGCATGCCGTCTTCAGGCCCTTAAAAGCAGGCCAACACAGGCTACTGTCGATCGCATCACTGGGGAAATTAGCGGCTGGTGTCGTCCGCTTATCCTGTCACAGACGTATCGGAGCTAATGGAACATATTGATCTCGCGTGTCCGCTTTAATTAAATGTGAATGGTTAATGAGCTAGTGGTATCCATGACAGCTCGAACCACAGAGAAAGTGAATTCAATGAAGAGTCTGAATGCTGCTTTGTGTGTGTTTTATCTCGAGCTCTCCTACTGTACACCGTATGTGTAAATGAGCTGGGCCGCTGCCAGCGCTTCTAGGATATGTGTGGGTGGCTATAATTATAATTGATAGCTATTATATAATTAAAGTTGTCTTATGAAAGGGAAAGTCTTGCAACATGCTGTGACTATTTTGTTCCTTCTTATTTTATAATCTCCAAGAGTGAAAAAATACTCACTCTAACTTGATAATACATTTTGTGTTACTATTGAGTTGGAACGGGCTATAAATTAAAAAAGTCACAATATTTTGCAGTCTTTTTGCTGGTGTTATAAAATAAGTTTGTAATTTTAATTGGAAAATAATATTGCTGAAAGGCTGTAATTTTACTGTTTAATAGATTGTGTGTGTGTGTGTTTGCGTGTGCGTGTGTGTGTACTTTTACTAAGCATTAAGCAAGGACGCATTTAATCACAAATAAATGCTGTTCTTTGGACTTTCTATTCAAAGAAAATTTATCACCGTTTCCAAACAAATGTTAAGCAGCAATTGATAATAAATGTGCACCAAATCCACATATTATTAGAATGATTTAATAATTATATATATATATATATATATATAGGCTATATATATATATATATATGTGTGTATATGTATATATGTGTATATATATATACACACATTATTTTAAACTTTAGTCTCACATAGCAAGATCTAGGCTATAGGCTATCTATAGTCTCAGATATCCTAGGTACTTTATAGGCTACTTGACTTGAAATATAGCCTAGGCCTACTTACTGTATAATCAAACTATCATAACAGTGTAATTTTAATTACTTCATCTGTCGACATGATGCCAGTGAATTGCAGAGCTGGTGCAAGCATATCCACATCGCTATTATCAGATGCTTTCTTAACCGCTGTCATCAAAGCGCAGCACATATTTATATTCATCTGAATGTCGCTCTTAGCAGCGTGGACGGCGTCGGGATGTTCGTTATCGCTGCAAATGTATTTCCAGCTTCTTTTTACTTCTAAGCTAAGAATGAAAAAGAAAACTTTGCCGTGAGTATCGGGGCCTTGGCTCACGTTCAGTCTCTTGTACGAGGCACGAGCAATAAGTCACTGACTGCAGTGCAGTTCACTTAACGGCCACAGGTGTCGCTAATAACAAGGGTTTCTGAATTTCTTCATATAGCCCCTTTACTTTAAAAGTGTGAATGAGATCTTATTCACAATGATCTTTTTATAAATTACTGAAAAATAAGATGTATCAAAATTGTTCATTTAAACAAATGCTTTTAACCATATTACCACAAATTGCTTTGACCCAATATTCAAGAGAATTAACATGTTTTGTGCTGTTGCCAGTCAGCTATTGACCACTCAAAACAAACTGTGGTTAGTCTGGGTCTTGTTTTCTTTCACCTGGTATAGGTTTAATTCATTTTTTGGGGGGGTGAGGCAATGTCACATAACCTGTCCATGTTAAGATCCGCCTACTGACAATGTATACAAAGGAGTATAATCCTTTATCCTTGTCTCAACAGATGTATAAATGAATGATGCAATGATGTAAATGATAAAAGCAATGATGAAATCTACAGACTTGTTTTTGGCAAAACGTGCCCATTGTGAAAACCACTCAATGCTTCTGAAGTTAGTGAGACTTGTGCTGAAGTGTTTCAGGGAGTTTTCAAACGGGCAGGAGAGACCTGTTCAAATATACATGAGCGAAATGCTTTACAGCCTCAATTATGCACCAGTTCAGAGAGAACCGAGGCAAAAACACATTTCTGCATTTCAATTAGCAAACTGTCTCTGCATGAGTTTGCCAATGCTGATCTGCCAAACAACTGCATTCAAAGATCAAACATCTTAAACACACAAGGGGAGGCTGAACTTGCAGATCTGGTTTAAATTCATGTTCATTATAGTGTACATGTGGTTTTAGACTGCTATAAATGCTGCTAAACTGCTTCAAAGTTCACTTGAATTCTCTATTCATCAAAGAATCCTGAAACAAATTGTCACAATCTCCCAAAAAAATATGAATATTGTTAATATTAACAACTGTTTTTAATAAATATTTCTTGAGCACCAAATCAGCATTAGAATGATTTCTAAAGGATCACGTGACACTGAAGACTGGAGTAAAGGCTGAAAATTCAGCATTCATTACATTTCAAATATAGTTTGTGAGGTATATGCGAGTGAAACAACTTCTTGAACAAGAAAAAAAAAGCCCACTGGGAATTGACTGGATGGTTGTGATTTGCTATTGGTGTGATTTGATGTGAGTGACAAGGACGGGACGTCCAAACACATCATTGGAGAAGAGCGAGGGGGAAGTTATTTTGATCAAACATTATGAGGGCACATGAATTTTTAAAAGAATAAAGCGCACGAATAAATACTGCAAAAGTACTGCAGCATTCCATAAAAACAAGGATTATCCATTTTAATTTGATGGTGACTTTAAATTGTAATACTATTTCATTACTATTTACTATATTATAGTTTTGATTAACACAGCCTTGGTGTGCATATATATATAATGTTTATGATGCAAGGAAGTGAATATGACCTGGACATATTTTCCGGAAGGTTTACCCAAGGACTGAGTGATTAAAATGTTGATGTTTTGCATATTCTTGAACCTTGTGGAGGTCTTTTTCTTTGGTGTGTAAGCAGCAGCAGTGGCTGTTATCTGAGCCCAGTCCTCAGGGCTAGCAGGTGGCCTGAAAGGCAAAATGAGTGGCAGGAGGGACTGTGCTCAACATTCTTGCCTGGCAGAAGATTTCACTTCCATTTACCCAGGGTGCTTCGTCTGTCTGTCTGTCTGTCCTCCTCACCCCCTCCCAGAATCCACTGGGCTGTCACCATACCAGATTAGAAGCTTGAAAGGAAATTGCAGAGAGTCTAGTCTTTATCTCCTAAGAGGACAAAACTATTTAGATGTTGAATGCATCACAAATGTTCCACTGCCCGTACTGCACATGAAGTGGTTAGTTCTCGAAATTGAAATATTCACACAGCTCCGTCTCACTCCAAACCGACTATAGTACACATTCTTGCTGCAGTGCACCAGTGTATCAGTCAGTCAGCGTCAGATGTGCTAATGGCTTCTCACAGGCTCAAGAGTAAACTTGAACTCGATAAAAACTTTGCAAAAAGAGGTGCCTCAAGGAATCATTTTGAAATGCCAGCCTCCGTTTCCAGACGACTGCACAATTTCCTGGACTCAGCGCCCTCTCCTATTTTAAGGAATAAAGCAGATGTTTAAAAAACAGCCACAATAAATCTGCTTTTGGCATTGCCATCATATAAAAGAGGCTGCTTACCAATAATTGTATTCGATATTTTTTGTAAACATAGCTTAATTGACACTATACATTTAAATGTCGAGACCTATTGCACCCAAACAAATGAAATTGCATTGTTTTTTATGTAGCCTAGATATTGTAGAACAACTATGTTGGTTTGCAAAAAAATAAATAATAATAATAATTTTTGTTCAAGTGTACTTTCTAATATGCTAAATAAAGTGTTACTGTTGACCAGCATTCAGTATCCATGAATTCCTTTGTTCATAAGAAACAAAATTATAATTAAAAATATATTAAATATTTCTAATTGAATATTAATGTTAGTATAGTTTTTTGTGATTATAAAATTGTATTTTTATTAATGTAAAAATATGAACTAAATATTATTTTGTGCAACCAAAAACAAAGCACCTTACAACATGTAAATTCTATCTGTAGGAGCGGGAAAGCAATGGATAAAACTTCTAAAGGTCCCTGCGGATTTAGCTTGGGCATTATAAGATTTAGCTAAAAACGTAAAGCTTGTTCCGGTTACGTCTAAAAACCTTGGATGTTTCGTGGAGGAGTTTTCAGAGAGGAATCCAGGCGCATTTTTAAACCTCCAGGGTGCTTATGAAACCAGTCTGCAAGCATCAAAAAATCATTTATTCAAACCCTTCAACAGACTGAATGAGCAACACATCTACCGGTATTAGGCACCAGGAATTCAGTTCACAAGGACACCAGTGGGATCTGCTGCATAATCCCAGCAAGTCCCCTTCAAATGGAAATGTTTAGCAGTGAGCCGTTTATTACAGAAGACAAACTCCCCCTGAAACAAAATTCAAATTCATAACCCTTTTCAAGAGATTTAAGACTGTGAGCAAAAACCCGACCTTCAACTTCAAAATCATGGTTGATCTGAAAGGGATTTTTCTTTAGATTCAATATAAATTAAACTCAAACCACAAACAATAATTTAGACTATTCCTTCTTTTCTTTAAAAACAAGCAGAAAAATAAAGGTTATGGTGAGGCATTTAAAATGTAAAAGAATAGGTCAATTTTTGGAGGATGTAGAAGCAGATATGTGAAGCTTATGCATATACATATATTTTCAAATGCTGCTGACAGAGCTTTACTTGTATTGGACCCAAAATGTTCTTTTAAACATAATCCAGCATTCAAATCCAGAGGAAAACAGTAAAAAATACCAAAGCCCTCATCATCCATCATATAGTCTCATGTGCCATTTTTTTTTATCACCAACACATAAATTAATTGCATTTATCAAATGTTTAAACCTTCAAGAAATCTTAAAATGAGAGGAAGTCCTTGATAATACATTGTGCTGTAGAATCTATACAAGTACCAGTTTAAAACACATTTCACAGATACTAGTCCCACAGGAATGTTACCTCCTGCTCGAGTAAACTTGCACTTTCCCATGGGGATGTTCTGCATATCTGTAGATGTTTCAGATGTTTTGTTTAACGCGGTGTCCGTAAGGCGTTTTGGAAGTAACATGAACATGCTGTACTGCCATTGAAAGTGAAGAAGCAAGTTTCATGAAGGAAAATCATGCTTTAGTTGTCGTTTGTCATGGATCACTGCAATGTTCTTGACCTTGCTGGATTGCAAAAGAGTCTCCAAAGAGCCGATATTGGTGCAAGAGTGTATTGTGTCTTTGTGCCTTTGTTTGGCAATGAACAAGCATGGCATGAGTTAGCGTTGTGCTGTAGGGAAAAGGCCTTTGTGGCCTCTCTTCTGGAGATTATTTCAGCTCTTCGCTGTGGCTCCTCTCAGCAGTGGATAGATGGTTTGTTTTCGAGAGTGGCCGTGACCGACCGCAGCCACACCACATCCACCGAGCAGAGGTGCTTCAGGCCAGCCAATGACAATCCAGCTCTGCTGCCGTCCATTCAGAGTGGCTAGAAGACCATGACACCTGCAATGAGAGACGACACAGTATGAAACCAGATTTCCTCACAACTCCAAGCCAATCTCTGTAATTTGAACCCTGTCATTGCACTTAAACGATGCAATTGTAAGAGGCATTTTAAATTGACTGGGAGAAAAGAAAGGGAAGACAGGATAGCACATTTCTTGTGATTCTCGACCAAAGCATTGAGCTTAGTCAATCTTTGCAAAAAGTTTGGAATGGAAACAAGTGTCGTTTTTTTCCACGAACAAACAAACCTGTTTTTTGCAGTCGTTCAGATACAAAGTGAAGAATGAAGTCTGATTCACAAGTGACTTGATTCTTTTTAAACAAACAGCACAACCGGTGTAGACTAATTCTTGAAACGACTGGGTTTTCTAAGGAGTAGAGTTATAAGTTTGACCCAGTATGAAACTGTCCTGTATGACAACATTGGCAGAGAGAATTCACAAGTATGAAAAATAGACATAACTAAAATATATTGGATCAAATCAAGATCTTGTGAACCAGAATCAAAGCTGTATCGATACCATGTATTGATATATACCATACGAGAAACATCTCTTGTATTATCTGCTGTTGCAACGGAAAAAGGTTGTAAATTTACTTAGTTGGAACCGAAAACTAAAGAGTTTAAAATCGAACAAGCACACAGAAAAGAGAAAATGAGACTCAAGACCTGAATCTAAAACACTTTGAAATTACTTTGAAAAAGTAACAGGATCAATCACGGTCAATCAAAGACCAACCTTGTCTGTTGTTGTGTCCGTGGAGAACATTTGGGATTTGCAGTCTCGTAGCACTTTAAATGAGTCTACGCTTACAGAAGATTTAAAATCAATCGCTTACATCAGCTTCACATCCCACCAGTGCAGCTCGCCCAACAGGGGTGTCTGACTGCCTCTAATTCAATTCTCATCACCTCTAATACATTCCAATTTAAAGCTAATGCCTCCCCTAGAGGGTTTAAGCGGTTAAGCCACAACAATGAAATGATTTCAGAGCCTGCATTGACAATGCCATTGACGTATCAATCAAAACAGACTCCTACTCTTTATAAACCAAAAACAAAGTAAATATTTTGCAGATCCCAGTCGTGGGTTTCGCCTTAAATGTGTCCATCTGCTTTATGATTCATTAAGTGTGAGATTCTGATCTGGCATAATAGCTGCCACATGCGCTGTTGACACTGTTTAAAATACTTTTCAGATGTAGAGGATAAAACTGCTATGTGTAGAAATGAGGTGCGTATTTCTTTTAAAGATGTGTTATTGCCTTAGGTGAAAAGCTCAAGGTAAATCCCTGTGGGCAGGTGAATGCAGTGTATAATTCTATCTTGAGAAATACTATACTTACTTGTCTACAAAGCCCGAATTAAAAAACACAAAAATAATAAATAAAATTAACGATTCCACCCTCTCATTAATTTTTTTTTTCCCATTTAACTTTTACACACAATTTCAAACAAGTTGGTACAAGACTAGAACAAGTCCATTCAAACAACTTATGTTTTGTTGATCAAACCTAAAGAACAAATGGCAATAGAGTGGTGCAGGTATGACGTCAGAACCCAGAAGTCTAATTTGAGATTTTCCTTTGGGGGTTTTTAATTTAGGAGTAAACTAAAGCCTGGGGTAAATATAACTTGGCTATATTTTGACATTTTGTCAAAACAAAGTAAAGTCAAGTTGTGTTTACGACAGTCTTTATTTTACACATAAACCGAAAACCCCCATTATAAAATTCTGATGTCATACCTGCACCACTCTATTGCCACATGTTAGTATGCAATATGCAACTGTTTTTTAAAAGTATTTTAGCTATATATAAATATGCACAAACACACACACATATATATATATATGCGACTGCATTGAGTTGAATCTAATCTAATATATGCACTCTTCAACACAAGGACAACCACAAAACTACCAACATAAGCCTTTCCCTTTACTCAGAAATGCAACAAAAAAAGGGTTAATTTCAACATTTATTCTCCTGATCGATTCTCATCTCGCAAACTAGAACAATGCAGTCTCAATTGCCAGAAAAAAATTAATGTTCATTAAACTTCCATTTA
Organism: Leuciscus leuciscus; assembly: GCF_965113295.1. Lineage (NCBI taxonomy): Eukaryota > Metazoa > Chordata > Actinopteri > Cypriniformes > Leuciscidae > Leuciscus > Leuciscus leuciscus. The sequence continues at coordinate 22,745,854 of NC_138724.1, read as the reverse complement.
ATAAATTTAAATGGATTGATGAGAAGAAATAAAGTTATTGAGACTGTTCAATAACGGTTTATTTTTATTGTTTTAAAGTAAACAGAACAAGCATCAAGATCTAGGCCAATTTTAGTCTTATTAACATTTGTATGCTGGATGAAGCCAAGATGCAATTGCATTATTTAGGTTTGTTAGTCCAGATGATTTCAGTTCAATTAAATACATGACATTTATAAAGAAGACACTTTAGTCCAACTGAAAAGCAAATGTACTTGCTACCCAAGTTATGACGGTCACTCCCAAAAGGAAACAGTAACTGTAACTAACTTTTAGTTAAAAAATGGTTCAACAATCCTTCAGAACAGGCACTTCGGTGGAGATCAGTAAAACATGTTGCAAACACTATAGGCTTATGCTTATTAAAAACCAGACTTTGTTGTCTAGATGGGTTAAAGCGGACATGGCATTACTCCCTAATACGGTGATGGTAAAGGATAAATATCGGTATAAAGACTGATTACAGTGAGCAGTGCCATTCCAGGAAACAGGGCTTCAGCCACTCGAGCGTACAAATCCACAGCTAGTTTAAACAGGGCACCATGACCAGGCAAAGCTTATCCAGCCTTCACCAGACTGTGTCAGTGCTTGATGGGTCAGAGAAGATGATGTGCATGGGAAATCTGGGCTTTTGCTACCTGTATCGGCCTGTTTCCACCAGTTGGGAGAACAGTGTACACTGCCAAAACATCGTGTTTCCTGCTTTAGTAACATGCATGCCACAAAGAGAGATTAGATTAAAACCCAATCCGATTTATGGGCTCTGTAACAGAAAAAACAATTAGCTGGTTTAGTTTTTCTAAAGCCCCCTCCTTTAGGGGATGGGACGGGAGGTTGTGGTGGTTGGCAAGGGGTCAGAACTGTTCCAACTGGCAAATTACCTGGATTAGTTGAACACAATGCTGCCAATGAAACTGCACTGTTGGCAGAAAAAGCAGTAACTAAGTCTTATTGAGGACATATGGGATGTGCTACAGGGGTGTCAAAAGAGATGACATTACAGGTCAATGCCTGAATATTCCCTATTATATTTACCTGGAGCTTCTGGTCATAATTCACATCCTGTAAAGTAATCAACAACAAGTTTGATGCTACTTTTTAAAAGCATTACTAGCTCATACTGTGGAATTTCTTGGGCAATGGGCAATTGCCCAACTTGGGCAATTTCTGACCATTTATCCAGTGGTCACTCTGAGGAAAAAAACAAAACTGTGCCAGCATTTTCCTTCTGAAATTACACACACACACAAATGCTAGTTGATTCCATCAAACATGGCTTAGGGAGATTCCTGAACAGAACTGGTTTGAGAAAGTCCAGTCAAGTTGTAGTGCAGAGAAAGGCCTTTGTTCAGGTAAAGTGTTGGGGGAGGGGGAACTCAAAGGAAATGGCCTGAAATTACCTGAAAGTATGTTCACATGCACAGTCACAGCAGATTTTGTCAGTTTAAGTAAACATTACATAATGCATACAATAAAAAAATATATATATATAAAAAAAAGAATTAAAAAAAATTATGCTTTTTAAACCTGTATGACTTTTTTTTCTGTTGAATATAAAAGTTTTTTTTTTGTTTTTTTTTTTGCCTACACAATGAAAGTCAGTGGGGTCCAATGTTTATTGAGTTTTATTGTATAGCCAAAAACATTTTATTTAAAAAAATATCTAGGAATTAAAAAAAAATAAGAAAGTTAGATTGGAACAACATCAACACAAGTAAATGATCAAAATTTTTGGGTGAACTATACCTTTAAGCTTTGACATGGAAAATAATGTGCAGTTTATAAACTATACTATTCAGAAAAAAAATGTATATAAATAACGGCTCATGAATAAAATGTTTGACAATGCGTGGCATAAAAGAAAAACAAAATTATAGGGGCTAACTTGATACAAGCTTTACATAAGCCTTTTCATTTAATGGACAACCTCTGCCACTAAACTCTAAAAGCTTTTCTTCATTTTTTCTTTCCTTTTATTTTAGGGATGTTAGGTCTCTAAAAAAAAAATACTATACCGTGAAACTTGATTTACCGTTTTCAGCAAGGCTGTCTGATTATGACTAATAATGTCAAATTTAGACTGTGGGATTCAATTATCCTGTTGTCTAGCATGATGCACAGCTTTCTGAAATGGATTACATTCAGGTACTCCTCTCCTTGTCCCTGGCCGCTGCAGGTTTTAAAATATTTATAAACTGAAAGTGGAATCCCAACCCTGTACATGCAGGCCTTTAAATCATTTATGAAGCTCATTCTTCTCTGTTCAGTTTTTCATAATGACACAGAGACATTCCACTATGGAGACCAACAGGCATTTTAAGTGTGAGACAGTGAGACCATAGAGCTGGGCCGCCTATACTCATCTTTATCAATTCTTCATTGCTTTAACTCAGTAGGAGTTTGAAACACACGAGCCTTTTCTTTTATCACCCACTTCTTTAGTTACTTTATCAGGAGAGAGAAGGTTGTGAGGCTGAACAGGGTAAGGAGATGAATAGGAGAGTGTGGGAGGTCTATATAATACTTGAAGAATTTGAAATCTGCCATCTTTGCTCAAGGGCGATCGGATCTGCTGCAAGGTTATTTTTGAGTTGTTTTTCGAAACACTGCAGACCCTGTTTTAGTCCGGGGTTGCGCTTCAGTGTAAACGGACCAAAACGGAGACTTTTGAAAACGAAGTAAGGCGTGGCTGCTCACATTACGCTGCCAGAACACGACAATAACAGAACAGGGCTGAGTTTCCCAAAAGCATTGTAAGCCTAAGTTGAGACCGTTGGTGGCTATTGGTCTCCGATCAACTGCGAACAAGCAACAGGTTTACAATGCTTTTGGGAATCGCAGCCCAGAGCCGTCTCTCTCAATGGTTCTGTAACATACCAGCCTTGATGACCGTGTAAACAATAACGCACTAGTGTAAACATGATGTTTGGCTAACCTGAACCGTGCTGGTAGAATGCGTGCAGTGACGTCGCAACTCAGGATTGGTCACTTTTCTGTTGCCTGGCTACCATTTTTGGTAGCCAGGCAACAGAAATGAATTTTATTATTAATTTGTGCTTAAGTCGCTCAAATAGTACGCCAAGCGTACTATTTGAGCGACTTAAGCACGAATTAATAATAAAATTAAAACAAATATCTGATCATCCTCCATAACGCTATTTACATCAAATATTGCCTGTAAACTCTTACGTTACCAAGGCAACGACTGACACATTTGTATTCAATTCCACAGAGCTCCGCTATCAGCTCGGAAATGAGCGGTTTGGCCAGACGGTGAAAAAGAGGCCAAAGACAGCGGACGGTACACCAGCTTAAATATAAATTTTAGCATCCTTTAAAAAAACATCTACTATAAAGAAATATTGCCATTTCGCTACACACCGATCAATTTTAATGCACGTCAATGAAAAAAAAAATAATAATAAAAAAATAGCAGAGTCTAGCAGAGCCACGCTAACCAGCTAAGCTTTAACCCTTTGGTTGGTACACATTCAACTATGTTTATTCTCTTCCTGTGGGCGTTCCTGGAGGACGCTGCTGCTGCCAACATCCTTCGGCAGGCCTGCCAGGGCGTCCTCCAGACATTCTGATTTTGTGCCCCCTGGGGCTAATTATAAAACCCAGCTTTTGCTGGGCCACCTGCTTCACTGTGAAATGAAGCACTTGTGGTGTGAACGGAGTTGCTGGCTGGTGAAAAGTGTTAATGATTACTCACAGAAGTAATCATTTTCTAATCACCAGGAGATGCAATGAGATGGCTGTGGTCCCTCCCCAGGCAGTCTAATTCAAATGACACAAGTGATAGATGTTCAGCTGACTGTTATGACGCACTCATAGAGACCATCGGCACAATTGCAATTCCTCAGTATTAGGTTTAAGAAGCAACAACCTTTGCTGTGTCCATTTACAAACCAATATGCAGGCAGACCATCATTCAACTTCAGGCAGACAAGGGGCTCGCTGGCTTCTGAGAAAGGCTGTTCATGCAAATTATTGTTAGTCTGTAATGACCTATTAGCCCTGGTCTTCATAAGTGCTGACAGACAAGATATTATGATGGCAGAAATGATAGAGTCTAAGATGCCTATAGAAGAAAGGGTTTTATAACGAAGCTTAATGCAGTTCATATAGGCCTAGTCAATAAGCTTTAATTTGTTACAGTTCAATGCAAACGAGTGCTTTACATTTATACACTTAGCCTATGCTTTTGTTTGATAGTAAAATAAGGGGAACTTATAATGGAAATGATGGGAGAGTTTTCTTGTTTCTTGGGAGAGTGTAATCATTATCATTTATTAATAAAATTTAAACAGACATTTAAAATAAAAATATCATTGGTGAAATAACTGTAGTGATGTATTGAAAATAAATTATTGGCTGAACATACTAAGCCAAATAAAATTGATAATTAAAATTAGCTGTTGTTTAGAATGACTAAACAGATTTTATTTTGAGAGAGGCTCAAATACAATAATTAATTTTGTACAATACATCTATAGCTTTAAAAACTGAAATTGGGCTAATATCTGTACCATGTCAAGAATACAAATAAGATGAAAACTAGTAATTTCTAAAACAAAGGTGGCAGGTACCTTAAGTAAACTATTCTCCCTTCACACATAAGAAATAGTTCCTCTAATGAAGCACATAAATAGCTCTTTATTAATTCACCAACAGCCAAAGAGAATGATTGCTTCTGGGCATGGGGACTTCAATGCACAAGTGGGAAAAGCAAAATCTGCAAATTGCATTTCAATTTTTCAAATTGTTTCTGATCACATCTTCAGCCAAAACTGTCCTCTGGCCACCTGAAAATATTCAGCAAAACATGGCATAAAACATGGTTTGCCTTAATTTTCAGTGGTCAACATTTAAGCGCAGAAAGAAAAAAAATCATCGTTGAGCTTTAGATGGTACAGTTGATGGGAAACAAAATGCTTTAGCAGCTGTTTCAGCAACAATAAGCACCCTCCTCCCTAAATCTCTCTACACTGAGTCTCTCATTGCAGCCTGTAATTACAGAGATTAAGCCACTTTGTGCTCTCACTCAACCTAATTGCCAATTGACAGAAAAAGCTTTGTAATGTAGATCACAAATCAATTTTTCAATGGCTCACTAGTGCTGACGCATCACTATGATCCTAAGTGAGAATTCATGAGATATTTAAGCCTCAACCTTCAGCCCTCTTGAAGATGTTGCCCTTCAATGACAGCCGCTGCTCTTTAATATTCCTAGACATCCAGATGGTTTAACACAATCATTTTCTCTTTGCTCAACCACTTTCAAAAACCTCAATAAGATAGGAGCACTCAGCTGCTTTCAAAGAAGGCTGTCAAGCCCCAATTTAACATTTTGGCATGCATTTATCTTGACAGAAATCATTGTTTATGTGTGAAGGTCGACAGCCTGCTGACTTATATTGTTACTCTGCTTAGAATTATGATTCAAGCACTTTTCAGGGGAAGCACCTACATTTAAAATGATTCAGTTGTGTGTGTGTTTTTGTGTCTGTGTATAATATATCAGATAAGGTAATACAGATACTTGCACATTCAGAAAGAATAGTAATTAGTTAGAGTCTTTCAACACATAGGAGCACATCAAAAATGAAAGAAAGGCCAAAAACCTTACCCAGATCAGCTCCATACACTTTAATTGGAGGCGACTACGCAGGAAGATGTTTCCAGGTGCTGACAAAAGCAGTTGGAATCAGTGAATAAGGCACGGTAGTTATACTGTTCCAGCTATCCGACGTCGGATCATAACAATCCAGGGTTTTACACCGCTGTGTACCGAAGTACCCACCGACCACATAGAGTTTATTACCAGAGGCCACAGCATGGCAGCTCATTCTTTTAGAAGTCATGTCACCTACACGCGTCCATTGATTGGTCTCGCAATCAAATCGGTAGGCGGACGCTGCCGTGAACTCCGTGTCACCACCCATTATGAATATCTGACTGCCGAGAACGGCAGCGGCGGTGTATCTCCAGGGTTGCGGGCACTCGGCAGCTATGGTCCAACGGTTCTCAACGGGGTCATAGCACTGGACCTTTGAGGCCTTGTCCCTGTGGATGGTTGTTCCACCAAACACAAAGAGTTTCAGCTTGGCACTGACAACTGCTGCATTGCTGACACCATCCCTAAGTGGTGCCATCATAGTCCATTTGTTGGTTAAGGGGTCATACCGCTCAACCTGTTTAAGAGATACTGAAGGGGAGGCTGGGAAGACACCTGCTATAGCAGTGTGACCCCCCACAACATAAAGGCAGTTTTCAAGTTCAGCCGAGCCATGTCCAAAACGTGCGATTAGCATTGGGGCACCTTTCGACCATTCTTCATGTACCGTGTCATATATCCAAACATCCTTCGACACTCCATTTTCTGACCCCCTTCCTCCTGTCACGTAAACTTTGCAGCCAATGGCACATGCACTGAACTCCTTTCTGGGACTGGGAAGGTCTGATTTAGGGATGATCTCTTTTGCTTTGTGGTCCACTTGGTAGATCTTATCACACATAAACGTCTGACCCCCAAGAATGAGAAGCGTGTGCCCAGCTTTGCGAGGCCTAGCGCAGGGGCTGGTGACAACGCCGTCGTTCTGCAGAATCTTTTTCTTACACTGCATGGCCTCATCGACAATCTGTCGGCTCCTTTTATCTGACATCACAAGTTCCTCACATGCCACGGCCTCAATGAGGCATCCCGAGGGCAACAACGCGAGGCGTAGTCCTCGCAGCAGTTCAGGAAGATAGTCTCTGCGGCTGTCTAAGTCATACCTAACCCAGCGCATGACCGCATTGAACACAATCTGTTCATCTTCAACCTCCAGCTCATCACTCAGGATGAGATCCAAAAGCTTGTCTTTCGAGAGGCCACAGAAGTCTTCAGTGTCTCGAAGAGTCTCAAAGTGAATGAGGCACATCCTCCATGACAGCTCATAAAGGCGCTTGCACTGATGAGCGTCAGAGAGCAGCATCATTCCTAAGCAGTTTGATGCGTGCAAATTCTTCTCCAAAAATTCTGCAGCTGCATCACGGATATCATGAAACTGTAGCATGTCTCCAGCCTCGAGAAGTGACTCTGCATTCTCCTCATTGATGATGACACGTGAGGAGTAAGCAAAGTCCAACAGCAGCTCCAGAACTTCTGGGTGAACACTGTCACGAAAGTTAACCTCATTGTCAAGGCTTTCACGGAGGCCACCGCTGAACATGGCTTCAAAGTAGCGACTGCAAGCAGCAAGCACAGCTCTGTGACAGGGAAAGGAGCGGTCGCCTGCCCATAGTGTTACATCTGTGAACATGCACTGTTTGCGAAGGGTATTGAGGTGGGTGAGCACACTGTCTGGATGAGAGGGCTTGTGGAAGAGCGAGATGTTCATGGAGCCTGTGCTCGTCCTCGACTTGCGGTTTTCATGGACGCTGACTGACATCTTTTCCAGCACGTCCAAATTTTCACTGGTTCCAATATCCCGAACTAGGAAAATAAAAAAGCACAACACAAGAGGTTAGCAAGTGATCTAAAAAGTATCTTCAGTATTGGGGATGACTCACTGCTGTACATGTTTATGCTTGGCAATAAAATCACCAGTGAGAAAGTGGTATGGTGCTGTATCAACAAAATCTAGAGCCAACTAGTTCCAGTTTTTTCAGCTGCAGACAACGTAACTATTAATCTTGGATGATTAGCATTAGCTTAAATGTGGTTGTAGTGTTTGTCATGCCTTGGCACAGTAATCTTTTACAAGCTTCTTTTTTTGTGTATAATGGCTAGAGATTGAAAATGTATTGCCTGGATGACATTTTTACATCCTTCACTAGACAAACTTTGCTTGACATTTTACTAGATATTCACAGCTCTTTCAGCAATGAAATATTACTTCAACAGTTAAGTTCACTGTAAATTTGTTCAGAGGATCTGAGAACTGTAATCCTTCTTTACACTGTTAAGCCAATACAAAGTGCACAATTAATCAACTCAGTCTCTAATTCTTACATTTTATGCTGGCAGGTTGTTATACAATTTAGATTTGTAAATTAAATCAGTAATCCTTTGTTTTTGGCAAACAGAACCTCAGAAATTCAATAAGACCATAATTACAATGAACACCTAAAGAAAAAGAAACGTATGAGCATCCTGGCTAAACTATTCAATAGTAGTTTTACTGGAACAAATTTGAGAAATTTCTAAAGAAATAAAATTGCAAGAGAACATCTATTACAATTCAAATAAAATAAACGTAACTATTAAAAAAATGTAATAATAATAATTTATTTAGGTACCAAAATTACTGTTTAGGTTATCAATCTTAGCAACTTCACACAGCTTTTCAAGTAAAATAATCAATAACACAATTACAGCTTTGTAATTAACTGTGTAAGGTGTTGTTTTTTTCCATATAATTTACTTACATTGTTTACAATGCTAAAAAATAAAAAATAAATCACAGACATGTTTATTGAACACATAACTGGAGTGACGACACCCAGTCCATATTGGTGTTCCACAGACATGCTTCAGCACCAAAGCGAAAAGTATGGTGCGCTTGCAATGTAGACGCAACACCCAATATACACTGAGTGCAATGCAGCAAAACTAGAACGCTCCTATTATGATCAACAAAGCATAGTGTAAATTAGATGAGTTTGTTGATTGACATTGGGGGAATTCTCGAGAGTTACCGTAAATGCCATCAAAATTTGAAAAATAGTTAATGGTACAAAAATGTAATACTCATTTAGAAAAACACAAAAATGGCATGCAGTTGCCCTGCAAAATCATTTGAATGTAAATTCTATTAATAAAATGAATAATCAAGACTACAGTAATCTACTGAAATAATTGAGAATGACTGTGATTTCCCCCCATTTGTGCAGCCCTACAACAAAAACTGAATATTTTTACATTTATTTGTTAGGTTTAAAAGGCTGTGGCAGTTAAAGGTACAAAGCGCAGGTTATGCGGCTTGACATGAACAAACTGCTAGAATTTTCCTGTCAATTAAATGCATAACACCCATTAAGTGTTATGCTTGGTCAGGCTTGCTTTTATGCAGCACGTGATTTGGTGAAATCCAGACAGTTTTGCCCTTTCTGTCTAGGTTTCATCTGCAAAGGTTCAATGTTACCAGTGGCTCTTTGTGTAAGTGAATGTGCTTACATGCAAACTGGATTCTTTAACTGATGCGGTTTGAGGTTATTGTGATGAGAGAGGGGCGCAAGCATGCACAAACATCACCAGGGTCTTTATGGATCACACTCTCGAGTTGACATGAATCACAATGCCAGAGGTTGACCACAAAGGATGCAAGGTCACAGTTATCCGTGCAGAAAGCTATGCAGGGGGATAAGGGCAACTGGGAGGCTGGGATTGGAGGGATTGGATGCAGGGCTGTTGATGGGTGAACGAGAACAGGGAGCAAGCAGGTGTCTAAAACCACTTACAGCGACAAAAACTGCTGACCCACGCACAGGCACTGACAGTGAGGATCTGAGGGGGGGTCTGCATTGGTCCCAAAAAGCTTCCCCTCAACAGACCAGGTCGACAGAGTTGTCCTTAATGGGACCAGGGAACAAAGAGAAATGCATTTATTTTTTCCACATATAAATATGAGCGCCCTTGTGAGGGTTTCCAGGCATTTCTTGCAAGCTATGGCTTTCGTGACAATAGATTAAATGTTGCATAATTCCACAACAGTTGAATTATGGTCAGGTTTGTTGCTGAATAAAAATAAATAAAAGAGCTGAAAAAGAAGCCCAACTATTATTTCACAGCTTGATGAAACTGCCTTGGAGTTCCTGCATGGTTCATCCCATCACCCATGGTAACCATCACTCAACAACAGCATGAGCTGTGCCAAAGTTGCTGAATCATTCAATGTGAACAAACCAACTACCTATCCATGCGGATATTCTCACCAGCATGAATGACACCTTTTAATTGCAATGCCACTGAGAGGCTCAGGCACAAAGGTCTTATTTTCTTTGAATGTTCTTCCTGTGTAAATATCCAAGCTCCTCGGACTAAATAGCTTTTCCAGGTTCTTTTCACTGAGGATGTTGGTATTCTAGAGCTGTATTTCAGTTAAGCTACAGCAAAGGAGGGAGGGAGGTGCGTTTTGTGTGTTCGAGGAAAGTCAAAAGCTGGCAACCTCACTGATTTGAAAAAGCTCAATGAATCACTGGTCTGCATGAAGTCCATCACCAGGACCAAATTCTTCTATCAGCACTCAGCCTAAAACATTTTACACAAGTACGTGGACACAGATGTTTCTAGATATGCAAGCTTGCTTATGTGCAGATTGTGAACCGCTGCAATTCAAAATGCGGCAGTACACGGCACGTTTCCTTTTGTTTCTCCAAAAGGGGTGCTTTAGCAGATGTCTTCTGGATTAAGAATTTCAATCACTATCAAAAACATATTCGCAAAAAATTTTACCTTTAGAGGAACAACAGCTTGTCACTGGGACAGTACCCTTAAAGGGACAACTTTGTACCTTATCTACCCCTAAAAGGTGGATGTTAGTACCATAGACCAGTAATACTGTATGTTCCCTTAAGATACTACTATAAACCTTTTAGGGGTAAATAAATAAGGTACAAAGTTTTCCTTTTGAGGGCACGGTCTCCTAGCCGGACACTTCACTAGTTGCTACAGACAATAGCCAACTTAAAATTGAGAATGAGAAACTGCATAAACTGTAAATTGAGTTTGCTGCTAATGTTACAGAAGGTTTCAATAGTATGGTCTTATTGGTGGTGATGTCGACAAAAACTTAAGTGAACGCATTGAAAACAGCCCCGTGTTTGGTTCCTTATTTCTTAGAACTAAATAAATCAGCGAAAGCAGCATTTCACAAACCTGCAATGACACCCAGGACTGAATCCCTTATTAGACACCCATTTTAGGACAAACAGCATCTATAAATGAGCCGATGAGTTAAATCGGTTGTTAAATTAGAGAAGCACACCAAAACTTTGTGTTAGGGAACAAAACTGAGAACCACTGGTAGTGTAATGCATAAATGTAACAGCTGAGTAATTATAAAGGCGAATATAATGACAATTTTAGGGTAAAAAAAAAAACTTTGCAAGAGTAAATAGCAGCCAATATTAGGTTAGACAGGCTTGTTTACTTGAACTATGACCAATGCCGAAATAACCAGAATGAACTTCAAATACTGCCGCTATACATGAACCCTGAACCTTGTGTGATGCATTGTGAATTTCCTGACTCTTATCACACAAACATATTTGAATTGTGTAAATACTCAGTAGGAGCAGGTGCACTGTGGCGCGGGCTTAAGGTGAAAATAATAATAAAATAAAATACACAATATTACGTAAGTTATTCCCTCAGTTAACTTGTCGCCTCCTTAGACTATAAAAAGTGAACATTAAGATACATAACACAATGAATAAGGCTGTTTTGTAATACAATGCGACTATTAGAGACTTCAGAAATGCGCGCACGAAGTCAAGCTAGAGTTAGCCAGCTCGCTAGTGCGTTAAACAATGTAAAAAGATAACTGTATAACTTACAATAAAGTAAAATGTAATTGTAATACACAATAATATCAGTAATATCCGAAATGACAGATTAGGGTGCGTTTAATCTTAAGGCGACCGCTCAGTAACGATACTGTGAATGAGAGGAGCTAATGCTGTTAGCGGAGAGTTGTAACTCAGCGTATTGACATGCAGAAGAAAGCCTGAAAAACTCCTGGCGATTAGAGACACGTAAAGACGCCGCTTTCCCTGTAAGCGATCATTATCTTCCGATTTACACCCAGGAGGTCACCAGTCCCTATCCAGCTCACATCTAATCCTGACTGATTGTATTTGCTTCTCCAGCTCTGCCCAAAACAGGAAGAACAGTGCAGATGTTGGTTAGAGTGTTAGTCATCTTAAGCTTCTTGCTCTACTATAATACTTTTTTCTTTTTTTCTTTTATTAGAAAGACATGACATACTTACAGTGTTCTGCGCGTTAGTGGCAAATCCTGACGTTGTGCGGTTATAGAATAAGGGAAGGAATCATAGTTTAGTTCACCTCTTGTCTGGTTGGCTGTTACTTTGTTCACATTCCAGTCCTCCTCACTGATGAAAAACTGTGGAGTCTCCTGAGGTAATATCCAAAAGCGGGGGAATGTGTAAAGAGTGATTGACATGCCGTTGTCCAATCACGAACTGAGACTTTATGCAAATATAAATTGTAACCAATAGGAACGTTCCGAGCTGAAAGTCTGCGCTGTTTTCTGTGCAAAGCAGCCAATGGTTGAACAGAGGGAGGAGCGTCAGGGCGGGCGATGGACACAAGGATCACAACAATTAGCAGGGAAGTATTGTGACTTTTGTGTGTTCTCATACGCTTTTTAAATTGCTACAATGAAAAATATTAATTCAACTTGGCAGTATTTGGGCAAACATGTGATTCTATTTGAATAATAGCCCATGTTTTTAAACATTATTTAAAACTGGCCTTATTTTATTCCCATTATAGAATTAGCAAGCCGTTCATAAGGCACAGAATTAGTGCTATCTGTACTTCTATCCCTTTCCATGTATTTTATTTTATCCATGTAAATATATATACACTTGTAAATTGAGATTTTTAAATGCAATGCCTTTAGCTCCATCTAGTGGGATTGTTAAAGCCTATTCATAGCTATGATAAATCATAACACATACTGTACCTTGAACTCTGTTGACCTCTCAGATGATAGAGGCATGTTCCAATTTTCCATCATTATGCATCCAAAATAAAAGTTTAATGGGCCCTGCTGAAGTGAACGCATACTATAGGTATTAAATGCATTCAGTATTAATCTTCGTCCTTCTCAAACTGTAAAGGCCTATTTTCATGTAAATCCCAGTGTGATATTCTAAAGTTAATATAGTTAAAGTTAAACAACTGACTTATATTGTCACTGTAATGTATATGAAAAATTATCTCTTAAAGTTATTTATTTATTTAAACAAACATATTTAAATATATTTAAATCAACATCTTCTGTAAACATAGACACAACCCCCTACTTTTGTGGGTAAAATGATCTTAAATCGTGCTCCTTGTGGCCTGAGGGTTTATGAGTTTGAAAACCCTTGAGGTAGATATAATATTTTATATTTTAATGCTATTATTTATGTTTGTTTACTTTTATTTCCCAATGGTAATATACTTCATTTTTATTTTTTTTATTTTTAAATTTGCAAGCAGGGGATTATTTTAATGATCAATATTTTAGTGTGTGTGTTTTGGTATGTATGAATGTCTATTATCACTTGGTTGCTCTCTTTTATTAATTTTTTTTATTCCACAGTCAGTGCTAATGGTCTGTTTGTAAATGATAACTCTTTGGTTGCATTCCATCTCTTGGTGTTCTGGGTTCATCAGCCTGTGAATTTTTAAAGTCTGTCCCTGTGCTGCTGAAGCATGTGTAATACGATCAAGTTCACTTCGATTCGAGTCTGAATGCATTTTCTGGGCCAGTGCATTGAAACCACTGCCTTGTCTCTTGCTTAGCTAAAGAGATGGTTGAATTTCATTGGTGGGCATAATTAAATATGTTCCATCTGCAAAATCACCAAGGGAGTATCCTCCATTAGATGTCTAAACCTAATCTGAGACCAAAGGTTCTTTGTAAAGAAATGTGCTGATCTTTACTGTGTTAACATGCAAGACTGGCAGAGTTTTGACGGCATATGCTGCGGTCATTAGGAGTCAGATCATGAAATCGTAGTACTAATAAAGCCACAGATTTACTGCAGTGCTTACAGCAGCTTTTGCTGGGGTAAAAAAAGATTTAGGACACCCATGTAAGACATATCTAATTTTACATGATGAATAAGTGCCATTTTAAACCAGACAGGGACAGCCAACTGCCAAAAGGAGGATTATATATATTTAATAATATTTGTATTTTTTAGCAATGAATAGGCCAACAAGCATCTGTCTGTCTGTCTGTGAACAGAACACCATTCAAAAGCATTCAGAACTGGTAATAAATCTCAATTTTTGTAATGTGTCTTTTGAAAGATGGCTTATCATCGTGGGCATTACATTTCATGTGGGGTCCACTTGATGGATGACCCTGATGAGAAGATGGTAATGTCCCTCATCATTTTAAACTTTATGCACCAAAGATATGCAGCTGGCCACTAAGAGGGTCACAGGAGAGCCCTTGGGTTATCCCACCATGATGACAAATGCCCCCTAAAATAGCAAGACTGTAATCCTACTGATATTAGAAGATCACCGTAAACTTTCCAGCAGTGCTGGGTTTTATGTAAATTGCACTGTCCATTTGCACTGGTTGCCAAACAGTAAAATCTGACCACATGACGTACGAGTGGTGCTGTGAATTTCAAATGAAATGTTCTTGCTGTGGAACAGTTTGTAAAGAGGCTTCTATGAGACAGAGGTTGACTGCACTGACTTGTCTTTACACCTGATTTGATTGAAGGCCATTTCATTTCTTTCTAGCCAGTTTCTCTTCTTCTCGCAAGAAACGCAAGTTGAACATGGAAGACACGCGTGATGTCAAGCCTGGACCTGATGCCTCTGCACAGGCCACCCAACCATGGACGTTTTCCAAATCATCTTTGGTTAGAAAGCTGAGACAACACTTAACCAGTAGTAAGTATAATATATTCATTGTTTTGTTTTTTTGTGTCATTTATGCAATATAAGAGATTTTTTTTTTAATACATTTATTTATGCTTCTTTTTATTAAATGTATTTTTAAAATATGCAATAATATAGATAAAGTTGCATTGATGTAGCAAACCAGACACTATGTTTTTACACTGAAAAGTATAGTAATCAGTTTAATGTAGTTAGGTTGATTATTTTGCATTAAAAGTATTTTTTACCTTACCATATTTTTAGATAACTTGTTTATTTTTTTTACAGTTTAGGGTTCTGTGTGATCACAAAATCATTCATACAAGAATCTTTTCAATAAGGTATTTATTTGACTGGACGGTCTTTTGAAATCAGATATTTGTACAGATATAAATGACGTTTTCTCAAAAAAACATCCAGTAGACAGGTTTGCAGTGCACAAATATGAGCCTAACTATGTGTAAGAAGCTTCACAGCGTCTGCTGTCTTTGTTGCTGTCGTCTGTGTGACAGTTCATTTGGGCGAGGGGTGCTAATGGCGTTGCGTCTCCCTCAGCTGATGATGATGAAGCAAACGAAGCGCCAGATGAACCCGTTGTGGTTTTGAAGCCCTATATTTAGACATCTACGCTATCCTTGAAACGGAATAATGTGCCGAGGACACACTGTGATCTGGCACCAGATGATTATTTCTTAATAAATTTTGAAAAGTGCTTAGTAGTTCTGGGCAGATATAAGGTGTTTTGTCATGTGGGAACATAAATAGAAGGTTAAAAGTACATCTAAACAACATCCCCATATGTGCTTGTTAAAGGGATAGTTCACTTTGAAATTAAATTTTGGTATGTTTTAGCTTACCTCAAGGGCATCCAAGATGTAGGTGTCTTTTTTTCCGCAGTAGTTTCAATTTTGATATTTTTAGGTCAAACCGTTCTTGTCTGTCAGTCATATAATGCAGGTCGATGGTCACTGTCTCAAAGAGCATGCACAGAGTCCAAATTAAAACAGTTCCCCGTCGTCCAAATTAAACAATTCCCCATCGTAAGTACACATTGATGGCCTAAGACACGAAACGAGCGGTTTGTGTGAGAAAACGAACAGTATTTATATCGTTTTTACCACTTATACGCAGCTATGTCCAAGTGATCTGATCTGATGTGTACGCAGACTGGTGCATAGATATATACACTAGATGTCGCCTTAAAGACATTCGTTCCAATGAACTGCCGTAGACAAGGCGACTTCTAGTGTATATATCTATACCCGCCCGCGCTCTCAGATCACTTGGACATGGCTGTGTACAAGAGGTAAAAACGATATAAATACTGTTCGTTTTCTCACACAAACCGCTCGTTTCGTGTCTTAGGCCATCAATGTGTACTTACGATGGGGAATTGTTTAATTTGGACGACGGGGAATTGTTTTAATTTGGACTCTGTGCATGCTCTTTGAGACAGTGACCATAGACCTGCATTAAATGACTGACAGACAAGAACGGTTTGACCTAAAAATATCAAAATTGAAACTACTGCGGAAAAAAAGACACCTACATCTTGGATGCCCTTGAGGTAAGCTAAAACATACCAAAATTTAATTTCAAAGTGAACTATCCCTTTAAATTTCAAAACCATGGGCTTGAGGAGCTGGTCTTTCTTCAGCTTCCACTCTTCTGGGAAGGTTTTCCACTACTAGATGATGGAACAGGACTCCAGGGATTCATTCCCATTTAGACACATGAGCCTCAGTGAGGTCAGGGACGGATTTTGGGCAAATGGGGTCTGGATCACAGCTGTTGTTCCAATTCATCCCAAAAAGGTGTTTAGTGGGAGTCAGGTCTGGGCTTTGTGCGGGTCAGTCAAGTTCTTCCAAACCAGATGCAGTACATCATGCCATGTGGCCATTAACCGACATCAGAGAACCATGAACACAAAAGTATTGTTAAATTATTGAAATATTAGCTTACAATATGAAGGTATCATAGTTTCGGAATCTCCGGCCTAAATAGTTAAATAGCCCTAAAACCATTTAATAAGCATGTGACTAAAAATGGTGTTTGTTGCTCTCATCCAAGTACATTAGTTATAAGGTAAATGATTATATCTGAAATACTGTGACATGAATGGACCCTTTTTACAATATGGGTTCTCAAAAGTGGAATTTCGTAGTTGGGTAAACGTGTAATGTGAACAAATATATATTCCCACTTGCTCCAGCGTCAAAAAGAAAAAAACATTCATGATAGTGTGTCCATGACTTTCCAAAAGAGGAAAAATAAATATTGAGAGATTATGGTATATGTATTACGCTTGTAACAGAACGCGTGTAGTAACAGAACGTATAGTCATTTACTCACCTTCATGTTGTTTCAAAACAGCATTACTTTTTTTATTTCTTCCGCAGTCCACAGAAAGAGATGGTATTCATGCTGCTTATAATGAAAGTGGATGGTGACCAAAGTTGTTAAGCTCAAAAAAACAAAGAAGTGCCATAACAAGCCAAACTTTTAGTCTTCAACTCACACTATCATATGACTTCAGAAGATTACAGTAATATGTCTATGGTCATTTTTGCCATTTTTACATCTTAACAGCTCACAGTCACAGAGCATCCAGTGCAGAAGGTCTGGAAGACATTGTCCATGTAAACCTGCGGTTTTGTTGTGGTTGTGAAGTTTATAACTGTTTGCTTTTGAGATGTTTTGTTGGTTTAAGAATCCAGAAAAACACTTGTTTAATTGTTCTGTGCAGCTTTCCAATATTTCCTCTGCTCTGATCATGCTGGTTTACGGCTAGAGAGTAATTCCTGACGGTCAGCCATGAAAGCAGAAGGTTTTGCAATAGTGAACCATGCCTGCGAGATTTTCACATCACATAAGATGTGAAACTGAAATGCAGAAATTCATTTTGCTCTCGTAACATCTGTTCCCTTTTATCTTTCATCATCCGGTAAGGGTAAGATGAGAGTTAATGAGGATGTAATCCGATGAGGATAGTTTTCTGCCTTTAAATCTTAACTGTGTTTGCTGCAGTATAGAATTTTTATAGATAAATATTTAGAAAAAAGGGGGAGGACTGGTTGTCACACTTTTTATTTCTGATTTTATTTTATTTTTTATATCTGCAACAACACATACTTTAAAATTTGGTTGAAAAAAAATAATGCCCAAATAGTGGGCCGTATCGCAAAATTGGGCTATTGACTCCTGGCTTGTGAAGCAACATGATGGAATTTATGAGCTTTCTTTTCTTTTTGTAAAAAATATGAACAATGTAAAAGCTCTCTTACAGTGTTTTATGTGAGGCAGCATGTGCGTCTTTTCTTATCATTTCCCTAGAGTCGCAGTTCAAGTGAAGCAACTTTATTAACGTAAATTAAACTCTGTTTGAACTCAGTGGCTGTAAATCCGAGACCCGGTCTTCCCATTCCCTACGAGTATCTCATAACTCAATGTGTCCCGTCTGCATATATCTCCTCTGATTACTGCTGAAGTTAATTGCCCTGCTTATACTGGCCAGTGAGTTCATAAAGTCTTAAATGAGCTGGGTTGAAATACTACAGACTGCTAAATACAGCAGTGTATTAATCTATAATGCATGTAAATAGTGTTTACATGTTAATGCCATTTCCTCTCGGACTAGTCAAGAGTGTGTGATATTAGCTGTCATGACCATGTCAAGAGCTGTCATGACATCCTTCTCCTGTAGTTTATGAGAATGTGAGGTACAGTGTGACCACAAGAGGGAGATAACAAGCCATGCATTGTTGAAAAAAAAAAGAAGAAAACACGTGGTATAAATCAACGTGGCTCTCAGCTGGTTATATATACACACACACACACACACACACACACACACACACACACACACACACACACACACACACACACACACACACACACACACACACACACACACACACACACACACACACACACACACACACACACACACACACACACACATATATATATATATACACACACAAAAAAGGGGGAGATATATAATGTATCTTCCTAGATTATATATATATATATAAATACACACACACACACACACACACACACACACACACACACACACACACACACACACACACACACACACACACACACACACACACACACACACACACTGCTGTTTGGATGAAAATAGGCAAATGCTTCCCTGTAGTCAATAATTTTACCCCTTAAAACTCATCTTTGATCACCAAAATGACATATTTAAATGTTTTTTTCCTTGAAAAAAATAAATAAAATCTTCATGCATTAAAATAGCTTGAATGTAACTCTACACCCTTGCCTCATTTAGTATATGCAGTTCTATGAATATGCAAATGAGCCCCGCCTCCTCTCACTCGCACCTTGACGATCACACGTTGATCTGATTGGTTACAAGGTAGTTTGTGACGTCAGAAACACCAACGATTTAAAACCGCATTTTTGAAAATACTCAGCAATGGTGTTGACTCATGCATTTGCACGTTTAAAGCATATTAAAAACACCACATAGACATAAAACTTTAAAACCTTGATTTTCACCACAGGGGGACTTTAAGAGTCTCTGACTGGATCATTATTGCAGTGATTTTTTTTTGTTGAGATGTGAATCTTGACATTGTCATCCTGGAATATGGCCATGATGTGTCTTCCTACATGGCTGTTTAAGAAATGAAAAGCTACACACATCAATTAGAGTTAGAAGAACTGTTGCCAAACATATAACATGCTAAAAACTTAATAATCACTGCAATAATGACCCAATCATAGACTCATTGGCATTTGCCTATTTAAATCCAAACAACAACAAAAATTTGGCCGGGCAGTATTTATAACCATTTTAGGTTATATTATTCTTTTTTTATAATTTTTATAATTTTATATTATTTGGCTTGCGTGAATAGCTGGGCTTCACATGCAGATGTTGCGTTACTGAAAAGTATGGATATATAATATTTTGTGTAGAATGTGCCCCTCCCCCAAACAGATATTTATGTTCCTGCAGCTGCAGTAAATGACTGATGAAATTTCAGAAAGACCCTTGGCTTCCCCCCTCCCTTTATTTCTCTCTCTCTCTCTCTGTACATGTTTACGTTTTTATTGTGAGGTTGCTGGTGCAGGATTTGAGTAGGTGGGGATAAGGATATTAGAGTGGGGTGGGAGAGCTGGCAGCCGATCCTGAGGTCAGATTTCACTGCCCTCTCTCTGCATGTTTTATGGAAAGTGCTATTTCAGACATCCCCAGCATGCGAGTGCCAGTGCTTGGTCGATTGCTCATGTTACAGCCGGCACTTTGAGTGACAGTCAGGCTTTCTGGCTCACAAAAGAGCCCAGTGGAAAATCCTGAGCCTGGCCGTGGCGGGATACTTCCAAAGCGCAGGTCCTGTTGCGTTGGGAACAAAATATACGATGCACATCCCATTCAGGTTGCAGGACAGGTGGGAAAAGAGTTTTGTGTCCACTGTGGCCCTGATGAAAGGGGGAGATACGAAATTGGCAGTGAACGCTGTGCCCTCTGATCACGTCTCTCTCCAAAAATACCATTAATGGCAAGAAAAGATGCTTAACGTGGTATTTTTAAGTTAGTGGACCATGAGGGAATGAGTCATCCTCTTTAATTTGATGTTGAGATTTGCAGATGGCGATTAAACTCATGATCAGCAGTGTATTAAGCATCGCTGGCTGCTTTGAAGTAAACATTTTGACAGATTTTTCTGATAATTTCAATAGAGAAAGTTGTAAAATTGAACTTGGGCCCTCTATTTTTTCCCTATTCATAGCTGTCTCTTTTATTTATATAAAAATTATAGCAAGATATTCTCAACAGTGACCCATGTATTGAAGCCCTTTTCTGTCTTATTGTTTAAAATAAAGTCACAATAATGAAACAGTTTTGATATATAAAAAATAGTTGCAATTGTGAGATAATAGCTGCAATTATACCATTAGAAAAGTCACAATTGACTTGTAGATTGTATTATAATCAAACAATTGTGACTACAAGATAATTGAATCTTTTTAATGATCATAAATAATTTTGACTGAATAATTTTGTGAATTTACACTGTAATTGTCGCATATTTGTCGCATAAAGTCGCATTTCTATTTATTTCTATTTCTATTTATTTACTCTGAGGTGTAAAAAGGCTTTTAAACCCATAGCTTCACACAGAATCATAAGCAAAGGACCTCAGTTTCCTTTGAGATAAAAAACTGAGATGTCTCTCGTTGGATTTGTTGTGATTACTGCCATATTGCTCGCTCACTTTACCGTGGTTATCAGATGAAAATAAACAATCAGACACTCTTAAAACCTGAGAGAAATTTAATCTATTAACTGGTGGGAGCCAGCAACTGGAGATGTCTGTCTACGTGCATTTCATACCAAGGTTATCTTTTGCTAAGCGCACTAGATGACAAGTATGTCTGCTTAAGGGTCTCAGTATCCACATTTGCGTAATTCCCCTGTAAGAAGGTCTAAGCGTGGAATGAAAATTGGCCTCAGATGTGAAATTAAAGCATTGTTGTCATCACTTGATCAAGCCCACCCCCTTCAAAAGCATTAGAATTAAATTCATGAACTGTGAACATTAAAACAGCCTGTTTTATGAACTGTAAGGGTATTTCTTTGCATGTCTTCATACAGTATAACATTTCTCCAGTGGCAAAGCTGCAATCAGTTTGCAAACTGATGTTTTTTGTTCAATTTAAGTCTTGTGAGACTTAAAACAAATAAGTTAATGACTGATTGTTCAAATGATCATGTGTAGTTAATGGTGCACATTGAGTTTTGCAAGTAGTGTTTTATTAAAATGAATTTGTTACAACATTTTTGCTTTTAAAATGTTCAGCTTGGGTCCATGGGTGGACTGCAATAATTTATTTTGGCTTCATCGTTTAGAGTGTGTCCTTGGTGAGACTTTCAAGGATTACATCCAGCCCACACAGTTCATCAATAATTTCCTGACGCCAGCTGTGTACTTGATTTTCTCATTCACTTATTGATTTCAAGAAGCAAATGCTTGCATGTGCTCTCTTTTCCTCACTGAACCACAGAGATTCTAACAATGTTTTTGCTACTGATTCTCTGTATCATGCCAAAATTGTAAACCAAAACGACTGACGTTGAGGAGCTTGTTTGTGGAGTGTTTTACAAAAGGAATGGAGGAGTCATGAGGAAAAATGTTTATATTTGCTTTTAACTTGGGAATGGTTCACATCAAGATTTCAAGATGGATTGTTAACTGACAGCTTTGAGATGTTAACTCTTCCCAGTATCCTCAGGTCTGCTCTTATTTATTTATGGGCCTCTTGAGGAGCTTGGCATAGAAGTCTGTCATAGGTGCCCTGCATCACTCGGGTTGATAACTTATTTAACATTTTTGTGCTCAAAATGCTGGAAGAACAAGCAAAGTGCTGTTCCATGTGTAAGAAGAGTGATGCCACAGGGAAGGTGAGGGAGAAATAGGAGGAGTGTTCTCTGTTGTTTTAGAGTTGAAGCTCTCTGTGAGGGACTTGATGGGGTCTGCTGAAAGGTATCCCCAGAAAATATGATTACGCTCTGCCTGCTTTGGCTGGGATTAAACTGCTCCCAGCTGGCTACTGGACCTGTGGTTTCATAAGCCCCTTGAACCTCCAGTTTGTTCTCGAGCAAGCTTGTGTACCTTGAGCTCTCTATATATATTTTGCCCCTCTCAAAGATAAACAATAGCTACAAAAACCGCCTCAGGTCCCAGGCTTGTACCATTGAAGCTGGATGCCTGTCAAGACCATCTTCTGCTCCCTTTGGTAGGTCTTGAAGCGGTAGAAACACAACCATAGATTATGCATGTCTCATTTGCACTGGTACAAGAGCTTCAACATTCTGCACTTATGAATGTTAACTTACATCTATCTATCTGTCCATCCGTCCTTCCTTAAATAATTTCATTGACTTTCCATTCATTGTAATTCTTCCTGCATTCACATTTAAGTTGCATTTCTGGATATTGTTTGCTGCCTCAATTCAAATTCAAAAGGCATTCTCAATTAAATTTTAAATGGTGCACAACCTTGCTAGGCAGTTAGCAGCTTAAGAAGCCTAGTGGGAACACCAAAACTTTGCTCATAAACCTTGCCAACCGTTCTGTTTTTTTCATGTGATGCTGTTGGACAAATTAGGTCTTGCAGCTTAGGTTACTAAAAGGGATTAACTCCAAAATGAAAGTTTTCGTACTCACCCTCATGTTGTCCCAAATCTGTATGAATGTCTTTCTTCTGTTAACACAAAGAACATATTTTGAAAGTCAATGAGATCTAAACAACAACCCTAATGGATTTATTGTATGGACATTTTTCAAAATGTCATCTTTTGTGTATGCCTTAATGCCATGCAAGTATGCTGGTGTTTTCAAGGTAACTAAGCTAAAGGTGGATCCCAAAAATCGCGAAACTCAACTGAAATCCACATTTTACCTGAGCAAAATGTAAGGACTTCAAGTAAGAGGCTTGGAAAACAAGACCTAGAGACCAGAAGAGATTTGGGCCTCTGACAAGCTCTGCAGCAAGCAGGAGTCACTCTCCTGATGTAAAGTGTTAATTAAAAGGTTGGGAGACGGCCAAGCAGTCGTAAATTTGTAGTTGTAGGCATCCGTCTTTACAAGATATGCTTCTCTGAGCTTCCCATGCATGCCTAGCTGTGGCATTTTGTGCACTTTCCATCTTGGCAGGCTAATGTTCTTGCACCAAGTGAAGTTCCTGTGATTGTTGCAACTAAACATCACTGTCTGAACTTGGCAACCAAGTTAACGCCAATGGTGGTTTTAGATGGTGATGTACAACTGTTTTGTTCTGATGCAGTTTATCAGAGCTTGAGGGAGAAGAATAAGTAACCTTAAATGTGGACAACATGGTTAGTATACTTGTTAGCGTTTGTGTCATGCCGATCAAAGGGAGCCCGTTGCATGCTTGCATAAATAGGGTTTATTTTCACTCATGCATTCCTGGCATAACATGCTATTCATATTGTCTGGTGTGGACAGACAAATCAAGAGGCAGTTTGGACATCCTCCATTGGCAGCTTCTGAGTCTACCGCCCATGCAACCACACTGACACACACATTTATAAACCCTGCCATATATAAGCTGTCTGAAGAAGCTGCATAAAACCACAACACAAACCCCACACAGAAAGCCACCACACCACCCTAGACAACTTGTGCACCCTGGACTGATTTACATCCCACCGGCCTCTACATTTGCCCCTGTTACTTTTTGTCAGGCCGGAATCCAGCTGGGGAGTTTACCCAAAGGGAGGGGGGCTTTTAAAAAACGGCCAGGTGCGACCCTTAAATTCAGGACTCAGTGAGTGGGCTAGAGGCAGTGGTAGTAGGTAGAAGCAGACAGGAATCTATATTGGAAATACTTGCACATTGTATTATTCTTTGGCAATTATACTTTTGTACTTGGTTCTGACTCTATTGACCATCCCAAGATGTACAGCTACAGTAAGCCGGGTCACTTCACCTGGACGGCGACGTTGAAACAGTGTGGAAGCCTCACTAATGGGGGTAAGCGAGAAGATGAATCTCTGCAATGCTCTGAATGCACATCAAGTCCTGCAGTTGGCAAGAGCATGCTGCGTGTAAAGAAAGCTCACACTGGAGCTTGCACAAGCAAATGACTTGTTTTACTTGCACGCAGTGGTCTTTTGCTTTTGACCAGGTTGCATGAGCTTGATGTACCTTTTGTTTTTAAGTCTTGATAGAGCGATCAATGAAACTATGATTTGTTGCTGAGGATCGCAGGGTACATTTACAAAATGCACCAGTCAACCTTGAAATTCATGCCTGATTATCGAGATACTCAGCCCGATTGATGTAGTCGTACTGTTGTTGACGCTCAAACATTTGCATGTGTGCTTAGGCACTGCCTTGTGAGTCAGTGGGTTGGGCGGAGCTCTTGTCTCTGCCATCTTGATCTTGGCTCTTCTCATTGATTCTGGGCAACCACATGGACTTGTCTCAAGTCCCACCTGCTCTTTTCTTTTAACCAAGCTCAAGACGAGAGATGAGTTATTTCCATCGACATTATTTTTATCTTGCAGCCTCAACCGTGAACTCAGCAGTTTTCAATATTTGTCCTCCTTGCCCCCACCATCTTGTTTTTCACGATCCATAAGTGTGCCTCTCAAACGTCAGGATATTTATCCTATGGTATTATGTAACTAAACGAGGAGTACCACTGCTGAGTGACAGTCACTACCCACATTGTGCCAGGAGAATGCCATTGAGAGAGAATGAAAGCATTAAAGCTCTTCTGGCTTTAGGAAGTCCATGTCCCACAGGTGTAGGTTATAATTTATAGACTCTTGTCTGTCGGGATTAGAGAGGGATTCAGTGGTATTGTCTGTAATGAAGTCACCTTGCCGCTTATGGGGATGTGATATCTGCAACCTTTGACGCTATTTCTTAGTTATAGAACTGAATGTTAGTATGTGTTTGTGTAAATGTGTGGCACTCTAGTTTACACTTTTCAACAATATTGGTAAAAAAAGATATGACCCCCTCTGTGTAATTTTAGCCGTGGCTGTATCCACCGAGGCATTTAAATATTTGTTCATTCTACCGTGCCATTAGAGGCTTTAGGGAGATTAAGCCAAAAACCCAGCGGGCAGTGCTGATGTGTCAGTTACTCTGAACACTGCTAGGGGACTTCAGGGTCAAACTGTTTTTTATAAATAGTACGTTATACACATTGTTTTTGTGCAGAATGTTTTCTGATAGTGGTTGGCTAAACCCTAGATAATGGCGGTCCGACTTTTGCCCCTTAAAAACATTATAATTCTCTATTGTACAAAAAGTAATGCGATAATCATCTCTAATTGAGTTTATTTTTGATATAGCGGATTATCGTTGTGCTAATGCCACTTTTCAAGTGGACACGATTAACCCAGCGACTCTGCTGGTTGTTGCTGTTATTTTCTTTCTCAATGCATGGGTTTCTAGTTTCCCACTGAAGTTCAAGGATAAGTCATGCCATTTCTACCTACCCTTCATGGTGCTTGTTTTAATCAGCAGCTGTTGCCCTAATGGAGATGGCTTGGATTTGTTGGCTCCCAAAGGCATAGGGGATTCCATTTAACATTGCTTTTTTTATTATTGCTATTTTTTTTAGAATACCTAACAAAAAAACGGATTAGAACAAGAATGCAACACCCTTATATCGGCTCTGTTGCCGTTTAAAATATCAGCTAAATGCTAATGAAATATTGTGGAGTTGATTAGCGTGCGAGTTAAACCTAAAGATGGCGTACATCTTAAAAGGTTTACCCATAGAGGAGGAAGCCAAAAGGAACTGTTGGCAGTTCAACTTCTGACCAAGCATCTGACCCCATCATGAACATTTATCATTGTAGCCTGAGCCGGGAGTGTTACCTTTCAGCTAATAATTCTTCCAATGATTAGCCAAATCACTTTTCCCACTTTATTTTTTTTTGGTAGAACTTTAAGTGACTCTTAGTAACCAGCTCATTGGCACCTAAGGTATCTGTCTGTATTTCCCACTGTGCTACGTAGGAATCATTACTAAGGACTGAGTGAAGCTTTTATAGAATGAACATGGCAGTGGTATGGCACTAGCTATGTTGTGCACGGAGGACTTTTAAAAGTTTCTAAAAATGACTTGGCAGAGCATAGCACGTGATTAAGACCACTAATGACACTAGCATTCTTTCATTAATACAGAGAAGTGGTTCTCAGACTGATTACTGATGGTCAGAAAAGGATTCTAAATGATTCACAAGACTATATATATATATATATTAGGTTTAATATATATATGGTTTAGAGGGGTGTTAGGTGGTCTGTGACTAGTCCTGTTAATTTACTAAATCTCGTGATAATTATTGTATGAAACATTAATTTGACAACTGCTCTATTTCAGCCTTTGTTTAAATGCTTCGAGGTAAAATCCAAGCTGTCAAAGTATGAAAGTCGTGTTTTAGATTTATTTATTCTGAAGCATGTTATATCAGATGTGACAGTTGCTAAGCAATGAAACGTTGCCCAGGGAACAGTCAATTTGGTAGAATGAGACACTGGAAAATCTTCTTTTTTTCCTCCTCATTTCGTAATTGCTGGATTTGATCCAAGAAATGCTGTTGTGCTTTGAACTGAGGAAGAAATGAATCATCAGATTTTGCAGAGCTTTTTGAAAATAAATAATTTGCCTTGAGGTAAACTTTTGGTTGTAAAACACAATTTCAGCTAACAATAGTAATCTGTTTCTTAAACATTTAGTTTACAATTTAAGCCCAACAGAAGTGTGTTTGTATTTATTCAGGGGATTTATTATTCCTCAAAGCCTTACAGACTTCATGAATCCAAAATTTAGAGTGTTTTGTGTCCATGTATGTTAGCTTTGAGGTCATCTATATGCTAATGTCTTCCTAAAACCTTTAGCAGATGTACACATTTAAAATCTACAGTCTCTCTTCTCTAGAAAATGGACCATTGATGATTCATCATGTTTCTAAGGGTGCGTTTACACAACAACGATTTTCCTTTGTGTTCTTCACGTACAGATGACAACGTTGTTAAAACGATCACTGAAAACAACTAAAAACGTTGTATTATGCTGCCAGACCACATTGTTGTCGATGTCATTTTATGATGAAACACTGCGCGCCTATAGACTAAACACGTAATACGGATGTGCATCACGTCACCTTTTTCACTAATTCACCTTTTGTAGTTTACACAGAGACGATAACGGTGTAGTTTTCAAGAACTTGCAGTTTGAAACTCATTTTTAAAAGTTTGCATTTTCAGGCCCTCAAAATGGTGTTGTTGTGTAACTGAATGGGCAAAACGCATTAAAAGTTTTCCATTTTTAGTTGAAAACAGTGTCGTGTAAAGGCCTATTTATACTTCTGCGTCGGACCTACGCCGGAGCCTCTACGCTGTAGGCAACGCGTTGGTTTTAATTTATACTTCTGCGTCGTTGTCTGCGTTGACGCGCAATTATACTCATGCAGAGGGACCATGTGAAACCCGAGGGAGGGGTTCTAGCAGACCAATCACAGCGCTTGCGTCCGCGTAGAATTGACGCGTTGTTACATTTTTGGAGAGGTGCGCGTCAGGGTACGCCGAAGGGTACGCACGCTAAACACAGCCTACGACGTAGCTACGGCGTAAGTTCGACGCAGAAGTAGGCCTTAAATGCCCCCAAAATGCTCCCTACAATGAAATTGTATGTAATGCTTCTGACCAGGGGGCAGGGTTTAGCTGGTTCACCCCTGCTTGTCTAGCTGGTTAGCTTTAGC
This sequence comes from Leuciscus leuciscus, assembly GCF_965113295.1. Classification (NCBI taxonomy): domain Eukaryota; kingdom Metazoa; phylum Chordata; class Actinopteri; order Cypriniformes; family Leuciscidae; genus Leuciscus; species Leuciscus leuciscus. The sequence goes on along the minus strand of NC_138724.1, from coordinate 22,717,890 downwards.
CCCATTGGAAGAATGAAACCACCCTATTTTGGGAAAAACTTGTTTTTTCTCTCCATTAGCTGCAATTCAAAAGTAGCTTTGTACTCTAATTAAGCACATTTTAAGCAGCATATGAATTGGTGGAAATGTATGTCCTCCTTGCTTTTCTATGCAGGAACATAAACTAAAGGCAACTGGCTGTAAAAAAAGGACAATATGTGTAATTTGTTCTGCCCCTACCTCCTGTTTGAATAGGAAATACGTCAGAACAGGATAGACTTACCTCTTACTCCCCTCTAAATGAGAGCAAAACCTTATTTTACTCTGAATTACAATCCAAATGTCACCTAATAGCAGTCAATGGCATAATTATGTCTACATAATGCAGCTGCTATTTAATAGGAGATGAGTGTAATTCTTATGTGAAGGGCCAGCTCATATATGCCCTATCAGCTGTTAATGTGAAGAGTTTAAAATGCTATATAATTATAGTTTTCACTACATATCTGACTTGTTCACTATTACACAGACCTTGTAATCAAGCCTTAGACACTGCAACTGATAATTTTCCTCAGTTTTTTTTTATTTTGTATTCTAAATATAAGACCTAATAGCCTATATGACCTTTTATCTGGAAGATTATGATCCTGGTTTGGAAGAAACCTGAACAAGGCATGGAACAGTCAAATTCAATCTGGGTATAGTATACTGTAGGCACACTGCATATAGGCATACATGAGGGTTGAACGGTTTGCAATAAAGTTAAATCTGGTATGAGCAGCTGGCCTTTTAAGCAGGTGCGTTTCTGAGCCTTTGACCAAGGTGACCCCTTGAGGGTCAAAGGTGAAGCATGACTGCCTGTAACATTCATGACCTGCTGATGATAAAAGACATGGAACGCAAACATTTATATATTCATGTGCAAACTCGTATACTGCAACATATTGACATACTGTACATGAGTAACAATTCACAAATGAAAAAAAATGGCAAGAGCTTAGAGCATATAATCTAGGGATGTCGATGAAGTGAATTAATTTAGTGCAGTTTAATTAGAAAAAAAAACCATTTATATATTCAAATAATTTTAATAAATTAAATAAATAAATAAATTGTAAAAAAAAAAATTATTGGTTAAAGTAAGTAACCTGGTTGCCTTAAAATTCATTCATCTGAACAAAATTATAACAACTTTTTTTTCTTTTGTCAAATCAACTTAGATAATTTAATCTTGGAAATCATTGTTTACAGTTCAGGAAATATATTAATACCATACACCCAGTAAACAGGGAACATTTTCAGAACTTCTAGCAATATTCTCTCAAAGTTATGAACAAACGTTCTTCCAGTAATGTTAATATGTTTTGTTTTCAAAGTTATCTGTTCTTAAAGTTAATATTCTCAAAACTTTAGCACAAAAATGGTATTTATTCATTGTTCATGGATCTTTTTTTTTTTCTGAAACATTTTAGTTGAATAATAGTCTGTTTTTTTTTAATGTTACTACTAGTTTCAGAACATTTAGAGAACATTCAAAAGTAACATTCCCATAATGTTGGCAAAATTATAAAATGGAATGTTCCCTTAATTTTCATATAACCAAGAAATATATACATATTTAATATAATATTGGCTATTTGTCAGATATTAAAGTTAATTTGAAAATCATCAGTTAAATATTAGTGGCTTCAATATTTTTTTCAGAGTTAATGCATCTCTACCTAATAAACAAATAAACCTATTGCATGTAGGATTTACATAAACTGTGGATTTATTGTTTGTATTTATAATACAGTAATGCAGAGAAATGTCAATGTACGCACAAGCCATAACACCTCCCTCTCTCCCTCTCTCTCTCTCTCTCTCTCTCTCAGTGGCTCATTTGGCTCGCCGCAAAGGTTTATCTCTTTTCCATCTGTCTGCCACAGCTCGGTGACTCCTAATTTATCATTCTGGTGTGAAGTGAATGGCTGGGTTTCTTCCTTGGATATCAGTGCTGAGAATGGAATATCAACTCTTTATGTTGTGATTTGTAGTGTAGTAACCAAGTCTATTGCCAAACTATTTTAAGAAACCATATACAGTTACTGACATGCAATATAGGCTTCTACCTTTGATCCGGTGTAGTGCTGGAATTTCACTAAGTTGATTAATGTTATCGATGAGAAAGCTGATTTTCCATAAATCCTCTGTTGATGATTGATGATCGACATGCCTAGTGGGAGTTGCTTTGTGTATGTGCTTGAGTTGCGTTATGTATTTGTCAATATATGAATATGCCAATGTATCTGGATGAACTTGTGTCCTTTAACTTGACTCAGCGCCGAAGTTTGGCCTCGGTCTTTGGCACTTGCTGTACTCCCAGCGGCTTAGTACAAGTTACACAGTGTGCCGTGAACTTCATCGTGCCCTTTTCGGCACAGTAGGAGTTGAACTGATAATCCCAACCTTTCATTTCAGGTTTGTCTGCATGACAGAGATGTCAACCAGATCCTCCCTAAGCACTTACTGAGAGAAATGTCCATATATATTGCTCACATACAGTATGTGCATCAACATCAATGTAACTGCCCATATATGGCTTTAAATAAGAAGCTTGATAATCGTCTTTAGCAGATTTGTAGTTTCCATATTTGTTTTTGTTTTTTTGTTATCAAATTTGTATTGTTTTAACATCGTTTAAACATGACATATCGAAGACAAACAATCAGCAGTTACCCCAGTATAAAAAAAAATTAAAAAAAAGGCTGCAAATAATAATAAATAAAAATGAATAAATCAATAATTAAGATAATATAAAAATATATATATAATAATAATAAATACACATAATAATAATAATAATAATACACATACATACACATAGGGCACTATATCAGTGGGATAACAAAGATACATAAAAATTATATATAATGAATAAATAAACAAACATACAGAATAATATACTTCAAAATATACACAAAAATATATAAGTACTATAGATTATTAGAATTGTTAGAAAATATTAAAAAAAAAAGAAAAAAAAAAGAGTGGAATAGGGCTGAAAGAAATCTACGACAGTTGGAATATATGATTAATAATAATAATAAAAATAAAAAATAAAAAAATAAAAAAATTTTTTTATAAAAAATATAATAATTAACCAGATGAACAAGAACAATAAAAATAAAATAAAATGACCATAAAACCAGAGAGGGGGAGGGGGGATTAATTCAACTCAGTAAACCCTTGAGTTTTTCCAATGTTTGGGCCCAGAGTCTAATGGTGTCCTCTCTTGCGCCATGAATGCGTGCAGTGGACAATTCGAGATACACCACATCTATAAATGTGAGAACCCAATACTGCTTATTAAGAGAATGTGGAGGTTTCCATCTCGTTGCTACTAATTTCTTAGCGGCTGTCAAACCAGCTAAAAACACTCGTTTCTGAGTTTTGTTAAGTTGGATATCAGAAAGATCATCTAAAATAAAAACAGATGGGGACAAAGGGGCCGAAACATTCAATAAAGTGGACAAACTTTCTTTAACCATATTCCAAAAGTAAGCAACCCCAGGGCATTCCCAAATCATGTGAAAAAAGGTACCAATTTCCCCTGTATGGCACAGTGTGCAGTTAGGATCAGGTTTAAGCTTCATACTATAGAGTTTACGTGGAGTCATATAAGTCCTATGAATAAAATTAAACTGGATTTGTTGATGATCCGGATTCCTTGAGGCATGCATTACCATCACCCAAACACTGTCCCAATTAAAGCTGGGGGAAAGGTCCGGAATATCTGCCCGCCATGAAGAATCTATTGTCAGAGGAGGATGCATTTTTTCCAGAAAAAAATTATATAATTTAGAAACCAAACCTCTTGTTCCCCGAATCTCATGTAACACTTTAAGTAAAGGGTGGTCTTTAAGAGGAGCCAACCAAGGAACCCCATAAGCCTTCATGGCTGCCCTCAACTGTAAGTAAAAAAAAAAAGGTAGAGCTCTGAAGGTTAAATTGAATAGAAAGTTCTTCAAAGGAGTGAAGGCCTTTATCACCCATTAAATCACCCAAGGAGTGAATTCCTTTGTCGAACCACTGTCGACACTGGCCAATCTTTATTGGGCGCTTACCAATTAGCAAACCATCATTATTAAAGATAGGAGAGTAGGGATTCCAATTAGAACGGATATTACAAGCTTTTTCTGCTGCTCTCCAGACCAACAGAGCGTGTGACACTAAAGGACCGAAACGGAGCGTACACTTTTTTGGAGGAATATTGGCAAATAAAACTTCATCTAACTTCAGAGGAAGAACTAGATTTCCCTCCAAGGAACGCCACGAAACATCCATTTTGTCATTATACCAGCTAAGTAGGGGACGTAGTGTAGTTTCCATATTTGTTGATGTGTGTTCAATCGAACTCTACAGGACTTTGGCGCAGATTCACAGTATGGCTAAATATACAGATACACTATATGGCCGGGGCCACTGCCCTGCCGAGCACACGCTACATGCCGCTCGAATGCGGAACGATAGTGCTCCCGGAAGTGCAACACATGTATCGGGTTGGAGGGATCATTGGCCTTTCAGGTGTGAATAAAGGTGTCTTCAGCAAATGCCACAAGTCATGTGTTGTACCGAGTGAACCAACTGAATGGGAACGGGCCTGTGATTGAGCGGTTTGAATCAGAATCAGTCAGTGGATCGTTCAGAGATAAAGAGTACACAACAGACTTCCTCACTGAACCGAAACTCATTATATGGTTATGTCTGAGACTAATTCGCCACTGTTTCCCTCGAGATTTTCCTATGGGATTTTCGTTATGTTTACCACAGACCTTATTTTACTCTGAGTTACTCTAAAAACAATTATAAAACCCCATAGGAAATGGTGAATTAGTCATCTGGGTTTTGACATCATCCCTGCACCGCTCACTAAATTATGTTTTATTAATAAAGTTCAGGAGGAGCACGTTCAAATAATTAACCTAATTAACACGGGAGGAGTACATTCATTAAACTACTCAATGATCATCAGTATATATTCAGCAGACTCTGTTCCATGACAGTTTTCCAGCATCACTCCACCACCCCATCTCCTCAATTCTAACTATTCCTATCCCAACCTGGGATGGGGGGAGTACTCTGGGTTCGGGCCAAATTCCGAGTTCGGCGCCCTCCCCTCAGACAGCACGCCAAATACACATAACCTTTACTCTATTTAATTATATGTAAGTGTGACCTTGTGAACCCAGTTTTGTGAGACTTAGCTAGTTGTTAATATGACAACGCGTAACTAAACATACATATTCACATACAGTACAATACAATAACCAACTATAAGGTTGAATCAGCAGTAATTAATATAGTATTCTATGCACTAAATGTGACTTTTTAGATTTGGATTCAGATTTTCTTTTCAATTGTGACTTAGGCCTTTTTTTAATCTCAGGAGGAAACAGACTTCCATAGTTTGTCATGGTCCATTTCACGTATGTAACAAATTTTGTCCCAGGCCCCTTTGAATTTGACTAATGGTCATCGGTCATTGTTCATGACAGATGATGAAAAAGGCTAAGATGTGAAAGACAACATTAGCATTGGGTGGGAGGAGATTGGCAAAGGAAGGGGTGTTTTTTCCCCCTGTCTTAATCCTCTTACTATTTAGTCTAGTCAAACATGAAGGTCAAACATGTTTTTAAATAGAGCTCCGTACTCGAGGGAAATGCTGAGTAATGCTACGGGGGCAAGATGCGAGTAGAGAACATCTCGCACCATCGTCTAATTAGTTCAGTCTTTTGCTCGGGATGCGTCAGAGTTGATGGCAAACTGTCCAGATATCTGAGGAATGCTGCACTCAGATGTTCGTTTTCTTATGCTGTCTACAACTTATTATTATTATTATTATTTGATGAATTATAGACAGTTTCTTGTAAATGTTTCATGCTGTTCTTGTTGCTAATATCTATGGGGAAAAAAAACTATTGATGTGACAATACTCCATTATGTTTTGTCACTGTGGCATTAGTCATGTTTCATATACTGCCCTCTAGTGATGAAACAAGGCATGTTACTCTTAAACCATAATGTGCATTTATATACCTTATTTATTTATGTTACATTTTGTAAAATTACAAACAATTTATCACCATTACAAACTCAATTTATCACCATTAGTTTCATGGCCAAGTTGATGATATTAAACCCTATTCAGATGTTTTTTTCAGTCTTTCATGGTGATTTTAAAAGAAAATGTCCATGCCTCCTCTGCAATAAACTTCCAGTGCATTCTGATGGGAGTTAATTCACAAATTACAACAGTTTGTTTTGGTCGGTCAAAAGATCATATTCCAACATACTGAATGTTTTGCAAAGCATGTTGCTCTCATTATAATGGTCCATTTTACCCAGCTAGACTTTAGATTTTCTCTTTTTTCTCTCTCTTCTAATAAGCTCCCATAACTGTGGCATGGTGGCAATGTAATTTCATTCATGCATTATACAAACTGCAAATGAGCTTCCATTGAGCCAAATAATTACTGCAAAGTGTCAAATTGTAACTCTACAGTTCTTAGCAGTACTCAAAAAACATTTTTTTAATTAATTTGGCACAATTCCTCCTTGAAAACTCGATTCAGATGAGAATTACGTTTCCGAACAATCCTGGAGTTGGCCAAAAAACAAACAAACAAACAAACAAAAAAACCATAAAAGCCTGAAACAAATTATCTTGGGTGGTTGGAGAAAAAACCTAAGGTCTTTAATATCTTTGCGATCTCTATAAACTGCAGAAAGATTCTTGTCATAACCAATTACCTCTCATGGGCTTGTGCGCTGCACTAAGATGAAATCCTAAGGCCTTGATCGCAGCTGCAATTAGCAAGAGCTGCTAATTCTTATTTTAGCCTGGGAACAAATGGAGGGGTGGAAACTCACAGCTCTGAAACCCGAACTTGCGAAATACATCTCAAGTCGGATAATGACTGACCGGGTCACTGGGAACAGGACAGAGGTGAAGACGGATGCTGTACCAGGAGCTGTTGTTAGCATGTCCTGTGTCAGCTCATCAGTATACGCCTGGGGAAAGGTCTAGGTCCCTTGGTGTCGGGCTTCAACCTGTTACCCAAAACACACAACTGTTTGGGATCACTAATTTAAATTTTGTTTACAACTAATAACACACAGCTGATAGTGTTCAAAATACTTCAAATACTTTCTACAATTCCAGAGATCTAGATTTATTATTATTTAATTTATTATTATTTGTAATATATTTCTTATATTCTTTGATTATATAAAATATATATTTTTTTAGCAGTTTATTATTTTTATAATGAAAATAATAATAATTACACACACAAAAAAAGAGGAGAAATGGCCGACTGATTCAAGCTGATAGAAGAGCAACTTTGACTGAAATAAACCACTCGTTACAACCGAGGTATGCAGCAAAGCATTTGTGAAGCCACAACACGCACAACATTGAGGCGGATGGGCTACAAAAGCAGAAGACCCCACCGGGTACCACTCATCTCCACTACAAATAGGAAAAAGAGGCTACAATTTGCACAAGCTCACCAAAATTGGACAGTTGAAGACTGGAAAAATGTTGCCTGGTCTGATGAGTCTCGATTTCTGTTGAGACATTCAGATGGTAGAGTCAGAATTTGGCGTAAACAGAATGAGAACATGGAACCATCATGCCTTGTTACCACTGTGCAGGCTGGTGGTGGTGGTGTAATGGTGTGGGGGATGTTTTCTTGGCACACTTTAGGCCCCTTAGTGCCAACTGGGCATCGTTTAAATGCCACGGCCTACCTGAGCATTGTTTCTGACCATGTCCATCCCTTTATGACCACCATGTACCCATCCTCTGATGGCTACTTCCAGCAGGATAATGCACCATGTCACAAAGCTCGAATCATTTCAAATTGGTTTCTTGAACATGACAATGAGTTCACTGTACTAAAATGGCCCCCACAGTCACCAGATCTCAACCCAATAGAGCATCTTTGGGATGTGGTGGAACGGGAGCTTCGTGCCCTGGATGTGCATCCCACAAATCTCCATCAACTACAAGATGCTATCCTATCAATATGGGCCAACATTTCTAAAGAATGCTTTCAGCACCTTGTTGAATCAATGCCACGTAGAATTAAGGCAGTTCTGAAGGCGAAAGGGGGTCAAACACAGTATTAGTATGGTGTTCCTAATAATCCTTTAGGTGAGTGTGTGTGTGTGTGTGTGTGTATATATATATATATATATATATATATATATATATATATATATATATATATATATATATATATATATATATATATTATTTGATTATATCATTTAAATGTTATCAAATATATTATTTAATGATGTAATTTAAATTTGTTTAGCACATTTTTTTTTTCTCTCTTTCTCTCTCTCTCTCTCTAAAGTGTGTGTTTAACTTTAGGATGATAATTTTAATATTAATAAAAACTTTTTTTAAATAATAATAATATCTGCCAAGTAATAGGTAATTTTTCAATTTCAGTTTAGTTTCAAGTGTGGCTCATCCAATCACAATTTTATATCAGATCCAGGACCATTAGTTTTCTAAAAAAGTGTTATTAAATGGCTTATTCGTTAGAAACTACATTTCAGTTTCTGCAACTTTTTTTTTGCAGCGTTTTAAGTTAAAAGTCTGTGCACAGATTACTGGATTGTAGTCTGTTGAAAAAAGTTAATGCCAACAGTGCATATTGTATGGGTTCCCTCTGCAAAGATTACTCAGCTTTTTTATTTATTTCTTTTTTATTCTGACAGCCTGTCTGTCTTGGCTTCTTAAACATAAACAATATCATCCTGAGTAGAGGAAGGACTCAGGTTACTGGCAGAAATTCAGCTAATGAAAACGATGCACATAAGCCTTCATCAGCTGCTGACTATAAACATTCTTTCTGATTGGACCATTAATGCAAAACGGTTTGATGACGCACTGCAAATAGAACGGCATGACAGGTGTCTTGTCTTTTTGTTAAATAAATGTTCTGCTAGAGTTAAGCCAGGTAAAATGTGTGTCTCATAGATGTGCTTTGTGATTTCAATCCCGAATCGAAAGTTACCAAGCAAATTACATGCTGATGTCCTATTTAAATACTTAATTCAGAAAACAAATCCCATAGGAATAGTGGCCAATTCAGGTTGGCAGTGTTGCATTTGTAGGTTGTTTATCCTCACTTTGATTTCTCTGAACAGCATCTTGATCTCATCAGTTGCACCAGAGCTGTCATCACCCAGCATTCATGCCCTCTACTGACGTTCCGTGTCCTAAAACAGTGGTATAAATAGCTGTGCGTACGCAGCCAGACACAGTATGCTTGCTTTTGCCTGATGGAACATTTAGCCATCTTTCACATAATGTAGTCGGCAGATGTGATTAAATAGTGCCCATGATAGAGATAATTCTAAGGTCTGACTGAGAGATGAAGTGTAAATTAATGTAAATTTGTTAAGAAACTGTGCTACTTTCTTTAATGTCTAAAGTGCTAACCATAACTTATCCCTAAAGTCAGAGGGAAATGGTAGGTAAGTTACACTGATGTAGAAGCATCTAACCCTGGTTGTAAGCCTAAACTTGACATAAACTGTAAACTTGTCCCTCAAATTTGATTGGAATATTGTTCCAGGAATATGTACTTGGTGAAATCACGTTCACCATGACCATGCAGCCTTAAAGAGATAGATAGTTCACCCCAAAATAAAAGTTGTTGTCATTTACTCACCCATATTTGACTTTCTTTCTTTCATGTAACACAAAAAATATAAATTTTTTATAATTGTTGGCTACTGGTCATTTCAGGCTTATAGGACACAAAAGCACCATTACAGCATATTTATCACTTGCTGTATTAAAGCTATTTTCTAGCCATACCATGGCTTCTTAACTCTGAACTCCCGAACGAATCTTTCAGAGCGGATTTGTGAAGTGATTCATCCGGTTCGAAAGGTCCGGCTCTTAAGAACGATTCATTTACAAATTCGTTGCTATTTTCTCTCATAAACTCTAAGCGTTAAGTCATTAATGACGTCAATTTCTGTATGTTGTTCACATAAAAATATCGTATGGCTTCCGAAGATTACACACTAGTCGTATAGACCACTTTTGTGATACCTTTTTGGTGCTTTTTTTGTCATTTGGAACTTACAACCCACTTTCATTAAAAAATGACTGTGTTCCACAGAAGAAAACTATACAGGTTTTGAACGACATGAGGGTGAGTAAATGACAGAATTCCTTGTCATGATATTGGAAGTGCTGTGTGTTTTCAGGGCTATATTTCCCTCTGTTTGACTTTGAAAGCAGTCAGGGATAGCCTATATCTTGGCATCGACTTCACACACCGTCCTCCCGCACACTTCTTTTCACCACATGTAGCTTCGCCAAAAAGACGTCAATCACGAGCTTTGGGAAATAGAATGGCTTGGCTCGCTTTTCCAAAGCATCATCATTTTGTTTCTTGCATGATCATACACTTCATGTAGTAAGTTAGCATAAGAGTGGATAGTGTTTAGAGACGCAAAGCAAGAGCCAATAATCTTTTCGCGTTCAGCTCTATTCAGTTTCAATATTATTAGAAATAATAGGCTACGATTTTGACTAACATTTTATTAAGAATCTTTTTAGTGTAAATTACTAATAGGCCTTTAGACTAATAGGCCTAACGTTACCAATAACTGATGATCTCTCTTAGTGTTTTTGTATGGACTTCTATAAATCGTTTAGATAAATTAAACAGCTATTTGTAATGTATATTATGTGTGTATGCTTGTTTGTGTATTTATGAAATGTTAAAGAGCACTTCGTCATCTGTTGATGATGGGGCAGTGCGAAAGTTACATCTATAACTAGAACACAAGCAACGAACTGTAATACTATCTGAGCTCTGGGAATGTCTATAGAGAAACGCTATAACCTGAAGAACCTACTGTATATATCGAAGCAAACTGCAGTATTGATTTTCTCTCAGTATTCTGTTTTAGTTGGACTGTGTGCAGCCCTTACAACACAATTTATCTGCTCTTTCATAGCCCAGAATACTCGATTTCTTAGGTTTGCTTCAGGTATGGTTTTCAAAGAAATTCTTTGGAGAAATAAAACATTAAACAAATGTTGATGCACCCCTACAGTAATTGTGGATGGCATTACCCAGATCATTTAGGCCTAGTGTTCAGAGAATCTGATGAGAAATATTCTCAATATGAGTTCATATATTGAGATCTCTTTTGATTTCCACCTCAGAGGAAATAATAATGAAAAATGTAATTGTGAGATAGTTTAGAATAGTCAGTCACTTGAGATAGTTGCATTTATGAGAAATAGATTCACAATTGTGATGTAGGCTATAAAGTCACAATTTGGGATTTAAACAAGCAAATTATGAAAAATGAAGTTGCATCTATCTATCTATCTATCTATCTATCTATCTATCTATCTATCTATCTATCTATCTATCTCAAAGCAAACATTATTTGTAAATCCCTATTCATAAGTCACTTTGGATAAAATTGTATGCCTAATGCAACTTTTAGTCAAAACAAGACACATAAAGGCCCGATCACACCAAGAAAGATAACTAGTATTTAACAATAGCTATTTTAGTCCACACCAACGCACAATATCGTTCTGTTTATTAAGCGTGCGCTGCAGTTTTATCTGCTGCTTTAAATGCTCAAGCGCTTTAAAGCAGGATGGATTCTGATTGGCTGTCAGTGTTTTTATTGTTTAGCAGCTGTAAAAACCAAATTGATCTGAAAATGACTCCAATGATATTGATATAGCCTAGTTGTGGTGTGGACTCTGCTATTCTTTTAAATTTAGAATGATTTTTAGAGATGCACCAGTCGACTTGGCCATAAATTGGAACGGTTTCGTGCCAAATTTTCACTCCCCGCCAAATTAAACTGCCTGATTGCCTAATACTAACCCCACCCCCACACTTAATCTTCAACCCATCTATACTAGGGGGTAATAATCTGGCAGGGGTCAGAATCTGGCAACAGGACAAGCTGAAGACGGACTCAAAGAGGAGAGCACAGATGCGCCAGCAGAGAAAATAGTAGCTTACTGTACTAGGAGCTGCAAGCGCACTGTTCGCTCTAAATATTGAAAGAAAATAATAAATATTGAACTGGGGGTGGGGGTTTATATGAATGTATTTCTGAAGGGAACTGAACTGACTGTCTTCAGATGCCATTTTTGTAATGCCAAATATTAGACAAAGTCCGCTATATATTGCTGCTGTTCCATAAGCACCACCTACTGACAGAGAGTGAATTAGCATTTTTATTCAGTCCGTCCGGTGTTTTTGTTTTGCCACAAAGTCAGATCATGCTGTTTTTGCTTTTAATCTCGAAATTATATAACCTATTTAAAAAAAAAAAAAAAACCCTGCTCATTCATGCTACGTGTGTGTAGCGTCTTTGTGTGGATCATGATTAAAATGCAGTGGTTGCCTGTAATTTCATGACTGGAAATTACCTTAATTGGTAAAACTGCTATAGGCCTTTGAGTTTGGTAACACAAATGTTGCCTATTTAATTGTTCTTCCTGGCATCAGATGCCCCTTTATCGCAGCGAAACACAGCTGTGAATGTGTGTTCAACACTAATCATGTTCATTCACTCAGTCGAGATTCATTTCAGGGATAGATGATCTTTTTAATGCTAGTGCCAGTCCATGTTTAAACACAGCCTGCCTCTATTAGCTCTGTCACGCATGTACAGTACACACACACTCGCTCGCCTCTCTTCCTAATCGCACACATACACACACACACTCGGAGAAGATTCCTCAGCCTCTTGATATCCCTCCAGCCCGTGTCCTCTCTACTGTGAAATGCTCGGCTTGGTTTAATCCCTGTGTCTCGTCAGGCCCTTTTAATAGGAGCCTCATCTCAATGTCCATGCACAACTGGAGCAGCCCGCGGGTTTATCTGAGGGAGATAGAGTTTCAGGCGACAAGCTGAACCCCTCTCGGCTTTAACTGTACCCGTCTGTCTTGTTTAAGCACAGAGAGAGAAGGTGCTGCCTCTGTGTCACTCTAACCTCTCTTTCATTTCTCCTTCTTCATTCCGTTCTTCAGCCCGATCGAGACCCACCATGGCATCGCCGAGCTCCAGCGGACTCGAGGTTCTCCTCAGCACGTTGCAGGTAAACACACATTGTTTCTGAACGCATGCATCTGGATTGTCTCTCATTCTAAGCATAGGAACGGCCTACAGATGCAAGCAAGCGCGCTGGTAACGACTGCCCACACATGCAGGACACTTTCCATGCGCTGAGTGGGAAAGATTAATTACATGGTATCGCAGGACCATGAAAAGTATAGCCTGTGGTTAATGTAAACATATCCCCCCCTCCCCCCTCCAAGGCGAAATTCTATACGTTTACGTTAAAATGCGTGATGGAGCGCAATGCTTGAAACCTTAGCTGCAATTTGCAGACTGTATGGCGGTATCATTGCGAGCGCTATTTTGAACTAGTGTGTTTACCTAACAACTATTTTACAAGGCAAACTGCATGCTCAGTTAGTTTTGTTCGCCTTTTGTTTTGATTTAAAGTTGCACTTTTTTGTTTGTTGTACTAGACCAGGAGTTTTCAAACTTGTTTGTCAGCCGAACCCCTTAGACGTAAAATATTACACTATATAAGTGTATATCAAATATAGGCTATATGTAAAATATGTACTTAAAGTACCTCCTGGGATTAAGGTCACATGACATACATGTAAACAGATAAAATATTTAATCTTTTTTTGGTTACTGTTTTTATTTTAAAATGGTTATTGTTTTAAAAATGAAGATATAAATATATTAATGTTGTAAATTATAGTTATGTAAAAAAATATATATTTTTGACATTTTTGATTATTTAGTTTTTACAGTACTAATGTCTTCACTTTCAAAATTTCTAATCTGTGAGCTTTTATTTTGGCGGAATATTAGTGAAATGCTGTAAACTTCTATCCACAGGAATCTTAGAAATTTTGCACAGCTAATAGGAAATCAGGGCAATGACCAGTTATATAGTTTCCTGGTCATTTTAGTAAAGCATTTGACTGAATAATGCCATGATAGAAAAGATTGTCCTAATAAAGTATACTCCAGAGTGCCGTCTGATTAAGTAAAAAGGATTATATGGGATGACGTGGCTTCATACACATGCAGAATTAATTCTGATATTATTTGCTGATATTGGTAGTAGTTAATAGTGGTAGTGTTTATTCAAACCATTAAGAGACACAGTAATGGCATAACAGCATCCATCGATACAATAGTAATTGTTGGTTTAAAATGAAAGGATATTTTGTTCCCTGTTTTCCTTATGTTTTGAGTAGATTTGTTGTGCGTGCAGAATGTCTCGTATGAATCCAAATTGTGCATTTTAAATGTGATTTTTATCCACTTACACAGCTTATGGTGACTGATTTCATATCAGTGATCTGTATATCAGTTGCTGCCAATGAACTGCAAAGGCCTTATGTGCTCACAGGAGGGCGACGTGCCGGATTTCAGATAACTTTTTACCTCTTGCATGAAAATCAAGCTCAGAGGAGCAGAAATTATTTAGTGTACGCGTCAAAGCGATTAATTGCATGTGAAAAGCATAAGATGAGATTTATTCCCTCCTGCTGATATGAGCGTTGTAAGGAGAAGGGGAAAAGCAAGTGCAGCAATGAACTCAGTGTGAGATTAATGAAAGCTTTAAACTAAAGGTTTCATTCTGATCTCATCAGAATGGAAAACGTATTTGTAAATGTAGAACAGAGAACATTGTTGACGTAAATGCATATCAAGTGTTTTTTTTTTAAACAAATGATCTTGAACTTATAGTCCTGTAAAGTCTCACTAGTTTTTCTTTAAGAAGCAAATAGTTCTCTGATCCATTAAATTGACTGAACTCTGCCGTTACCGTTAACACTGCCGTTCAAAAGTTTGGGATCGGTAAGATTTTTTTATGTTTTTAAAAGAAGTCTCTTATGCTCATCATAAACACACACACACATAAACAGTAATATTGTTAAATATTATGACAATTTAAAATTATTTTCTATTTGAATATATTTTAAAATATAATTTATTCCTGTGATGCAAAGCTGAGTTTTCAGCATCATTATGCCAGTCTTCAGTATCACATGATCCTTCAGAAATCATTCTAATATGATGATTTGATGCTCAAAAAACATTCATTATTACAATGGACAATTTTTTTTTTTAGGATTCTTTGATGAATAGAAAGTTAATTGTCATTTATTTAAAAATAGAATCTTTTGTAACATTATGAATGTCTTTACTGTAACTTTTGATCAATTTAATGCATCCTTGCTGAATAAAAAGTATTGATTTATTTTATTCTTGAGCAGCAAATCAGCATATTAGAATGATTTCTGAAGGATCATGTGACACCGAAGACTGGAGTACATCACAGGAATAAATTACATTGTAAAATAGAAAATAGTTTAAATTAAATTGTAATTATATTTAATTGTTTTAGTATTTTTACATTTTAAAAAAGCAGCCTTGGTGAGCATAAGAGAAAAATAAGAAAACATTTAAAAATCTTACCGATCCAAAACTTTTGAATGGCAGTGTATCTACATTACAGTTCAATGACTGTGATATTCATCCTTTCCTATTAATTTCAGTAAATGTGTGCCAGATTTATTTATTTATTTATTCTCTTTAATATTTTAATGAAAATATAATTATTATCATAAATATATTAGTTATACCAAAAATGTATAATACAAATGTTGCGCCTTTGAATTTGACTTAGAATAGCTATACTTTTCAGATAAAAGTGCCTCTGTATGTACTGTCAGTTCAAATAAGGATGCTTGCAACTGCTTGGCATTGGCCATGTGGCCTCGGCTCTGAAGAATTGACTCCTTTATTACAACGCAAACTGACAAGGGTAGCTAGTAATACCCTCACGATTAGCCACAGCCAGTGTGTCGCCTTCCTCCAGCCATGACTGGCATCAAACGTGGCAATAAGTTCCAAATTCACGGTCCTTGACATGAAGCTGTTGATGCCTGAAATGGGATTCCCGCTAATTCAAATTGAGACTGACACAGACGCTCAGGGTGCTGTGTCGGAGCTTTTTTCTTCTTCATATTCTTCCCCTGCTTTTCCCTTCGTGTTTTATAGTTCTCGTATCACCTCGCAGAGACACGCCAGGTCCTGTCTTTGGTGTCTAAGATGTAAAAAACCATTTTAAGGTGTGTCAGAATAACTTTTAATAGATTTTCTGCACTATTTAGAATTGTTTGCCCTCCGGAGGGGCTCCCGGCCCAAAGCTCTCCCGGTGCGTTCCTGCCACCGTCTTAAAAGTTAATGGTGTGCACAGAGAGGTAGTCAGTGTTCCTCATTAAAGAATTAAGAATGAACGCGGATATGAAATGAGTTTCACTTTCAAGTGGGTTCCTGAGAATATTAACTTATGTCCTTCTCCCTATTGAGAGATGAGAAGCAATGCTTTTTGATTGTAGCTTGGCATAGGTGATGCCGGACGAAAATAGAAGTAATTATTCATAATTTCAAGTGTCACTGGATTATTCTGTTAAAAGATTGTTGATGTAATGCTCTAATGATGTGCCAGCTGGCTCTGTATGCTGGTCACGCTCATTAATGTTGAGTAATTAACATGGTTGTTTGGAATTATCCCAGATGTTGATGACAGGGCCATCAATTTCCAAGAAAGAGCGCACGCTCTATTCTTCTAGTCTAGTGTAAAAGTTCATCCTCTGTGAAATGTAGTTTCTTCATTAAAACCACTCACCTTTAGGGTCAAAAATTAATGGGGGTATTTGGAGTGAAAATGCCACAGAATGTGACACAAATGCCCCAGAAACAAAATGTATAAATTTATTTGTTCATAATGTCACATTTTATATTTTTCCATATGTTTCATAGTTATATGGATATTGCATAAAACATTGGTTTAATTAAAACATTAACGCAGACAAAAAAGCCCAGTCCAAGTAATGAACCAAGTAATACTTCACCCAAATATCATTTATTAGCCCTCAGGTTTTTCCCAGTTTTATGATTTTTCTTTCTTCTGTGGGACACAACAGGATTTGTTTGGCAAAATGACTTTTTGCCTTTTTAGTGTCCAATGAACAAGGATTAAAATTAAGATATTATGCTCTAAAACTGACAAACAACTACCTTAAATTTATAAAAATGATCCATGCTATCCATGTGATCCCTTTAGTTTAGAGTCTTCCAAATTCATGCAATAGAGGAAGAAGCTAAAGATGTAAGTCATAATTTGCTGAAAATCTTCCCTTCAAAATCTGAAAATCTGCAGCTCTTAATTGATACTTAATGCTCTTGGTTTGATGATCAAAAATCATTTGTCTCCATAATTATCATTGATGTGAAACCTGATGTGTAGCATCTTGATGTGCCATATTTGAATGTACAGGAACATAAATGAGATTTGAGAAGTAACTTGTGAAGTCGAACATTGAATTAATTAATATATATAAAAAATAAAATAAAGAAAAACGTAAAATAAAAGTTAAAGTGGCAGTGTTCATCTAAAAGAGTTAAATATAAAAAATGTAAATTTTTTTAGATAACGTTTTCCCTATCTCTTGTTAATCAGGAGACTTTAAACAATTTAAAGACAAAACCAGCAGCCAAAATAAATCATACAATATATCCTGCTGATATATCCATATGGCTATATCCAGAACCAGCTTATTTTATGTACTTGCCGGCTTTTTTTATCATTCAAATTTGGCTGGGTGGCTAATAACAAATTTTTCTGTGGTGTGACAAGCTCAGAACACATACTTAATTTTGACTTTACAGGGACTTTAACTAAAACTACTAAAAATCGTTTTAAAAATAAAGCTAATTCAAAATATTAATAAATGCTGTAATAGTATATAAATAATTCTAAAATAACACGGTCCAGAATGCATCTATTATTATAGACCCAAACAATATGTCTCCACACCCACAGAAACTAGCCCCATATCTTGTGGGTTCACTAATGTGGGTAAGAGCGGCCGCTCCCTGGCAGGACAGAACTCTTTGTGGAGCAGTTGGCTGTGGAGATGCCTAATAGGATTAAATGGCCACTGTCAGAAAGACACGGCGACCACAGATGCAGCCAGGACAGTGTTGTGTTCTCTCCATTTTTCTCTGCCATTTTTGCCCTATAATGAGAGCCGAAGCTTGAATCCCCAGCTGTGGAGTTCCTTCTCTGAGGATTTCGGCCCCCGACCGCCTACCCGTCAACTGCTGCTGCTTTTAACCACAGGGCTCCGGGTTCCCGCCGATGTACGAGCCCCCATTGCATTCTGAAAACAGACACAATGCTGGAAGATTTCCCCGTGCCAGCCAGGACACACTCAACACTATATATCACATGGGTTGTAAATTGTAATGTCATCTTAGTTGTTTAGATTGTTTCCTATTTGTTGAGAGACATTTTGTGTGGACACTATAGGTAATCGTAATGCAGAAGCCAGGTTCAACTTTAAGCTTCATTGTTTAAGTGTGTTGTTCTCTTTCCAGAACGCTGGAGATATCGAGAGTATGCTAAACATCCTCAACGTCCTGGATGAACTGTTGTCAGCAGGTGAGATGCCCTTTACCTACAGCCAAATTTGTTGATTCATTTTCTGTCACGTCTCTGCACTGATCGCAAGTGTGCTGAAATTTGTTTAATCAACCATAAGGAGTGAAACCATGTGTGTCCAATAAAGCCACAAACCACCTTCACAAAAAATAAATATGCTGATATAAAGGCGTTTCTTTAACTTTGGGCACTTTTATGTTCTGGTGATTGACTTATACTACTGTAATATATTTTAACATACATTCATTTATTTATTTGCTTATTTAAGTCTCAGTAAAACTGTTTTGGAAACTTTTCAGCATGCCTTTGCTATGCTTTTGGTTCTTTTCAGATGACTTTTTTTGTTTGTTTTACTCTTATTCTGAATCTGAACCTAGACTTTCAACCTCAAAATATGAAAATCTATCATAAATTAATTGTATTATTATTATACTTATTATTGTTCCTATCAATAATAAAAAAAAATATTTTAAATTGATCATCTAGCGTAAAATAATCTGGCCAATTCATTGTTTTTTGTACAAAAAATATTTATATTAATTTATACACATTACAACACTCAGCTGTGGTGTCATTTCTATATAACAATTTTGCCCCAATTAAAAATTTTAGTTAATGTAATTGGTTACAAAGGAGACAACAGTGTCAGTGAAGATTATGCTTGAGATGAAATATGACATAAAGAAAACAGAGGCTGTGTCTGAAATCGCCTCCTATAGCCTTAAATGGGGCACTATTTGAGGGGACAGCCATTTGTAGTTGTGAACATTATCGAGTGCACTCATTCAATCCCACAATACACCGCAATAACGAGTGTACAACCGATGTATGCTCAACGGCTAGAGAATACCCATAATGCAATGTGAGAGTCGTGTGCCAAATTAATTCCTGCGTCTGACCAGTAGATGGCGCCTGCAGCTGATTAGTCCATCCATCCTTTTTAATTGATTGTTAAATTGTTTAATTAAGGTTAATTAATAGTTTCCATGACAGAGTTATAAATCTTTTCATCTTACTACTGGAGCGGCTGGACAAACTATGCAAAAGCGGCAGCCCTTCCGTTGCACTAGTGTCCGAAATTCAAGTGGACTAAATTAGTGGAGTAATGTTGGGAATAGTGAATGAGATAGTGGGCGATTTCAAAGAAATCAAAGAAAAATCAAGGTAAATGTACTTTCTTTTTTTTTGGTCCTGTCATCCTGTTAAATATGCATGAAAAATGTATGAAAATATTTTATAGTTTTGTATTTATAATATATATAAAGCAAGACAAAGAAGCAATTTCATTAAAAAAAATTTTAAATATAATTTCTGCAACAGAATATGGTTAAAGGCAAGACAATCACAGGACAAAAAGTGCCCATAATTGAAGAAACCACCATATACAGTATACTTTTCATGTTACATTTCAATTTATCGTGTCTCAGCGTGAAGAAACTGTGTAATGAATCACTTTTTTCTCATTTTCTAAGTCGCTTTGGATAAAAGCATCTGCTAAATGAACAAATGTAAATAATGTACTTGATTTAAATTAAGAGAACTTGAGAGAACACAGAAAAAAATATGATGAATGTTGAAAAAACTGCAGTAATCCAGAGGGATTAACTTAAAAATGAAACCTTTTAAAGCAGCCCTAATGAAACATGACGTCACTGCACATTTCTCCCAGGATCTTATTATATAAACTGCACTGTTTCAATTATGTTTATTTCCATATCTTGGGCTTATTCTAGTCTATTATTCACCAACAAATCTATCGAGTAATACTCTTGTAGAGGTGGAGCAATGCTATACTAATCCTGTAATCTGAAATGAATTCACAGCAAAGTAATTAGCCAAATTTATTCACCAGCCTCCAGCACAAAGTTCTAATCAGCACGAATTTTCATAAGTTCTGAAAGAAAGTCGAAAATAAACCCAGACATCATCTTGTGATAATCCGCCAGTGGCAAAGATGGCACCGTTGAGAGTTGTTATCAGCCTAAATTTGACATTTTGTGAAATTATGGCTGTGTTTCCTGTAGGCACAGACAGACGGATTCATCATATGATATCGAAAGGAGGCAGTGAGGCTCTGCTGACGGCTCTGGTGAACTCGGCCCACAGCTTCACACCCAACTACACCGTCCTGCTGCCGCTACTGCACCTGCTGGCCAAGGTGGGCCACCGAGGTGAGTGATGGGGGGGAAGGGGAGGAGACACAGGAATGATTGACAACTTTTTTTTTAACCTATGATTATTATGGTGTTATTTTACTGATGACAAAACAGATTTCCCTGAGCAATGCAAAAACCAAATGCAAATATTATAGTATTATTTATATACTATTATAGTATTTATTAATATATTTTTAATTTGCTTTTCTTTTTATACTTTCAGTTTTAATTTTAGTTTGAGTTTTAGTAATTGTATGTGCTTTTGTCATTTTAGCTTTTGTACATTTCTATTTAGCTTTAATTTATTGACTAATTTAGTTTTAGTTTTACTAATTTTAGTACTTCAACTTATTTCAGCTAGTTTCAGCAACATTTCTACTTTTCATCTAATAATTATTTATTAATATTTATATTACATCTAATATCTACATTTTTCCATCTAATATTTATATTTGATCTTACTTCAGCTTTATTTCAATTAGTAACGGTTTCCGTTAACTATAACAGCACCGGTAAATGGTGGCCTACATTTCAGCTAGTGTATAAAAGAGCATTTGAATTTTATTTCAAATTTCCACTGGAAAAAATAGCAGGAAATGGGTTTAAAACAACATTAGGATGTGTAAACAATCAATGACATAATTTTCATTTTAGCTAAACTATTCCTTCAACGTCAAATCTGATTGTTTTTTTTGTTTTTTTATCATTCGGCCAATATTTTAACCTTTAGTGTGGACCAAAAATAGCCTCAGATTAATTAAACTCCAATTCAATTCGACTTTTTTTCTCTCTCCCAACTTTTTTTTTGTCATTCTCACTGCAGGGAAAAGTCATATTTCTCATTATGACTTATAATTTAGTCATATTTAGTGCTTAGTATTTCTGAATTCACGGTTGAATTGCTATAAATAGCACCTCACAAAAATAGAAGTCTCTCATATATGGATTGGCCATAAGTCACATCTCGTGTGGAGGGTGCAGACAGCATGTGTGGGGTCACTGTCGGGTCAGGTAAAAGCCCTCGATCCTGTGGGGTCAGAGGTCACCGTATAAGCACAAGCATGG
This sequence comes from Leuciscus leuciscus, assembly GCF_965113295.1. Classification (NCBI taxonomy): domain Eukaryota; kingdom Metazoa; phylum Chordata; class Actinopteri; order Cypriniformes; family Leuciscidae; genus Leuciscus; species Leuciscus leuciscus. The sequence continues at coordinate 22,696,078 of NC_138724.1, read as the reverse complement.
TCAATGTTTCGATGTTGTGTAACTTAAGGAGCGAGTGTTTGATCCCTCGGTGGATCTTGTGTCTGTCAGCGTTCCACTCTTGCACTTTGATGTCTGTCCTAATGAACCTCAGCAACAGGGCGAGTCAGAACAGCAGGGAATGTTTTCTTTCGTCCTCACGTCTTCCTTTTCCATTTAGACAAAACAAGTCTAAAAACGAACTCCATCTGTCGCAAACAGGGACTTTTTTTCCGTGATCAAGCTGTTTTTGTAAGCGCTTTGCAGTCATGGTGGGCCTGCGGGATGCTGGGTCATGTGGTAGATTTGAATTATTATTTCTATAACATTTCTCTATTGGCTGTGGGTTTTTACAGACCACATTTTCCAGCACACACAGAGTTTTCAATAATCCATTTGCATTTACAAAGCAGAGATCATTGTCTCTTTCAAATGGTGCTATGATATGCACTGATCCATAAATAGTAGATTTACGGTGTGGAAATACTGTAACATCCTACAGCGTTTTTGTAACACCTTAAAAAAAGGATAGCTCACCCAAATATACTGTCATCATTTACTAACCATAATGTTGTTAACCTTGTGTTAACGCATGAATGAATGAATGAATGAATGAAACATTTATATAGCCCTTTTAGATGCTACTGTACAATCAAATGGGATCAGTGGTCTCTCCTCTATATTGAAGCCTACCTACAGTATTTATTTATTTACTAAGGAATTGTACACATTAAATCCATGAATGTGTGTTAAATCTAAATAGGGTCATAATGATTTCATGTTAACCTTAAACTGTTTAGGGCTGATCTCGTGTGTCACTCCTGTTCTTGCATTCAGACTTAGAATGAATCTGATTTTGTATTTGAATTTGAAAGTGAAGTTGTCCCTTTGATATCCCAATTTCCCTATTAGACATCCCAGCAAATGTGGTTTTGATCTCCAAACCAAAGTAATCTGTTTCATCACAGCTGCCAACAGCTCAAAAATGTTGCCTTCCCAGATCCCCGTAGTGAGCAAACACTGTCAAACAAGATGATACAAATGTACATTTAATGAATGTCAAAGAAGAACATACTTTTCTTATTTTCCTCAGATCGTAAAATTGGTCTGAAAGCACAGAAGGCAGATGCCGTTTTGGTGGTTCTGGGTTTGTTAAGACAGAATGCAAAGAATGCCCGGAGAGCCGCAGCCTGTCTTTGGGTCCTCAAAGTCTTCTGCTCTTCTGGTGAGTCAGATCTGAGATCAGTTCATTTTTGCCTTTCTAAGCTAAGCTTTCTTCTCATGATTTAAATTAGATGAGCTACACTCAAATAAGCTAAAGTAGCTTCTTTCACTCTAAAAACGTGAATTGTCAATACATTTTTGCATGAATTAATCTCAGTTGGGATGACAGTTTTAATCTTGAAAAGCTAACTAAATAAAAACTATAATATACACTTCTGTTTGGGTTTTAAAATATGTTTTTGAAAGAAGTCTCTTATGCTTAAAAACTCCATTTATTTGATAAAAATACAGTAAAAACTGTAACATTGTAAAATATTACTATAATTTAAAATAACTGATTTTTAAATGTGCTACTTAATATATTTGTGGAAACCTTGATAATTTTTTTCAGGATTCATTGATTATAAAGTTCAAAAGAACAGCATTAATTTGGAATAGGGATTTTTTTTTTAAGTCTACTTTCACTTTTGATCAATTTAATACATCCTTGCTTAATAAAGTAATTTCTTTACAAAAAAAGAAAAAGAGGAAAAAAGACAGACTTTTGACGGAATTGAAAACAGCTCCCAACAATTCACATTTCACAATCTACAATAATGGCTTTTCCATGTTGAGAAGAGTCTCATTCCATTTTCATGTTCCATCACCTTACTTTCTCCCTGTGTACCTCTGCGGTTTCATATAATTCCTATATAACAGATTATTGATGAACATCTGTTTATTTCTTTCTAGCTATGGTTATTTTCCCAACTTTCATAACACATTTCCAGCTATAGAGCATTCAAGTGAAATTGCAAACCAAGCGTTAGTACTTATTGTGCCATTTGCTCAGAACCTTCATTACTGCTGTATTTATGCACCCGCCATATTAAAATCTAACTTAAAGATGAATATATTGTGTTTTTGCTCTACATGTGGTAGGAAGGAGGTTTTCCTCCACCTTTGATTTACTATTGGTATGCAATTCCACTAGTGCTTGTTTTTATGGAAAATGCGATAACGGGTAATCGGCCATAAAATGCAAATCGGCCTTTGTTGGGTTTTATTTCAAATGCAGTCGTCTTCTCGCTGTATGCAGAGTTGATAGTGTGGGGTCTGTTTATCAGTTATGTGACAGCTATCCTAAGAATGATACCAGCAGGGGAAGTTCAGCTCTCTGGTTGTGACCGTGAGAAATGCACCACTCGGTTATCGTTCCGAAAAGGCATCCAGAAGTTTTCTTTTATGTTTTATCATAAAAGCTGAAATCTATATATTTTTGAAACACTAGACGTACAGCCTGTGCTCTTGGACACTGATTCCGTCGTAGCAACCGTCAGTGTTTATGATGCTAGGTAGCTTGTATCAAGCACAATATATTAATAGAAGAAATATCATCTGGGCACATGTCTTGTTTATAAGGATGAAGTTGGGACTTCGGTGGTCTCTTTAAATTCCCCCTTGAGTCTATCCTTGTGGAGAACGATCACCCCCCACACAAGATTGACAGGGGGATCCGGTATACAGCACTATGAAATGTTATATTTTCAGTGGTGTTGGGTTCAGCAATGTTGCAAAGACTTTTCATATTGTGTTAATTACATATCTGGTGTTTTAGTGACCACGGCCGACTTGCTGGGGAAGAACCGAGGGCTGGATGTGGTCTTCAACCTTATATCTCCACACACCACCAAACACTTACGCACTGTCAAGTGAGTATCAAATTTCATGTGTGTGCGTGCGTCATTGGCGTATGCTAATCTTGCTCCAACTTGCGGGTAAGAACAGTTCCTGCGTGCTGAGAAGGCTGGTCATTACATTACTCACGCATTCTTACATTAGTCAAAATAACTAAGTATGCATACCATAGATTTCTATTATTTTTATAAATAACTTATTATAATTATGACATACATAGACCCTGACCCACTGATCTATATAATGACTATGTAATCATTCTATACAGAACTTTTTTTTTTTATTACTATTATTATTATTATTATTATTTATATATTAAATATATAAATAGTTCTAATGTGGGATTCGTATAATAGTTAAATAAATAAATAATTGTAGCTATTTATTGAATGTCTTTTTAACTGCAGTAAGCCATGTACAACATTTTATATTATCAAATTGATTTTAAATGGAAAAATAGCTACCACTATTTTTCTGTTTTAATATTATTATTATTAGTAGTAATGGTAGTGGTAGTAGTTTTATTGTAATAATAATAATGATGCCATTTTTCATGCCATTTAATAAGTGCAATAATCTAAATAAGGGCATATATATATATATCACCTGGAATCTGAGTGGGTCATAATTTGACTTTCAGTGATTTCAGAGTCTTCCAACACCAGAAGGTCAGCAGTCTGACTTTTCAGGCGTTTCACAATGAGTCTCTGTCTCGCCTGCAGGCACAACCCGACTCACCTTGCTATAATAAAGGCCACAGCATAATCCTAATGTCAAACCCTTGAAATAGCAGATGTTCTGTTAAATATTTGTGCTTCAAGGCTGAGCTTGTTTGTCGAAAATGGCAAGGTGACGAGGCCTTATTTTTTTCTTTCCTTAAACCAGTGTCAAAAATGGTTTCTAGTTTCAGTGAAGTTGCGCAACTTGACTTTTTAACCTAAGATATTTAGCGACTTCATTTTGCCGACTGTAGGGGGTTGTGTGTTTGTTTGCTGCGCTGCATGTGGCATGACAGATTATCAAAGCAAAAATGCTAACACAACCGTGAAGATGCGGCCCTCTGTGCTCTGGTCTTGTATAAACAGCGTCTTACATTGTAACTCATAGATCAAATCCAGTCCTGGGAAATTTGCATGCACGATACAACTCATTTTAGCAGTCATGCTCATTGAAATGCTCAGAACATGCTTGTTTACAGGGGTTTGGCAACTATGTGCTGCATAGATATGTGCTAGCCAGGTGCTGATTGGCAGTTACTAGCCTAACTTTGGTAAACAGTGCTTGACCTGCAGTGACAGGAAACACATTCCCACATGAAGTGTGCAGCGCTTGTTGAGTGTGTCTTGATGCTGCACAGAGCAGCAAACCCTGATCCAAGGCTGTGTTCTAATTCACACTGTCCCTACGCAGTGTACACTGTGTAGGGGATATCAGGAAAAGTGCATTTTATTTCACAAAATGTATTATCATAAAAAAACTTTGTGTAGTACTGAGCATTTAATGACTGGCGGATAGACTTCCTTCTGCTGGAATTCTTTAACATTATATTGAAAGAATTGCTGATCTTGAAACAGTTCCAAATATTCTCATCTGGCAGATAAAACACTGCACACATGCTGTTGGCATCAGACTAGCCCTGTTGGGTAACTGCAGAGAGCCTAGAGAGGGCGCTGTACTTTCTTCTGCCAACTGTTGGAAGGCTGGACCGATTCCATATCAAGTTGCTGATAGCTCCCTGCACGCATACAGCGGATTACAGCAGAATGCCATCTAATTAGAATGCTCTCTCTCTTTCCTGTACACTTCCTGTCTTGTGGGAATTCTGACATGGACGCACCAGAGAAGAAAATCTGCAAGTGCACCAAGCCGGCAAGCACATTTATCAGATGAGGGTGTAACCCAGTTCTAGACTTACATTGAATATTGTTGGTTTAATTTGACATTATCTGGCTCAGAGCTGTGCTCCTGGAGTTAAGCAGCCAGAGAGGGCCCTTAGGTTATCGCATTGACTCGGAGAGGCATTGATTAGCTCTAGACTTTAGTTCCGATTTAAGAGCAGCTACACAATCAGCAGAAGCTCTGGCCACTAATTGGTCAGGCCGTCAATTAGACACTGATGCTTCACTTAACCTGTTGGCAGTGAGCACCAAATTAACAAGAGAATGAGGAAAGATAGCTTAGCCCTTTGGAGACTAGCGGAGACGGACTGTGCTCAGAATAACATGCTAGCACACTAATATCTCTGCAATAGGCTTGTATAGTAGTTATACTGTAGACAATGCAAAGCTCTGTTTGAAATGGTAATGATGATTTTATATATATATATATATACACACACACACACACACACATATATATATATATATATATATATAATAATTTTTTTTTTTAATTAAGTAGGCTTGCTGCGACAGTCTGTGTTAATTGCACACCGATTACATCACTTGCCCGCCGCCACACCGCCTCCCACCATCGTTTTGATTTTTTATAGTAATCATTATCACTAAAAATCATTTAGTTTAGTTTGGGAAACAGACACTACAATTAAAATCTGAACGCATCTGCTAAATTAAGCTTGAGCCGTACGAGAGTCGAAGCACAGATCAGCAGCAGGAGTCAGATTTCATTTATCACGTGACGAGAGTGAGACGAGCTGACTGACAAGACAATGGCGGAAGATTTGGTTTCAAAGCGAAATGTAAAAGCACCTATTATGCAATATTTTGGATTTAAACCCAGTGCTAATAGGGAACCTGCAAACATTAATGAGGCAGTCTGTAAAGTTTTCCTGATGAAGTTGGCAGCATCCGGAGGTAACACTTCTAATTTACACACACACCTTCAAGCGCGCCAGAAGAATGAGGCTGTTTTGCTAATAAAACCGTCTTATTCATTTTGTTAATAAAAGTCCTATGACATTGTACTGTTTTGTTGTTGTGTTTCTCATTAAGAATAATAATGAACCCACCATTCAAGCAATGGCCTCCCTCGAATTACCGCTAATTTGCAAAAGTAAAATGTGCACGGCCGCACTAGCATTCATAAGCGATTTAAAAGCGAGATGGAAAAGAGGGAAAAACTCCAACGCTAGTATGCAGTATTTATTGCACACCAATCAGTATAAGCAATAATTTTGTTTTAAACATGGCCAGAGACCACTGGGACATGTTTTTGTTTTGTGATTACATATTTCACCTTTGAAACCTTTCAATGAACTGATCGCTCTGGGAAAGTTGCACTTTTGGATCCGGTTATCCCCCTTGGCAGAACTGTTTTTCCCACACTGAAATCATGTAAACTCAGATTATAAATGTCATAAGCTGTTACATCCACACATACAATCCCTCTAGACTGCTGACAGCACTTCAGCATCACTTGAAAGCCTATATCTCTGTAATACATACATCGGTTGAAAACGGCCTCTGAGGCCTTTACAGTGCGCTGCAAAGAGTTCCAATCTACGTTGAGAATTTCTCTCTGTTCACTCTCTGATGAATATGGAAAAAGAAGAAAATACACAGGCAGAACAGATCAACAGATCTTCCTTATTGTCAAATTTGTCTGCTGGCTTTCTGCTGACAGCCTGGCCTCATAGCTCAAATCCCTGCAGAACATCTGTGCACTGATGCTCGTAGTCCTACCGACTGATACCGCTTGTCATTTCAAAGAAGCGACAAGCCGTTTGCTTGGGAAAACAATGGCATTTGCCTGCCACCGAAATTGCAATACGCCGTTGTTTGCATTAATATCAGCAGCTTGACTCAAAGAGTCTGACAGCGGCTGAAGCGAGATATGATATGATTTCTTTATGGAGCTCCTAGAGTCCGCAAACAGAGAGGCTGTGGGTAAAGTGGCTTGACGATCCTGAGGACAGAATAGCAGTTTAGCGTCAGCGAGCTCCCGTCTGCTCAACCGCTGGGCTGTTTGTGCTCTCTTGCAGTTGGTGAACAGGGAATGACATATTGTCTCTGTGATGGAGTCTTAACAATGTCGCGCACTGTAGGGGTCCGGCTACATACTGGTGTATGTCAATGAGGTTTTCAAGATTTACAGTGTCATGGTGTGGCCAGAGACACAGGGAGTGAGAAACAACAAATTAGATGAAGTCTTTCATAACCAGTGACTGACTGTCTATCTGTCAACGTTTGTTCTGTCTTATCTATTTATCTGTCTGTAATTCTACCTATAACGTTTGTTTGTCCTTTCTATCATTTGTTCTGTATAACCTTTTTTTTGTTATAACTATCATTCGTTTTGTAAAACGTTCCTTTGTTCTATAGTTTGTTCGTTATTTTATCTGTCATTCTGTTATTCATTTTACTGTCATTCTATAGAGGCTCATTCGGTGCAGTTCACAATCAACAAATACCACGGATTTTTGTCAAGCAGCTGCAGAGTGCTAATGATTTACTGTTGAGGAATTATTACATTGTTTATCTTATGGTTTATATCACCTGCAAACTCGTTGCTTTTCAGAGATATTTGACATTGCAGGTGCTTTGTATACGTGGGTTACCAGGGTAACCGTTATATTTCTGATGTTCCATAAGCCCACCTAGAGTGAAATTTGCATTTTCATTCAGCCCACAGCAAACATTTACCCAGAATTTTTATGTAGCATGCACACAGTGCTGTTAACTGGAGGAATATAAATATAATCATTTCTAATTGACTCATCCCTTTTCTTAAAAATGGTTTAAAGGCTGAAACGTGAGGTTTTTACAGCTATTTTATGGTTTAGAATGCTACCGTATAGGCATTGCCCTATCCTGCCCATATGGTCTTAATTTAATTTGTACAGGTCTTAAAAAAGTTATTAAAAAGCCTTAAAGTTAGGGTAGGCAATTTTCAAAGAGGCTAGCGATAGCGAGCTAGCTTTGAAAGCATACGTTCCCACCCTCTCTTCAGAGCGTCTCCAAAGCCACGCCTCCTTTGAAACACATGAACGTGTACAGCAGGGAGCAAACAAAAGCATCATGAGAGACGGCGTTAAACTAAATCATGTGTCAAAGCACAGAACATTACAATAATAATTAACATTAGCAATTTAAAGAGCACTGACCTGTACCGCCCGACTGCTGCAGATTCATTTCGGCATTGATAGTGTTGACATTGAAACACATAAGTTCGAGTCACAAACTGCTCCGGTTATAATGTCACAGGTTTCCATCTCTTACAAATTACAAATTACTACAAATTACAAGTTAACGCGTGACTGTAGCATCCAGCTGTTTTGTTGTTTTGGTTCAGGAGGAACTGTAAAAGGTGACTGCTGTTTCGGTTGCGGTGCTCGGTGACTGACGTCTGTCTAACACTGCATAGCATGAAACGCACTGATGATGTGTGATGTGGGTGTCATGGAGGTATGGGAATATATAGCAGGTAGGACATTGTATCACTGCATTCAATACAATGATTGGACCAACATTTTATATTCCTACGCCTTCCACAGACGATATATATACATAAATACATTTAGACCACTTAACTTAGTGATTTCTAACAGGATGTGAAGAGATTTTGAACCAACATAAAAATAAAAATAAATCTGAAAAAAATTACTTATCCTGCCTTTAAATTTGATATTAAAAACTTTGCAGATATCCTGAATTCAGGAATTTAGAAATTCTTTAATCAAATGAGATCCAAGTTCTTTCTGGTTTTGTGTGGAACATGCATCAGATGGTCAGTGAACGGAATGTTTAAGACTGCATGATGCACAACAAAGAATAGTCTGATAATTGAATGGCAAGGGCAGCATTTACAGCCAGATACCCCATGTAGATAATAGGCCCAATGTTGTTGTTCACAGTGCATGTGGTTTGAACACACATGGTCTTGACATTGATCTGCTCAGTGTCGTATCTCGATCCCACCGGTGATGATAATGTGGTCTGTCGCTGCAGCGTGACCCCTATCAAAAGCTCTGCAAGATGATTCCAATTGTGATGTGATGAGAGTCGAAATTGGTTTGATAATGTTGTTTGTGAGGATGGCACAAAGGAGTCTGTTGTGCTGCGTACAAGAAGGACCGAGATATACCTTTTTTGTTGAAGAAAACAGAGCTAAAAGCCCAAGCGTAAAGATGCACAATGGAATGATTAATGAGGTGAAATGAGAGGTACAGATGGTGCTCAACCAGAATAAGTATTTTGTCGCTGTGGGTAGCGCCGCCGTTTCTGCGTCATTTGCAGCTTTTGACCACTAAGAGGCTCTTCAACCATAGACTTAGTTGTTTGGCGTAGACCATAGTTGTTATCAGGGTGAACATATCAAAGTGCACTTGCCAATGAAATAGATATGACGGCTTGCAGTCGGTGGATAATCTTAAATTGAAACTAAGAAAAACATTGTAGTCATATATGATGTGAGCAAATTTAGTAGGCATACTTTTGAACTTGTGTATGCTATGCGTTTGTTATTTAGAACCAATTCAAGCAGCATAGTAAATAACGAGACTGTGCTTACGTTTTACTGTAGGTTTCACAGTACTACCGTATTTTAGATTTTTACTCATTAACAGGTATGCAGTGTTATTATATCATTGAATCATTTGATATTATTCTTGCCATAGAATATAGAAAAGGTGATTTACTTTGTATTGGAGTATTAAAAGTGGTAGCGTGTTTGTGGTAGATTTGTATGTTAATACTGTCAATGCATTATTTAATATTTGTCACAAAAACAAATCTTTGGAATTTTTCATTTAATAATTCGCTAATAAAATGCTACACATTTCATAAGTTCACGTATATACTTTTAATAATTGTCTGTCCTTTTTTGTAACAGGACAGATAACTACTCCTGCACATGACATGCAGACCTACTGTATATACTGTATCTGTCCATTAATTAAGAAATCGTTGAGCACTTTCAATTTTTTGGTTAAAATGTGAACATGTTGTATTAATTGGTAATTCATATTAACAAGACATGAATGAATAAAACGTGGCCACGACTGAACTAAAGCAATGGAACGAAAACAAAGGCACGGATGGGTTAATCAGAATAAAGTATTTCTTTGGCTCAGTCTCAAATGGTGCACTTGAGTGTAGACTTCTTTCTTTCTTTCTTTCTTTCTTTCTTTCTTTCTTTCTTTCTTTCTTTCTTTCTTTCTTTCTTTCTTTCTTTCTCTTAATTTCTATTCCTTGTTTTTTCATCTCAGAAGCTCAAAAACATAGCTTGCTCTCTCCCCATATTTCAAGACATTGAATTGTGTCACCCGACAGGCCAGTGGTGATATTTATTGGCAGATTGTTGCAAAGCCATTCACAATTATTCTACTTTCGCCCCATGTGTATTGGGTACAGGAATATGGAGACTATGCTGAATCAGCAGCCCTGTCACTGCAAAATAAATGCTCAGGATCACAATGACAGCAATCTTTTTTTATTTATTTATATATTTTTATAAGGCAGCAGTCTCTCCACCACCCCACCAATGCTAAGTGCAGCTGGAAGTGTGCCCACGGTACTTAGCTTTATGTGTGTTCAGAGGGGAGATAGAATGGTGCGTGCATGACGCAACTGCAGAAATGAAATGCCTCATATACATTTTTTAATGTCAGATGTGTTTTCTTTTTTTTTCACAGGGCGGCCACCGATGCTTTTGCTGCAATGTTATGCTCAAGTAAGTTTTTCTTCTCTTTTCTCTTTTATGAAGTGAAAACCAAGTATGGTAACCCATACTCGGAATTTGTCCTCTGCATTTAACCCATCCAAGTTAGTGCACACACATTAGGAGCAGTGAGTAGTGAACACACACTCACACACAAACACACACTACAAACTGTGAACACACACACCCGGAGCAGTGGGCAGCCATTTGCTGCGGCGCCTGGAGAGCGATTGGGGTTAGGTGCCTTGCTCACGGGTATTGAAAAATTAACCCGAATCCTTCGGGTTACCAGTCTGACTCTCTAACCATTAGGCAACAACTGCCTTTTGCTTTATGTTTTATGAATATGTTGGGTGCATTACAATAATATTTCTGTGGACATATTCTCCCAGCATGCTTATGCTGTGATTGTGGTTTGAGACACCTTAGCTCTGTTCTAAAACATATAAATAAAGCAAATTGAAGTGACAAAAAATTAAATAATTATAAGAAATTATAGGTATTATAAGAGAGATCATAAGCAGAACTGCGTGTTGTTACTGTTTTTTTTTGTGATGGTTGTTCATGAGTCACTTGTTTGTCCTGAACAGTTTACATTTACATTTACATTTACATTTATTCATTTAGCTGACGCTTTTATACAAAGCGACTTACAATTGCTATATATGTCAGAGGTCGCACGCCTCTGGAGCAACTAGGGGTTAAGTGTCTTGCTCAGGGACACATTGGTGTCTCACAGTGGATTCGAACCCGGGTCTCTCACACCAAAGGCATGTGTCTTATCCATTGCGCCACCACCACCCCTGTTCCACCCACACTTCTGTTCCTCAGAAAAATCCTCCAGGTCCTGCCAATTCTTTGCATTTCCAGCATCTTTTGCATATGTGTGTACCCTATTATTTTGAGATCCATCTTTTCACAATGAAGACAATTTAGAGACTCATAAACTACTATGAAATCTGCAAACATTCACTGATGCTCAAGAAGGAAACGCCATGCATTAAGAGCTAGAGGGTGAAAACTTATGAACATGATGAAGATTTTTCTAATTTTTGTTTAAAGATTAGGACTGCCCTACAGAAGCTACTTACATGTGTCCCAGAAGACAAACTAAGTACAATTTACCCTGTTCTTCAAATAAAATAAAAAGTGTTCACCCCCCTGCTTAATGCGTTGTGTTTCCTTCTTGAGCATCAGTGAATGTTTTCAGATTTTCCTAGTTGAACTGTTCAAGACAAACAAGGGACTCATAAACAACCATCACAAGACATAAAACTGTCATGGATCATCTAGGTTAAAATAAATAGCATTTTGGAGTTTCTTCCATTGTGTGTGTTTGTGTGTGTGTGTGTGTGTATATCAAAAAATCTGCCTCTTACAATCATTAACAATTTGTTGCTGATTTATTAGATTTTAGACATTTTCATAAACAGTTTAACGTTAAAATATGAGATCTTGCTTTAAAACAAGCATCCTCTCTGCACCATGATAAAAAAAAAAGTTACTTTTTTTCCACAAGAATCACATACTCAACCCAAAACAGAGTAAAATTGAGTTGCTTTTTTTGTGCTTTAACCAGAATAGAGCAAGAGCAGAGAATATGCAGCTATTTATCCATCTATTTATCCATCCCTCTTGTATACTAGCACACTCTACCTGCAGTTCACATATGGTCCTGCAGGGGGCAGTGTGACTCTGTGAGTCTCGTCCTGCGCTCTCCCATTGAGAACACAGGCGCTGCACCTGTTGATGCTCTGCAGTCAGTGAGCCTGTGAATAACGTAATGCTCTGTGGGGCTTTTAGGAGCCTCCTCTAAAAGAAACACGTCTGGCCAGTGATGCCGCAATTAATTCTCCTCCATCGGGCAAAGCTAAGTCGACTGTGCCTTTTTGTCTGCTTGCTTTTTATTTCTCCGGAGGACGTGGCGAATGCTTGATAATCATCTAACATGGCCATATTTCCTTCAGCGAGCTTTGCAGAAGTATTGTCATGTTTTCTACGGATCAGATCTGCGCTGCAGCTTTTGTAACAGTGATTATAAGAGAACGAATCTCCTGAGTCCGCGATGACAGGACATTTTCATATTCTGAGACATCACATTCCATATTCCACTGTTCCAGACCTTGCTTTCATCTCCTAGAAAATCCTAAGGCTACATTAGCTGCACCAAAAATTCCTTCTAGAAGTCCAAGCCTGATAGAAACCATCGCAGGCATTAATATTTCAGATTGCTGTATTTGTGCAAGTCATAGAACTGCAGTGTTCTTAAGTTCATGACTCCCATACCGGGAGCTCTGGAGGGATACGAGCCAAAGAAGTAGATTCACAACACACACCTTCAAGTTTCAGCTCTCCGTTATAAAGTATTATTCCCAAGGCTCCGGAACTTCCCAGAACAACATGAAAGTGTTGTTCTTTTTCCCTTATTTTCTTTTGTAATTCCATCACCGAATGGTTTGCGTGCATGGAAGTAAATACCGTTGACCTTCATATCGCAAACACTCCCGCTGCTCTCTGCCACGGCCTCCATTAGATGCGCTGAGTGCACAGAGCGATTGGCCGCTTTCCAACCCCTTCAACAGAAGCAATGAGACTTTGGGCTGAGAGTCCTGCGAGCTCCCTCGCATGGAGGCCCCTGCCCTTCTCTGAGCGTCTTCGGCTTGAGAGATTTATGGAGAAACCAGCCGAATACGGAGCTCGGAGGATTTCTCTTAAAACAAGGAGAGTGGAAATTCTTTTGACAGTTTCGCAGGTGGGCTTTCAAACACTGATTTAATAATGTCAGTTCAATCCTGGAAAGAGATCAGTGGAAGACACGCAGTGAATCTGAAACAAATCCTCTGCACAGATAGATAGATAGATAGATAGATAGATTTGAAATGGCATTAAAATGTAGCACTTTCATTTTGTAATAAAACTAAATTTCCATTTAATCGTTAACTGTTTCCTGTGGGACCGTTTTAGGTGTTCATGAAGTCCCAGAGGTGGACATTTGCATAGGTTGTGGGCACAAAAATACTTCCATTTAATTGTACACACAAACTACAATATTCACTTCACCAACAGCATTGTGATGAGCTGTTTGGCTCTTTGTAATGCTATTAGTGAATCTTTGAAACCACAAAGCAGATCAACATGAAGTAGTTGGTCCCAAATGGACTCAAGGTTCAGTGCAGTGCTGGAAGTCAAACATTTAGTTCATTTGAATAAACAGTTTGGCTTCGGTTTATCTGCTGATAGAGCTCACCAGTGACCTCGTTCTTTAGCTGATTCTTTTGCGTAGCCTTAATATTTGAAACATTTCCTTAATTTCAATCTGTTTGTTCTTTTAATGTATTCTCTATTTTTAATTTCTAAATTTCATAATTATTTTTTTTATATTTAATTATTTTGGTTTTTTGTGGAGAAGATGATCCGCAGTGTATTTCGACAAACTCCATCAAAGGTGGCTGACAAAAAAAGCAAGACATTTTTTTTTATTCAATTTCAACAAAAACGGACCCATTTACCCAATATTCATGCACTATGCATTTTTATGTCTATTCGAGTATCTTCCTGTTAATCTTCCTTTGCCATGTTAATGCCCAACTTTAGTAGACAACAAAACAGCTCACTGCATTACTAAAACGGCTCACTAGTTTTTAAACCCTTTAAACAGCTTTGAATTAAGTGTTTATTCATATAAAACATTGAATACTTAGTGCAGCAATGATATAAATATAAAATAATCTTTCTTTTTGTATTTATCTAAAGCTGTAACTGAATGAGTCACTGTTTGAATCCCTATAGCAGACAGCTTGTGTTTGTATTAATGTGACCATTTTGATATTAGATATTAGAAGTTAATTATGTCATCAAACTTGGTTGCTAAGATACAGATTATTGGCACAAACAAAGAATTGCATCACTAGGTGTTTTATTCTATGTAGGAAATATTGTATATGTACAAGGGCAACCTAATTGTGACAGTAATAGGGAGGACTGTTAAGGGTTCACTAGTCAGTGCCCTTAAAAGGTCAATTTTTTTTAGTTTTTTTTTATTATTATTATTTTATTTAGATTCTATTTCAAATTTTATTTTATTTGTATGTCCTTTTTTTTTCTATATTTGTATTATGCTATATTTATGTGTGAATGCCATTATGGATTATTTTTTAATAAAAAGTGAAGGACAAACTCATATTTCATAATGGCACTGTACTTTTATAAGCTACAACAAAGATGCATGATGCATATTACACAGCGACGTTATTGATACCAGCTACATTTTAGCGTGACCTCGTAATTTCGTCACAAGTAATTGAGTCATCAGTGTCCTAATGGTTAGTAGAACAAGACCCTTGCTAGTGGCAGTATTCTAGTTCACGATATACTGATTCACGACATAGAGAACAAAGGGGCGCTATGAGACATAACCGTGCTTTACCTCAGGCATCAGACCTGTCACTGACTTAAAGAACGGAAATTAAGTCTTCGCCTAGAGTGGCTCTCTCTCCGCCATCTTGTTTTTGATCTCATTTAACCTTTTGTGCCACACTGAGAAATCTTTTCGCTCTGACAGGCAGAGTCACATGGTTTTTTGTTCCCTCTCCATCATCCCAGTGTTATTGCATTCTGTTGATATGGCTCTTTAGTGCCTGAATGATGTATGTTCTTATTACATTTTATTAATACATAGCGCAACAGAGCGTGACATGAGAAAGTGAGAGAGAAAGAGAGGTCAATTTGAATATGAATGATACATACAGATGCTTCCAATAAATATTAGCCTGTTTCTAACATGCTAACTAGCAAAAAAGCTTCTTTCTCCTCAAAAACAAATTTGGCATGTATTCAAATGGACACTGTGTTCTTGGTTAAATGGATGTCAGCCTTAATTATTCAAAAGCCTTTTGGACAAAGGACTTGGAAAGAGTGATAATGAATGATATACATCTTGGTCATTAAGACCAGGTCGAAAAATAAAGCTAATGAGTATGAGCAATATTTACAGTGGTAAATAGAAAAGTAGAGTCGTTACTTACCTAGCTACATTTCTCAAATGTTACCTTTACTATTATCATGTCCAGTAACAAAGATTTTTTTTTCCAATAAGAAGGGATGTTACAAAACATGCTGCTAAATTGTCTTTTTCCCCCTCCATATCCGATTTGTTTTAGTGAATTGGTTCATTCAGATGGTTTCATTCAACTGGCCATCATTCAAGTGTCTGTCATTTTACGACTTGGTCACACTTAAAATTAGAGTCCAATTCTCACTATTAACAAACTATTTACTACTTTTGCCTCAATAAACTCCTTATTATTCATAAGTACTAATAAACTGCCAATATCCTGGTCATTTTTATATTTGGTAAGCTTCAATGTATTTTTTTGCAGCTTTTAGTGTAGCTAACTATGATTTGCGTTTAGCTTGGCAAGCTACAGCTGTATTAGCTTCCCTAAAACATTCTTCTAAATATATTTACTTGTCAGGCTGGACATCTTTACTGTAAATATCAAGTCAGCAGAAACAAATTTTTATTTTTTTCAAGCAGTGGTGTAACTTAACAAAACATGCTATTGAATACTTAAACATACTCATAAACTGCCCTTTTTTCATATGTAGCATTGTCTGATTTGTTTAAGTGAATCAGTTTGTTCAGATGGTTTCATTCAGTGTACTGGTTCAAACGGAATTGATTCACTGAATCACAGAGGCCTCTTTTATAGCAAAATATTTAGTTGGCTTCACTGTAGATATGTATAGCAGTTTGTAGTGTAGCTAAGTAAAGTTAATATGATTAGCATTTAGCCTGGCAAGCTACAGTTGTAGTAGCTTCAACACGTTGTTCTCTGACAAAACATTACAATTTAAGGCTGTTGGTCAGGCTGAACATCTTAATTGATATTTACTTGCTGAAAGAATAAATCAACGTTTACTGTGTGATTTAAAGATACAGAATTGTTTTGGTGTTCTTCTACAGAGGTCAACTGTCGGACCGCCGTCGCAAAAGGCTACATCGCAGACCTTCTGAAGGTGTACGAAGACTGGCACAGCAACGACACCAACCTTAAAAATATTCCTATCCGTAGAGCCCTACTGCATTGCCTGCACCGTGCCGCCAACTCAGATGTGGGCAGAGACGCCATGGTCGCCGAAGGTGGCATTAGTCTTCTCTTCCAGACCACTCAGGTGATTTTTCAGCCCACTATGGTCTCAAAGTTCTCATTACATCTCATATTGTGATATTTTTGTGTTTGAACTTGTTTTTTTTTTTTTTTTTTTTTTTACTACCTTCCGTAATTACCTTTCTCTGTTCGTAATGCTTTAATAATTTGCCTTTATATCACACTGTGATTTTTATTGACCTTGCTAAGTAAACCAGCCCCAGTCGCTTCCAGATGATGCTCTAACTGTCTGTTAATGTGCTGTAAAGAAGCTTTTTTTTTTTTTTTTTTTTTTTTTTTGCTTCTGCTACATATTTTGCCGAGAGGAAAAGTTGCTTGGAGATCACATGTAGCACCTTGAAGTATTTCTAACTGATAACGTTTCGTCTGAAGACCTGCTTGACCATGAAAGGCCTTGAATCCCTGGTGGAACCGGCGATCCAGCTGATGAGGAAGTGCAATCCCAAAGTCCCTCTTCCACTGACCTCAGATAAGAGTGCCTACAGCTTTCCTCTTCCTGGGAGGCCTGTCGATGACTGGGATGCTGATTTAGGACTTTACGGTAAGGTTTATGTTCCCTGGGTTTTTAAGCCAGCTTCTTTATTGCACTGCCAAACACCCAACAGTTACTATTATTCTCCTCGCACAGTCTGTCCGTTAGGGACACTGAGTCTGTCCCACTAGAGATATTTAGCCTTTACACACTGCCTTTGGCTATTAGTGCCTGACAAAGTCCTTATCGGCCAGGCCAAATTTGCCCCTGTTATCACACAGGCGCTGGACATTTAATGAGTCTAGAAAATTCTTTCAGCCAACACAATATATCCCATTTTTCCTCTATTAGTGTAACGGTCACCAGCTTGGAGTGCCCTTGAGAGCCACCAGAGGGCACTCCACATAAGACTATTATCACTCACAAACTACATTTCCCATAACTCACTGCCCGGACTCATCATCACTGATCACATTCACCTGTACCTCATTCACTGATTGCATTCACCTGTATCTCATCCTGTTAGTCTCAGTCTATTTATACCATGTTCATTCATTCACTCACCGCGAAGTCTTGTTTAAGTGTTACACTGCATTTCTGAGCATTCTCCTGGTTTTCTTGTCTCTTGGTTTTGGATATCTTGCCCTGTTCCCTGGATTACTCTCTTGCCTCTGGTCCCTGCCTGTTTTGTTTGTTTGTTTGTTTGTTTGTTTGTTTTGACTGCCTGTCTGTGTATGACCTTTGCCTGTACATTGGATTACGCCTCTGGATTGCCCCGTACAATAAAGCTGCGTTTGGATCTAAACCTTTGTGTCTCGGAGCAGATCGTAACAATTAGACTTCTATAGTAGGAGTTGTATAATGCAGAGTATGCGAGTTGGGAAAGTTTGAATGTGTTTATATCCATACCTCTCATTGGTTCCTTCCATGTAACAAATTGTTTTTCATAACTAATAATAGAATTATCAATAAAACAAAAGACTGAACAATGTTCATTTAAATTGAATTGATTTGAATTCAAAACTGATTTAAATTTGACACTTCCATGTTCAATTTAAATTATTTTGTATAAAGTATTTTTATATATTTTTTTGTTCAATTTAAATAAGTCATATTTTATTATTACATTCAGAAATTATGTAAAATACCAATAAATAAAATTAAACATTTACAAACTTTACAAACGCTAATAAATCCTTTTTAAATTGAATGGTAATCAGAACAGAACAAGAATGAAAAATATGAAACAAAGTATGAAACAGACATAAATTATTATAGAATTCATTATAAACAATTATAAATGAATTTATTTAAAGTGCAGCTACTGGCATGTGGGTAATGCACACTTATTTACTTCTCTCATTTGGCACAAATTCAAATGTGTGCTATGCTAATACAATTATACAATTATTTAAATATTAGTAATATTATTATTGTATTACTTATTGTAAATATATAATAATAATAAAAAAAAATATTAATTCAAATGCACATATTTTCGGGATATTCTCACATATTTTATTACATATAGCCATACAAGCTATACAAGCCATAAATGACAAGACTGAACCTTGTGAAAGCAGGCAATGTGAGGAATCAGTTGTTCTAAACCAGATTCAGAGGCCATTTTGACTAAGATGCTGTTTTTTCTAACTCTAATGCTGTACAGCAGTATTGCGCATAAATTAACTACAGTGCAACCCTCTTTTGGCAGACGTGTTTCTTTTTGACTAGGTCATCTTATGCAGATGTTCTCTTTGAACAAGGTCAGAACCCGAGCAGCCGTAAAACAGAGTAAAGGAAAACAAGAAACGGAAGATATGCTTGGCCAGAGAACAGCAGATTGCTCTTCGCTGACCCAAAATACAATAGTCTATACTCACTTGTTTTGCAGGGAGCTCTGAGTTGGTTGCCCAGGCAACCCTGCCCAATGACACCGTGGGTGCTCGACTCACTACACTACAGCATAGTGAACCGTGTTAGTGTGCACGTTTTTATATATGTACGTACCACACATCTCCACCACATGTATTAATGCGTTAATACTCCTTTTCTCTGCACAAGAGTCTAGAATATTGTTGTTCAACACTTTTCATACGTAACACCTTATAGATTCAGACACCACGCAATAGTTTTCCTGCTGGGCCGTTCTCGCTAATGAGTTTCCCATTGCTTTTATCTCGAGCAAGGGAGCCGGAGAGCTGGGAAGGCCGATATCAGACCGAACTAAATGATTATCTGTTTATCGTAATAAATAGTGCGGTTGACTTTTTTTACCCACCGGGATGATACGTGTTGCCGCCTCTATCTGGTTTTAGATAACGCTGTGACCCACCCTGCTTACTAATCCAGGAGTTTCTGCAGGTTTTTCCACACTGTTAACATGCTAACCGCTAACGTTAGCATCTTTGCTGAAGACAAACCCTTCTAAACGGAAAGATATGAGTGACCCATAACACTGAGCATATTTGCTGTCCAATCTGGCCAGGCAGATAAGATGATGTTAATCTCCAAGACGATTGGACTGTAGCTGTAGTACTTCCTTGTTGCCCAGTTTCATCTGTCTTATTAGCTTTTAGCTGCGAAAATCACAGGAAAACACCCTTAGGTGATGTAAGAGATTACGGCAGTGGTTTAGTGTTTAGCAATAATCTGTTATATATAAGTATTTTAAAACCCTAACATTTAATTTTGATGGTCCTTTTTGAACATTCTGTTGACAACTTTGTAACTTTGTTATTCTAACCCTAAATTTACCAGTCCTACTAATACTCTATTAACACTCTAATGTGAGTTATTAGACATGTAGGTGTAACGCTACTTATAGTCAACAGAATGTGTTAAAGGGACCATCAAAATAAAGTGAAACCAAAAATCTTAAACCAGCCTAAGGTGGTTTGCTGGTCTTAGCTGTCCATCAAGCTTATCAGGCTAGCCTATTTTGATGGTTTTAGAGGGGTTTAGGGAGCTAGGAGACCCGCTAAATCCACTTAAACTAGCAAAGCTAAGCTAAGACTTGTTTAACACTACATTTTTAACACTGTTCCAACAGCAAAATTACTTAATGTGATTTTGACATTTTAGCAATGCTGCCATTAACATTATTAGCTCTCATAAACTGGGTTATATTAATTCACATCCTCCCTCTAAAATATATGACTCATCCTAATTTATCCCACAGTCAATTTACTCCTCATCCACACCAAATAAAATACCTTGAACACACTTTTTAAAAAGAAAAATTATGTAACCAGTCATTTGGTTTAGCAGAGGTTGTTATAAAATTAAATCGATTTTAGTGTTATGTTTTGATCTGTCATCGCATCAGATGAAAGCCTGTGAAGCGAACTCAGAAGACGCATGACTACATTTATTTCTAGTTCATTTTATTTTATCTGTAAAAGTTAAAATGTATTTAAAGAATCAAAGATCTATCTATCTATCTATCTATCTATCTATCTATCTATCTATCTATCTATCTATCTATCTATCTATCTTCTATCTATCTATCTATCTGTGTATTTATGTGTATATACACACACACACACACACACACATATATATTATTTATATAATTATTTAATATAAATAATTGTATTTATTTATTTTATATTTTTACATTTGTTTTTTTATTTGATTTCAACTGAATTATGCTTGGAAACTCTTTTTGTTTGATGGTTGTCTGTGCTCTCTGGTATAGCACAACATACTCCACCAGAGTATGTGGCAGATAACTGTTTTTATGTGAACATATCAGAGGTAGAAAGAGCTAATGCTTGAGGACTCTGGGCAGGTCCTGTTTGATCCTACAGATGAACTGCCATATTTTGCTCATCTTGACATTTACGCCTTAGTCTCGCGTGTTGTTTATCTTTCTTTCTTCCTTATTGAAAGATGACAGTTTAGAAGATGACAGTGACGAAGACACGGAGAACGAGGAGCCAGACAACAGGGACTACGTGAGTGTTTTGAGATTCGTTCTCGAGGAAGACGTGAGCAGCACCTTCAACGCATGCACGCACACATCGCGGCCTGTTCGATCCTGCGTCGTAATTTTGACAGAGCGAACGATGTGCGGTAAATTCCACTGATTCATTCTCCCTCTTAAAATGTGATTGAAGAGCAGGTTCTGCGTTTGACAGGAGCCTGACACAAGCGGCTTCCTGTTCTCACATAACTTCAATAATAGGGCCCCTGATTCAGCCATAAATCAATGACTTCACAATCCTGTCCCTGCTGAGACGGCACCACCAAACCAAAGTGCTTTCATCTTCTTCTGCCTTACACCTGCTCTTCAAATATTGTTAATGCATTTCTTTATTTCCATGTCTGCGCTTCATCCTCTTGCCATGACTAAGATGCCACATGGTACTTTATGCCCACTCTGTAGCGTGAATTCATGCTCTAAGATTTAGTTATGGACATTTACAGTGAAATATTACCCATATTGGTTAGCAGTGACCCTGATATGCCCACATACCATGTAAGTATGTGGGCATAATATTTCTACTGTTTGACAGTCACTGAAGAATTTACATTAAAACTTTGTTTTGAGAGACACTCTCCAAATATGCTACTTTTCTACTATTCAGTGAAAAAAAATGGCGGTATTTGAGTCTTGATAAAAAACAAAAAATCAGAGATTAATAAATCAATTAAAAACTGATATTAATCTGATAATTTAAGGCAATTTTCTGAATAAGAAAAGGTGAATTTACAGCAGATAAATGCCATGCGAAACAAATAAATGAATAAATAAAATATACTATTTTAAAAATAATTTTAACCTTTAAATTAAATATTTTTTATTTTTCTTTAGCCAAAATAATTTTATGCTCTAAAGTAATATTTCTGGATTATAATTACAGACAAAGTATTTTGGCTCATAACATGTCCACATATTTAAATGATTCAACTTTATCCACTTTTTCTCTTCCATTTTGTCCTCATAATGTAAAAAATCACAAGAATGTTAAGGTGCTTTAAAGGGCCAATAAATGTTTATTTTTATTTATTTGTATTTTGATCAAATGTGACATCATAGGCGTATTTGTAATGCAAGTGGGCTTTTATTGTTATGTCAAAACATAATGTAAGTGTTTAGATTTTGAGATTGATCTTCAACTTAATACTCACTTTATTGGAAAGATATTCAGAAATCTATAAAAGCCATAGAAATTGGGTAAAGTGATGCTATTAATGATTAGTGATGCTATCATTCTATTGGCTGGAGCTGGTCACATGGCCTCTGGTCCTCACATGCAGTGACAGGGGAAGACATATATTTTTCAGTCTGCAGTCAAGCTTATGAGTGAACAGCATTTATAGCTCTGTGTTTCTCCATGGCAGGAAGATGACCTGGAAACAGATGTGAACAAGCTGTGTCCCCGACCAGAGCCCGACAGACCCCTGGAGCAGCTGGGCCAATATGTGCGCCTCTGCCCTGAGCTGCACCATGACTTCCAGGTGAATGTCTTCACCCCTCTGATGCAGTAAACCAAAACCATTGAACCTCCATACCTTCATCAGCTCTGTATTTCAAAACAAGGCTTTTCAAAAAGATTTCAGGTTATATATACTAGTTACGTTTAAATGTCAGCATTTGTGACATAATGTTGATTACTTTAAAAAAAGGTTCCAAAAGGGGGTTTTCACACTAGTGCCATAGAAGAACCATTTTTGGTTCCCCAAAGAAACTTTTAAGTGAACAGTTCTTAAAAGAACCATTTTTTTTCTTAGTGTGAAGAACTGTTAAAAAATCTAAAGAATTTTAGATTCTTCATGGAACCATAGATTCCAATGACGAACCTTTATTTTTTAAGAGTCTCCCTTGTTTTCTTTAAAAAAGGCAAAATCGAGGTTACGGTTGAGACATTTACAACGGAACTAAATGAGGCCAATTTTCGGAGGATTTTAAAAGCAAAAATGTCACACTTTTAATTTCATAATAGCACTTACAATAGATATTCTGTTAAAATGTGTGTATTATTTGAGCTGTAAAGCTGTTTAAATAATTTTTACAGTGATTTAGGACATGTTGTCACGATGATAAAGTTATAAAATTGGGTATAACTTTAGATAGAAAGGGTTACCAAGTAATTTTTTTGACACTATAATCATGCTAACATGCATATTCTTGATATCTTGTGGCTATACTATTGAAACAGTGAGTATTTTGTTCACAAATTTGCCCCATTTACTTCCATTGTGTTTGAATGTAACCCAGATTTTTGGAAATTCATTTCTGTGCTATCAACACTGTGCCACAGATGCTGTCGATTGAGTGTAACTAACAGTATATAGAGCCCAGAATATTAATGCTTAACTTCAGGATGATGACAACATGAAATGGCGTTCATTTTTCTTGAGAATAACGTGCCTGATAATCCATGCACAAAAATACCAGGAATGTGCATTAAGAATGTAAATGGGTTGAATTTTGATTTCATGTTCACTTTAATCCGCTCTTGAGAAATATTTCAAAGAGATTTTTTGGAAACCGTCAGCATCTCTGGGGTTTAGTTGTTGCAGCCAGGCGTGAAAGTTACGAGTGTACTGCTCTTAATGGTAGACACCCAGGATAAAGTTTATATGAAGTGTCTCTAAGTGCACTTGGGGTGAAAATGGACCTTGTGTGGAAGCTGTAAGAGATTTTGATGGGAGCAGGATGTGCTATAATACCTACTGCAACGACAACACTATGCAGCTTAAGAGCACAACAGGGACACTGCTTGTACCGAAAATTACCTCATTATGCTTTAAAAAAATCCTTACAACGCCGGCATGTTTGCCTCACTCTTCATCTTAATAGAGTGATTTTGTTCCTGTTTTTGCTGACCTAAAGTGTTCTGGGGAAAACTGAACGTCCACAAGAAATGATTCATCTGATCCCTCAGTAGTCACAATAATTATGTGGTAGCTTTATTTATATATACATACATATATACAGTGATCCAGAAATAGTGTTGAACCTTAAATATTTCTTGTTCATTTACCTACATTCAAAATCTAATATTTATTTTCACTTTTTATTTTGAATAAAAACAATCAATCATAAATCATAAATCTTTATAGCTGGTTGCTCGACCTCTGGTGATTTCACCATTCTGCTCTTAACCCTGCTGCGGGTCAGTCAACCGTAGGGCCATTGACAGGAATGAGTGATGACATTTCAAGTTCTATAATATGTTCAGTGTGACTCTTCATTTTAAATGTGTCACCACCCTTCCCATCATGAGCGACTGGTATCGTTTTGATTGACGGCTGCTCTAGCAGCACAATAGCACGCCTGCGGCTGTCTTGCAGAAATCCCTGCGTGGCTGCCTTTAGCATGCGGATGAGTTCAAACTAATAGAAATGTCAACACACCCCCGGTCCATCGACGTTCAACTCCCTTCTTATTCAGACGCTGCCACTATTTTAATTCAAATGATATAACATGATGTACTACTGCTGTTGAAAAGCTGCTTCTCCTTGGTTCATTTCCTCTCGCACGTATTGATGTTGTAATTCCAGGTCTCGAAGGGAAATGACGAGCTACTAATTCACTTTTTTGTTTCAATTTAACATTTTTAAAATCAATTCTATCTGCAAATGCTAGACATAAAGGCCAAGCAGTTCTTGCCATGCTTCTTCCTCATAATGAGATTATTAAAGGAGAAGTTCACCCAAAAATGCAAATATGTCATTATTTACTCACCCCGACCATCTTAGATGGATTTGTCCCATTTAAATGTGTGATTAATTTGATTTGTTTAATACTACGGCTGTATAAAAAAAAGATTGTTGCTATTATTATTGCTCATAATATAAAATGTAATAAATTCTAATTTGTCATCACAATAAAAAACATGAAAACGTTACATTTATTTATAATTTATTTTGGACATTAATCTTTTCTTTAGTTATATATTATATTATATTATATTATATTATATTATATTATATTATATTATATTATATTTTATTATATTATATTATATTATATTATATTATATTATATTATTTAAAATGAAATTTTTTTTTTGATTGTCTATAATTGATTATAATGTACGAATATTCATTATACAATTTTGCATTGTTTTCTTCTGGTTTAACTCTGGTATATCAAACCCTGAAAGCATACTGTCCATCCTGGCCCCCCTTCTCCGTACGCATCTTTCATGTATCTCTCCCATTAGCATTAAATGCCACTGTGAACTGGAGACTCTGCGACTGGATTGGACGCAGGGATTGTAATCACATCGCTGCATTATGCATGCTGTGCAAAATACCAAGATGAAAAGAATTTACAGCAGGACATTCATGCCAATCAGTTCCCCGCTATTAATCTTGCATGACAACGATGCTCCACCTATAATCTTCAGGCCAAAACAAAGGCCATGATTAAATGGGTTAAATGTGTGATTAATCGAGTAAAATTTTTTAATAGATTGACAGCACTAATATATATATGTATAAAATCAAATATCCGTGGTTAGTCATGGGTCATGTATGGCATTAAAAATGTAAAAAAAGGCATTAAAAAGCATTACATTTAATGTGAAGATACCTGTGTTGCGCTGAAGAGAACACGGGTAAAACTGCAGAGCTGTCAGAAATATTGTGGGCTCGATAAAGGGTTGAGATGTGAAACATAAACCCGGAAAGCGAGATTGGCACAAAGCGTGTGCTCTCACAGGGAGGGTAACGTAAGGGTCTCTTCCCCCGAGGACTCGCCTCAGGATAATACATTTCCCTTTGATATTCAACTCTTTGTGTGATACTGTACAGGACTGCCAGGAGTTGAAAATTAGATGTGCATTTCAATTCAGCATGACACCAACATCCTGGTTTCTCTGCTGACTAAGCCGAAGACTCGACATGCATGAGCCTTTTTGTTTTGTATCTGACACAGTTCCTTAGTCAAGGCATGACGAGCATTACTGCACAATTTTAAACAGCTTACTCATAATATTTAGTTTATAATTTTATTTTCTGTTTGTGTTGATAATATATACCCTATATTGCCCTACACAGCTGCTTGTCCGAACAAAAATGATTAATTTTAATAGTGGCAGCTGTGTTTGAATTTGACACTTTAATATTTTACAGGTAAGTTGTGAATTAAGGTTTTGATTTTTGAATGTTTATTTATGCTTATATTTCCCCATGCAATAGCTTCAATGTAGCTGCTTTTTACTTTTTATAGTTTTTTTTATATGAATTGCTTCATTATAGTTTGAGTACCTTATAGCTTATAGCTTGAAAAGCTACACTTTCCAAAATTTCCCCCAAATCAGTTTGTATGTGACAACTCAAGCCAATTCATGATATTTGCAAACTTACTTAGCCAGAATTATCCATTCTGAATTGAGTTTGACAGCTGCGGAATACTTTCCCAAATGTCACAATTTTGGTAATTTATTTGCTATTTTATGTGCTGATTTCAAAACCGTCAGACATGAATAGGTTTTAATGGTTGGTGGATTGTGTAATTGAATTGACCTAAAAACAGATTAGTTCGTTTCCTATGTGAATTGAATCGCTGCTTTCTCCCTCTCACCCACTTGAACGAACAACCAAGCACACGTTCCCACAGTCCCACTCCCAGAGCTCATCAAAAGGGCTGTTGTACTTGTCTGTATCAAGTTTATGATTAAAATAAGTCTTGGAAAAACATATCTGTGCTGCTACATTGTTTTAGTGTTGTTATTTGTGGTTTCGAAAAACGAATATGACAAAGCAAGGCCCCCCCTGAGATGCAATATGCAGCCTCAAACCCGAGACGTTTTTATACAGCAAGGGTTCATTTATATTAATGCATCCTCGGCTATTGGTATTCATGGAAGTTGTGGCGTTTTTGTGTTTACACATATTTTTAGGAGTGTGAGGAGGGGAAAAAGTGAAATTTAAATGCAATGATATAGCAGAGGGTGCAGTACTAAAGTGTATCTAACAAATTCACTTTGATGGTATACAGTTTATGTGCACTGTGCTGAAGATCAGAGCAACTGATGGAACGTGGGATGCCGTTCAGATTTCAAAGATCTTCCATAGGGAGGTGAACGCAGATGATGGAGGCTTTTATCGGCATGATGTCTGCTGGAATTTCCATCAGTCAGCACATCGTTTCTAGCGTGTTTCTTGGACATTTCACGTTCACCTTTGGGATGAGCCAGGGAATTGGACCACGGGCCCTTTTCCCGCTAAATTTATGGAAATGTATGAGGCGTGAGCTTAAATTGTTATTTGGTTGCTCTAAAAGCAGCTAGGGCCCTTGGCTATTTTGATACAGTTCATTTTATGCCTGTCAAAGACTGTAATTGGACGACCCTATTTGCTGTCAGTATCACTCTTTTGAAGTCAATAGAAAGCTGGAAGTGATGTGCACCACTCTGGGCTGCATCCTCAAAACAATTCCTTACCCTTTTTTGGCTTTCCTCCCTCAATATTCTCTCAAGAAACCCTTTTATTTCCTCTAGAGTTTATTTTGGGTTGTTATTCTGCGGTACTGTGTGGTTGGCGGTGCCAGGGGGAAAACAGGATATCTTGTGGGTGATGTTTACTGTAATCTCTCTTTGTCTCCTTTTTGCTGTTTTCTCTTACACTTTTGATTTAAGAGTTGCTGATGTGGCCACAAGTATAAAGAGCTGACATCTGTGGATGCTCTTGATATTTTCCCCCATGAATATCAACATTAGATCTGCAGCTTCTTTCTAACAGTTGGGAAATCATGTCTTCTAGGATTTGGACTCCAGCTCAGAGGTCGATGAAAGCTCAGATGATGACAGCACTCTGGACAGGGACTTGAACAAAGAGACGGCAAGTGACCAGGGAGACTCCCCGTCGCTCTCCGACCAAGAAGAAAATCACCTCCAGACAAAAGACTTCCATAAACATTACCTCAGCTGCTCCAGGAGAGGCCAGGAAGGCCACTCCAGCATGGTGGACAGGCTTCTGGAGAGGTACGGGACTTGCATTCCCAACCATAATCCACGTCTCTACACCGCCACTGCTGCCAGTACCAAGTCTGTTGCTGGATACTCCATCCTAGCCTTCCCTGACTTCTGGGGACACCTGCCTCCTCAAGAGCAGGAGCCCATGGCTAAAAGACCACCACATGTGCAGAGGTGAGAATTTAAATCTTTCAAATTATGTCCCACATATATTTTGATTAAAGGAAAAGAGTTCATAGGAATTATCCATCCAAATTCTCAACTGGTTCACAAGTGGCGACCCAACGCGGTACCAAAAAATGTAATCCCTTGCAAAAGGAACAAAAGGTCTTGCATAGTAACTTGCTGACCCACAAATATGAAGAATTATCAATATTACTTTGGTTAAATAGGAAAATTCAACAGTTTTTATGCTATGTTTAAAAAAAACATGAAAAGAAAATCAGAATAAAGAATACGTTGGTAAAATGTACTGTTTGTTTAAGATGTTAAGAAATTGTTTTTATTATAACCCCCATTGCAAATCAGGTTTATTGGCAAAATGTACAGACTCAAATCAAACAAAAGTAACTGAAATAGCTCAAATGTTTAAAGTGGTCACTGAGCCACCACCATGCTTAACTGTAGGCAGAGTGTTCTTTTCAGCATATGCTTCATTCTTCTTCCTCCAGACACACCGCTGACCCATAGGGCCGAAAAGTTCCAGTTTTGTTTCATCGCTCCACAGAACAGAATCCCCAAACTTCTGTGGCTTATTTATATGATTTTGAGCAAATTGGAGCTGACTTTTCTTGTGCTTTTGGGTCAGTAATGGTGTACGTCTTGGAGTTCCGGCATGCGTTTAGTACGCACCTTACTGTGCAGCTGAAACCTCAGTGTCTGTTGCCACCAAGTCTTGCTGCAGGTCTTTTGCAGTCACTCAAAGGTTTTTCTGAACCTGCCTTCTCAGAAATCTGGTCGAGCCACTCATAGCTTCCTTTCTCTTCCCCATTCAGGTAGTGTAACCACTGTTCCTTTAACTTTGAACTTGCGAACTGTGCTTCCAACGGTGTCTCTGGGAACGTTTAGTGCGTTCATTCAAGTCATCAAGTCATTAAAAGTTGCCTTTTAAAGGACAAGTTCGGTATTTTACACTTAAAGCCCTGTTTACAGATCGTATCTGATGAAATAGAACGGTTAAGATTGCGAAATAAACCTAAAATTCTCGGGACAGCAGCATGTGTCCAAATTTTTATCTTAACCGTTCTATTTCATCAGATACGATCTGTAAACAGGGCTTTAAGTGTAAAATACCGAACTTGTCCTTTAAGTTGAATTTGGGGAAACCACTTGAAACATTTGTTGTGTTGAGCTATTTCAATTACTTTTGTTTGATTTGTTCATTGCAAACAGCTGAAAGTCTACATTTTGCCAGTAAACCTGATTTGCAATGGGGGTTGAATAATTTAAATTACAACTGTGTATATATATACATGTATATATATAAATGTGTGTATATATATATATATATATATATATATATATATATATATATAAATGTGTGTGTATATATATATATATATATATATAGTTCCAAACAAAGCCACAGCAGAACTGTGTTGCATCTCTGAGCAAAAGACAGTGGTGTTTCATTACTGTATGAATCCACATCTTTTAACGAATCGAATGAGCCAATGATTCAGTGACTCACTTATTAAGACATTACAGATAACAAAACATATGCAAAGTGTTTTCTATTAGGGTTGTATTTCATTTGTATTTTTGTATCTAGCTGTATTTTCCCCTGCTTTTTGTAATCCTATCAAAGATTTTTCACAGCATTCTTCTTCTGATCAACTATGAAAGTCTGTATTGCAAAAACAATCCTGATTCAACATGAAGGAGCTCTCCATTCACCAGGGATCACATTTATTATTCAGTATTAAAAGATTTAAAGAGACAGTCGCTTTGAGAGACATATCTGGGGAATGGAGGAGAATTACTCTAGTGTTTTGTTTGCTCGTAAAAGCTGTGCCATTACAGACTGCGAAAAGTATTCATGAAAAACAACAAAAAGATGTTTGGTTCCATAAAGGCGCTTTCAAAACAACTCCCCGAAGATGCCTTAATTTGTACTTTTAGTTTTTGTTGTGGGTTTTTGCACAAATTCTGTGTTCCATAATGCAGCTGTTTTTAACCTTATAGGTTTGCATGTTGTTGAGATTGCCAGAAAAAGAAAACAATGCAAATATTAAACTTCATTTATAAGCTCATTTGTCTAAATCAACTCACGTGGACACAATTTAAGGCCTATCTTTACTTACACATTGCCATATGCTAATGATTGTAAACATCGGCACTGAGTCATTAAACTCACTGTAAGTAGAAATGAAATCCATTAAAATATTTTCTCTCCGAGTTATACTTTCTTGCCTTAAGTGAGCCTTTCTGCTCTCGCTGGCTGCTTTGCTCTCAAACACCCAAACTCTTCTCTAGTGAGGAAAAGCCCTTAAATCTATATCTAATTATGGTAGCCCCCTTCGGAAAACTTGTTTTTGCCGAAAACTTTCTTCAATGTGCAAGGGGGAGATTAAAGGGAATAGACATTTATTTCAGTCATTTCTGTAGTTTATTGTGTTTCCTCAAGGGTAAGATAAGTTTATATGAGTTCTATTGGTGTCATTTTAACTCAAAAACAGTCACTTTTGGAACAGTTTTAAGAAGAACGTGTCATACAGCCTGTGACATTTTGAAAAAAGTTAGTTTTAATTCCACATATTGCTTCCTACTCCACCGTTGACTTTTGATAAGTCTAAAACATTTGCAGTTGAATTTGACATCTTAAAATGTTTGTTAAAAAAAAACACATTAGACATGTCTGACACATTTTGACAATAGTTGCAGGAAAATGACTCTCACAAGGTTTACTTTTAACCTTTGTGATGGTCTACACTCAGGATTTAACATAATGAAGGACAGAATGCTTGTTTATGTCGTATTGTTTTATAGTTCTTTCCATGAAGTAAACAATTTGATGAGAGCGCGCCCAGTTTATTGCCGGTCACAGCGGACTGTTAACTTTGTTTTCGCTCATTCATTCAACCCCATTATCATCTGAAATTTGCTCTCGGGATTGAAAAGTCCACACAGATTGTTTTTTTTCTCTCTCGCATTTTGCTCATTCGCGTCGAGAGAAAGGCCTTATTGTTGTTTATCAGCGACAAAGAAATAATGCACACAAACAACCAAGAAAATTTGCCAATTAGCATAATGTAGTGCAAAAAGAGGAGGCATTATAGAGTTGATTTGGAAATTGCCTCATCCACAGAATTGAGAACCCGCCATCATCACTGCTTTAGGCAGACGTCTGCACACTGTATTATTAGTTTGTGGGAAAATGTAAGTCGTTATTTACCAATAATCTTCTCTCCAGTGAGCCATTGACCATGAGTCCCTGAGTTGAATTCATGAACTGGATCAATCAGATTCACGAATCAGTCGTTCAGGCCAGTCTTGAGAATTGAATGAATTGAAAATAATTTATTCAAAATGGTGATTAATTCACAAATCAAATATTATAGGATGATATAATATTATAATACAGCAATATAGCACTCAAGTCATATGGCATATGGGCCACTTTTAGTTTATGTACAGTATACATATATATCTACTCTTGGAAATCAAAGTCACTGATTTCAAATCTTTTTCTTTTTTTTCAGGAGGAAAGTTTTTGAAGACATTAAGCGTCTCATCTGTCCAGAGGACATCATCAACAAGGTTGTTTTTGACATGGACGATCCCAGGTAACACTTCTTTTCTTTTTCTTTTTGAACGCTTTATAACTGAAACAATTACAATAGAGATTTGAAAAGGGTAATTGTGGTAGAAATACATTTTTAGGTGCAGTCTTACTTGAGATTGGGTTTTAATCGTATAGTTCCTCAGTCCTCACCTTGTGTGTGTTTATCCAGTCAAGCTTGATTTGACGTGACCGTGTGTGTCAGGGGCATTCTGGGTGATAAACCCTTGAATGGACAGTGTCTCTCTGCCAGCTCAGATGCTGATGGACAGCTTGTCGTCTGTCATGTAGTTTGTGGGTTAGCAGTAAAGAACAGTGTTGTGTTATCTGAGCCGTGTGCCTCCATCATGTGGACAGTGTTCTGCTGTGAATTCACTTGTCATTTGCAGCGTGACTGGAATTTATTGACGTAAAAGGTGTAGAA
The DNA here is from genome assembly GCF_965113295.1 of Leuciscus leuciscus. Taxonomy (NCBI): domain Eukaryota; kingdom Metazoa; phylum Chordata; class Actinopteri; order Cypriniformes; family Leuciscidae; genus Leuciscus; species Leuciscus leuciscus. Next base: position 22,663,779 of record NC_138724.1, on the reverse strand, counting down.
TGAATGATTTAGCAAGAATCATGGTTGCTGTGAATCAATATCTGGGATAAGTATGGTGATAATTCACTTGTTTGTTAAGCTAATGTGACAATATGGTGGAGTGTAACATGCTCAATCAGCACAGCTGTCCAAAAATGTATCTCTCTTTCTTTCATCTGTTCTTCTATTCATGCTTTTCTGTTTATCAGACTTCTCCAATTAATTTAATGTGTCCCTTTCTTTCTCTTTTCTTTCACATTTGCTCCTTTCTGTCCATCATTCATGTCTTTCTCTTTTTAATTCCTTTAACCCCCCTTCCTTCCCTTTCTCCTTTCCTTCAACCTATTTCCCTTCCTTCTTTCCTTTCTTCTTTTTTCTTCAATTGTCTTTCTTTGATTTCCTTCCCTTCTATTTTAAATATGTCATTCCTTGCTTCCTGTCTTTACATTTTCTCTTTGTTCCTCCTTCCTTTCCTTCCTTCCTTCCTTCCTTCCTTCCTTCCTTCCTTCCTTCCTTCCTTCCTTCCTTCCTTCCTTCCTTCCTTCCTTCCTTCCTTCCTTCCTTCCTTCCTTCCTTCCTTCCTTCCTTCCTTCCTATGTTCAATTTGGTTCCTGTCTTTTCTTTCTTTCTTATTTGTTTTTTTCCTTCCTTTGTCTTTGCTTCCATCCTTTTATACGTTCATTCTGTCCTTCTTCCTGTCTTTCTCTCTGCTTCTTCTTTGCTTACTTCCCGTCTTTCCCTTTTCCTTCCTTCCTGTATTACCTTTTTGCTTCCTTTATTTTCTATCCTTCCATCCTATGTTCATTCTATCCTTCCATACTATGTTCATTCTGTCCGTCCTTCCTTCCTTCCTTCCTTCCTTCCTTCCTTCCTTCCTTCCTTCCTTCCTTCCTTCCTTCCTTCCTTCCTTCCTTCCTTCCAACATTCATTCTGTTCTTCTTTATTGTTTTTCTGTTTTGCTTCCTTCCTTGTTTTTCCTTTTTTCCTTCCTTCCTTTATTCTCATTTTTATCTTTTCCTACCTTCCTTACTACATCTTTCTCTTTCCTTCCTGTATTTCTTTTATGTTCCTTCTTATTATCCTTCCTTCATTTTTATATTTCCTCCCTGTCTTTCTCTTTTCTTCATTCCCTTTCTTTCTTGTTTTCCTGTATTTTCTTTCCTTCATACATTCATTCTATTCTTTCTTTCTTTCTTTCTTGCTTGCTTTCTTTCTTTCTTTCTTTCTTTCTTTCTTTCTTTCTTTCTTTCTTTCTTTCTTTCTTTCTTTCTTTCTTTCTTTCTTTCTTTCTTTCTTTCTTTCTTTCTTTCTTTCTTTCTTTCTTTCTTTCTTTCTTTCCTCAGTCCACAGTGTTCCACCGATATGTGTCCCAGTTCCCTTCGATTTTTCTCCAAATTTGAGAGTGGGAACCTGCGAAAAGCCATTCAAGTCCGCAGGTGAGTCTCTGCATTACAATACAGTGCACGTACACAAGCACACAGACGTTCAACCATGTACTGCAGACAGCGCGGCGAGTGCCCTTGGGCCTCATTTGTAGTGCGTTTGCAGTCACACTCTCTCTCCCTCATTCTTATGTTTCCACTCTTTCAGCAAGCTTGTCTCGTCAACGCATGCAAGATCAAATCAAAGACGCTGTCTACAGAGCAGTTCCGATGCGCTTAAATAAAAGAGCCGACGTTATATTTTTCCAAATGAAATGTAGCGCCGTAACAACAGATAGGGATGGAGTGAGATTTCTCTCTGTCGTTTACGCAACACATTTCTCAGCCTCTCTCTCTCTCATTACTTCTCTCCTATTCTCTCTTACACCCACTTTGTCTGATTTTCTCCTGTCTGTCTATCTTTCACAGTCATGAATATGATTTGATTCTCAATGCTGATGTCAACTCCTCTGCACACTATCAGTGGTTCTATTTTGAAGTCAGTGGCATGGTGGCCGGCGTGCCTTATCGTTTCAACATCATCAATTGTGAGAAAGGAAACAGCCAGTATAACTACGGTAAGCCATACGTTAGCGACTGCCATGGAGCCATATGGTTTACACAAGTAGTATATCCTATTCCTGGATCAGCAATGTTGTTTTAGAAACCAGGGTTATTGTAATGAACTAAAACTATTACAAATAAAAATAAATAAAATAATAATAAATAAAATAAAATAAAATATATATATTTTTAACTTGACTTACCAAATTAACTAAAAGTAAAACTGAAATAAAAATTACTAAAATCTACAAACATATTTTTTTAAAAATGAATAAGTGACAAAAGCACAACAACATTTTTTAAATTAACTAAATAAAAATAAAAATGTTAAATACAAAAAAACTATAAAAGTATCTCAATGATACTAAAACAAAAGAAACAACAAATGATTGAAGTAATAGGTATTTATGCACACTTTAATCCAAGGTACAAAATCCAAGGCTTTTTTTTTAATATAACATTTTGGTACACAACTCATTCTGTATCTTTTGTGGTATGAACATGATCTCCTCAAATCACCATAAGTTGATCCAGGAATGTGTCCTCCTTGTGTAAACAATGCTTTGTTTGTTATGTGGACCAGGTGAGGGTTATAAGAGCTGTTTTTAATACCGCACACTAAGGTTGTATATTCTACGATTGTTCTAGATGGCACTGATTTTGACATCCCTCTCCTCAAAAGAAATACAGCACACCAGGCATGAGAAGATGCCACAGTGGTAGCAGCTAAATCATATCATAGCCTCACATTGCTCTCAGACACAGCGGTGGGCCTGAGCAGCTCTTAAATCTGACACTAGCCGTATATTCCCCGGAAAATACAATGCTCCGACGTTTCTAAAGTTCCTCCCCCCATAAAGCGTTTTCAATGGCCCTTGACTGCCTTTTCTTAATTTTGGTGTGCAGCTGGGCATTTTAAGACACTCGTGCTGGCCCGAAGTCAGTGTTTTATGTCTCTATATTAAATGAGATGTCCTTTACTTTTGACCTTATTTGAGTTTGAGTAAAACGTACTCTCAACAAACATCTACTTTGAGAGAATGCATTTCAGGGAACTCTGTCAACATCTCTTCTTCGGGGAGTCAGTGTTTTGGAGAAATGGTTCAGCGTGTTGGTTTTAAGAAAGGAATGCCTTGCCTTTCCATTGAAAGAGCCGATCAGCTTTTTTTTAAACAGATGATATTTATTTATTTATTTTAATATAACTGCTCTATAACTGTTTTGGTGATTTTAGCTTTTCTCATTCAATGTTTTTAGTTTTTAGTTGAATATATTTTATTTATTCCTGTGATGGAAAAGCTGAATTTTCGGCATCATTACTCCAGTCTTTAGTGTCACATGATCCTTCAGAAATCATTCTAATATGCTGATTTCGTGCTCAAGAAACATTTATTATTAATTTCAATCAACAACATTTATTTCAAATAGAAATCTTTTGTAGAATAATAAATGTATTTAATGTCACTTGTAACCAATTGAATGCATCCTAAGGGCCAGTTCACACAGAATGCACTTTTGCGGTTAAAATTCCAGGTTAATGTAATGGGGAAAAAGGCCAACATGGTCTAGAGACATTTTTTAAAAGTTGAACTTCTTTTAACTTGAGGCCACATTTTTAGAAAGCTGTGTCATGTTTACCTATTGAATTCAGGGTAGACCCAAAAATGATTTGATTTTTATATTTTTATAATTATTTGATTTGGCAATTGGCCACACTGAAAACATCCACTTTTATCGTGTCTGTTTTTGTGCAAAAGCTAACAATCTGCATGTTTAGCAATTACAGAATGACCTTTAAATGACTGACTGTTTGACATGGTTCATTACTGTATGATTGTCCCGTGTTGTTTCAGGCATGCAGCCTGTGCTGTATTCTGTGAGAGAGGCTCTGGAGGGCAGACCACACTGGGTGCGATCAGGCTCTGAAATCTGCTATTACAGGTACTTTGCTTTTGCATTTTGCTTCAGTTCTTCACATTTAACCCCACATTCCTTCACTACACCTCGCTTTACTGTACTCTTTCTTGAAAAAGTGAAATCTATTCTTTGTTCAATATACTGCACGTGTACCGTCTAATTGTGCTTTTGACTTCCACAGAAATAATTTCTGCCCTAGGAGAGGTCAAAAATGTTCTTTCTACACGCTGACCTTCACGGTGACCTTTCGCCATGATGATGATGTGTGCTACTTGGCTTACCACTACCCTTACACGTACACCACCCTTCAGGTGTTTGGAATTACCCTCTTTGTATGAATATGTGTCCTCTATGGAGATAATGGAGATTATAATAATCCCTGGTCATAATTAGTAATTCACCAAAATTATTTTTACGAAAACTGATGTATGCATTTAAATGTAAATATTTAAACGGTGGCTGACATTTATTCAAACATACTTTAAATAATTACTACCACAGACTAAGTAAAAAATGATGAAAATATAATATAGTGCATATATTTAGCAAAATTAGTCATTTTTTCTAGTTGACTATCACTGTATGGACATTGAATGGCTTTTCTGAGGTATGTAACATTACGTGAGATTGTTTACAATCAGTTTTATTGATGTCTTTCCGTGGTTGGAACACTGATTGAGCGATTACCTGAGACATGATACATTTCTTTCAACATATCTTCAGATGTTTATTTCATGCTATAACCAGAGGTTATTTCAACAACTGTAACTAAGCCCCTTTCACACAGCATGTTGATCCTGGGAAATTGCTGTAAAATTGCTAGAGTGCCTTCTGTGTGAACGCAAACATGTCTTGGGATTGATGCCGGGATCGATGCCGGGATGGGGACCTAGTAACATTGCCGGGATCAGTCCCGGAACGTGGCCTTTGTGAACAAAAGCCAGGACAAATGACGTAAAAGGGTATTTTGTTGCTCTTAGAAGAAAGTTTTTGTTCGTCATCAACAAAGAAAGAATGAAAAAATGTCTGCAAAATAGAATAAAGCAGAGACCAGGGAGCTCCTTACTATCCGCGCTGAAGCTGAGATCGTTCGCCAGCTTTGTGGAACGGTACGCGATGCGTTTGTGTACGACCGAATCTGGGAAAAAATGCTCGGGCGTGGTTTCTCGAGATCGAGAGCGCAGATCATTAGTAAACTTAAGACTGCGTAAAAAAATCCTCCCAAGTGCACGACTACAATGGAAAGAGCCGTAGCGGAAGATTAGACTTGTCTTTCTACAACACATCCTGACATCACTTGTCTTTACGGGATCTTTACGGGAGGTGTGTGAACACACTCACGGATTCTGGAAAATCACTGGCAGTGTGATCTGGCAGAGAACCAAAATCAAACATTATCCGTGTATTTACCGGAATCTCTGTGTGAAAGGGGCTCTAGAGGAACAGATGACTGGTTGATGTGCTGCTTGAACTGAGGAGGCTACACCGATCTGTCACGCATCAAAGCAACATTTATTGTTTCAATTTAGTTATAAAATTGACTTCGAAAAAGTCAATGACTTCGAAAAGATGCTCTGACTTTGAAAAGCTTATTGCGATTATTGTGTGGTAGGCGCTCTACAAATAATGTTTAGTGAAGCTTTGATCGCGCATCAGCTAAAAACAGCATAGACTAAAAGATTTCAAATCGATTTAAATAAAGAAATCATTATTGTCAACCTAGCCGTAGTGTTCATACAGCTGAGATGATTACCTGTTGTAGCTGGTCTACATTGTGTGCATGAAATAGACACTGGCACAGTCAGAACACGCCATCAGATTCAGTCAATGATTTCAGCCCTCCTAAACTGATATATTTTTGGTTGCTTTAATGTCAGTGCATCAGTAGTCATAATGGCTAATGACTAAAGCAAATGTTTTTGCAATTGTTCTCTAGACCCATCTGAAGATGTTGGAGAAGTCAGTCGACCCACAGAAAGTTTTCTTCAGGCAACAAAACCTCTGTGACACGCTGGCGGGGAACTCCTGCTCCTTAGTCACGATCACTGCCTGCCCCACTTCCAGAGCCTGGAAACATCTGCACCAGCTGCGTAAGTCTGACAGTAAAACTCACAATGAGTCAGATTTATGCTCTTGTGTGTCAACACACCTGTGTGCTAAGCTAAAGGAGTATGTGTGTGTGCTCGTACAATCTGTACGGAGTATCTGAGCTTTGACACCTCCTGTCAGAGGAGGAGTTGAGGAGCATCTGTGTGTGTGTGTGTGTGTCTTTTTGGGTGGGTGGGTGAGTGGGTGGATGTATGTGTGGAGGACACCGTTAGACGGGATGACAGTGCTTGACTGGACAAAAAGTTAGTAGAACTAGGAGGGCACATATGGATTGAGAGGAAGTCAGGTTGACTCTTTCTTGTTGGTAGTCACTTCAAAGGCATTTACATTTACATTTAATCTTTTAGCAGACGCTTTTATTCAAAGCGACTTACAAATGAGGAGAGCAATAGAAGCAATCAAACCAACAACAGAGCAACAATATGCAAGTGCTGTGACTAGTCCCAGTTAGTCTAGCACCATACATGTAGCATTTATTTTATATATATATATAGAATATTAAGTGTTAGTATTAATGGGTCAAGTGTTGATGAAAAAGATGCATCTTCAGCAGTTTCTTGAAAATGACTAAAGACTCAGCAGCTCGGGTTGAGTTAGGCAGGTCATTCCACCAGCTTGGAACAGTCAAGGGTCAGTGGAAATGATTGTGTGCCTCTTTGGGATGATGGCTCCACTCACTACTTCAGACCTATGTGCCCTCCAGAAGCTTGCGTTCTGGAAGTGAACGGCGCCACTTTCAGAACGCAAGTTTCTCGAGGGCACATAGGTCTGAAGTAGTGAGTTTATGTATAGGGGTACAAAGCCAGTGGTTGTTCTTTACAAACATCAGTGCCTTGAATTTGATGCAAGCGGCAATTTGCTACCAGTGCAATATATATATATATATATGTGTGCGTGTGCGTGTGTGTGTGTGTACATATGTATGAGGGGCCGTATAAGCCAAAATCCATTCTTCTACTGTCACACACATACATTCTCCTTTCACATACATACATTTCTACTCTCACACTTATACATTCTCCTTTCACATATATACATATCTACTCTCACATTCACATTCATTCTCCTTTCACATACATACATTTCTACTCTCACATTCACACTCATTCTCCTTTCACATACATACATATCTACTCTCACAGTCTACAGTCTTGAATTGGGACTTGTACCCACTCTTGCATTAAAGCTGGCAGGTGTGACTGTCAGCTGCAGGTGAAACTACAGAGATAGATGTTTCAGACTGAAGGAAGACCTAGAGGGACATGCTGACCCAGCTGTGGGCCACTTCCTATGGGTAGCACGATGCTCACCAACCCTCGTCTCCTGATGAATATGGAGGCGAAACATCTGCAGCTTTCTCCCCATAGACCCACAAGGAGCATCTGGCTCGGTTGGGGGTGGAGGGACGGCCTGTTCCGATCAACCGACTGCTGACAGTCCCCAAGACACTCCGACATACTGCAAAGTGACCTGCTGACAATTCCCAAAGACTGCCGAACACAGTGACCTGCTCGCAAACTTGACACTTGTGCCATTGATCAAAGACTGCCAGTTATTAGCGCGTTTACATTAGCTGTGCCTGAACTTTGTGTGCGCATTTGTTTATGCTAGTGTAATCAAATCACAATGAAAGCACTCATATGGGCTTTCTTCAGGAATTCATTGGCTAATGAAATCAGTGACATGGAAATTACTTATTTTATTTTTAATTCAGATATTGTTTTAACAGCATCACACTTTGAATATGACTCCTATCCTATCCTTTGAAAGCATCGGGACCCTTATATGATTATTATTCCATAACTTATTTTTAGTGAATAGATGTCCTGCTATTTTAACACTTCGATGATCAACATACAAATTATAAAAGCAAAATACATAAGAAAGAAGCACAGTGCTGGGAAAAGTAATTTTTTTAAATTAACATACTTTTATATATTTATTTAATTTCTCTTTTAAAAAAAATACATTCATTTTATTATTGAAGCCAGTTTCTATTTAGCGAAAAATGTAATTGTGACATCACAGTTGCAGCTATTTTTAACAAAATATAATTTTATATCTTACAACTGTAACATTATTTCTTGTAATTGCAACTTTATAGCTCATATTGGGACTTTGTATCTTACAATTGTGACCAGGGGTGCAAAAAGATGTTTTAGGTTGGAGGTGCTAAACTACATTTGCCAGAAAAAAACAATATTGAGTCAATAAAACACAATGGACCGGTCGACGGGACATAAATTAAGCCTTTAAATAAAAGGGTTATTGAGCTCTTTACATTGTCATATACAATAAAACAACCTGCACAGCGACATGAAATCAAAACGAACACAAAAAACTGCCTAACTTACACAACACCGAAGGTGGACATGCACTCACTAATACGAATACTTTCTACGCACACTGCAATGGTCACTATATGACGTCACACTCTGCGCGTAAATTAAAAATATATATATCTATAATTCGATATATAAATAATACTTTTTTTAAATAGCCCAGTTAAAGTGTTAATTACAAATAAATTACTTAATGCTAAAAATGAATAAATTTAAATGAACAAAAATTTGCGTTGCATTTACAATCCTGTGAAAATGCTGCACCCTTACTCGCCGCGCCCCTGATTGTGACTATATTTTTTGTAATTGAGACTCATGACACGTTGCCATAACACAACATCTAATGCAATTCAATCTAGATAGAATATGCATTTTTATTGTAAAAAGTATACAGATTTTGATAAAATGTCATAAAAAAAAAATGCAAACGAGCTGCATCTTATAAGTGGCTGGATGCTGGAATATTATCACTAAGTAATCTGTAGTATACATTTGCAACTGTAACCGAATTCTTCTTAAAATCGCTGCTTAAATAGAAATAAGTTATAGTACAGTTTTATCCAAATATGTATAGTCTACCAAATTTGAAGAAAATATCTTTCCCATCAGTTGACACACAGTACTGTTGTGACAGCCGCAGCAGCAGTCAAACACAGCCTCACTGCAGTGAACAGCATCCAGCGAGATTCACGTGGCTCTGTGTAAACATCAATCCCGAAACACACACACACACACTCACACATGCAGTGCACCTCATCCATCTGTCATCGTCCTGCTGAGTGTGTCGTCCCAGCTGACACCATGCCGAAACATCACAGTGCATTTCATTAATCTGAACATCCGTACAAAAAAAAAGTGTCAGTAAATCAGACTCTCTATCAAGCGATCCATAGACAGATGTGTATATGTAATATACAAGATAAATTATATAACTCCAATAACTATTAGATTCTTAAAATTCTATTCTTAAAATGTATGTGATGTGACGTAAAGGCCAAGTATGGTAACCCATACTCAGAATTCGTCCTCTGCATTTAACCCATCCAAGTTAGTGCACACACATTAAGAGCAGTGAGTGGTGAACACACACACACACACACAATACAAACCGTGAACACACACACACACACCCGGAGCAGTGGGCAGCTATTTGCAGCGGGGCTGGGGAGTGATTGGGGGTTAGGTGCCTTGTTCATGTATTGAGGGTGGAAGAGAGCGCTGTTCATTCACTCCCCCACCTACATTTTTCCTGCCGGTATTCAGAATCAAACCCGCAACCTTTGGGGTACCAGTCTGACTCTCTAACATTGGGCCATGACTGCCCCTAAAATACATACATTTGCTTGTAAAAATGACACCCGATTCATAGAATGACATGTAAACAATTTCAAATGAACGCTTATGAGTTTACTGTACTTACTTACTTGTGAACTGTACACATACGGCTGCTATCTGTGGCAAAATGCGGCAACAAACTCTGACATTTGCCTGTCGGAGGATTACACCTTAATTAGCACATTGGGGTTTAGCAGCATGAGCCCATGAGCTTTGCCTTTACACATAGTGGGATTTTCATAATCACTTTACAATTTCTCTCAGATGCAGGACTTATGCGAACTCCCGTCCACTGCATTATTGAATTAAAGGCCTCAGATATGATTAACTGTAATCATGGTGCCCCACATCAATCACTACAAACAAGTTAGGCCGCTTTTATAAGCCAATGGTGATTAGAAGGTGGTGCGGGTCACCGCTTGTTTCTGTGCGTACAAGAGAGAAACCGTCTGGACATCGTTGTGGAATGAGAACTTGTTAATATGACATATCAGACGAGCCGTGTCAGCGTTTGCGTATTATTAAAGTTGTGTAGCTGACCAACAGAACAACATGGATTAATACGGCAGCAAATCAACCGGATAAACTTAACGGCTTAATTTGTGGTCGGTGTATTTGCATAACTCTCAGGGATTCTCACCGGGTTCTAATTAAACAAATCCCTTTGATTAGCTGTACCTGTAAACAACACCAGCATATACTGTACGTTTACACTTTTGTGCTTTCTTACAAAAGCGTCAGTTAAAATGTCTTGCAGCACTCCCTAAATAACAAAGATGTCACGTTACATAACAAAAACAATTTTAGTTGACTGTTATTTGTGTGCGTTGCCTTGAGGTGTATATCACAGGCAGGTTATAATTTTCTGCTATTATGTATTTGGGACATTCTGGGTGCTATGCAAGAAATTAAACTTTTTGTTATACTGAAGAGTATTTTTATATTGTCAGTCTTCCCATAAAAAAAGGGATATCCATATCCATGAATTGTAAAACTGTGACTTCCAAGCCTAGAAAGGTTATGTAAATTAATAAAGAGTAAGAAATTAATAGAATATAATATTTCTATTATACTTTTTAACTACATACTTCGTCTAGTTATAAATATACATATTAATATTATTAATATTAAATAAATCAGTCAATTATATACACACACACACACATATGAAGAGTTCAGATGCAAAAGCCTCTAAGATTTTTATCAAGCTTGTATATTTAAGTTAAGTAATTTCACTTAAATGTCAATTAATAGGTAATTTGCATTGTCATTTAAGTGAAATTATTGAACTTAAATATATGAGCTTGATAAAAATTATCATTCTAGAAGAAAATTTCAGATGGCACTTAGAGGGTTTTGCATCTGAACTCCTCATACAGTATATATATATATATATATATATGTATATATGTTTACTGTAAAATCAGGGTAAGAGACCAAAGAAAAGAAAAAAAGTTGATTTATTTGCTTTACCCAATAACATAACCTTTCTGATTAAAACAGCATTGTTTTAGACATTCACATGCCCTTGCATGACTCAAAAAAGTTCAGAGTGTTCAAAGTGTGACACAATTGTTAAAATTATACATACATTTATTTGGCTGGGCCATGAAAATTTGATAAATGTTTTCCAGCCGTTGACAATTTAGAAAAGCGTCTTAAACGTGTGGAACAGAAATACAGGTTCTTATCTGTTAGTCACATTGCCCATGCCTTCTGCTGACAGTGAATGATAAATCCTATTTGCAATACCTTTCTGCTTGCGTTTGACTCTACATTAACTGTCTGTCCCCCATGCATCCTGCAGCCTACATGTTTCTTTCTTTCTCTCTCTTTTCATATCGCCATCTGTTCTACCGCTCTGTCCTTCATGTTCACGAAGTCTCTTCAAATAGACGTCATAACCCCCATTTCACCCACAGTCCACTGGACAGAATCCAGAAACTGGGCTCATTACATGAAAATAATGACTTCGCTGTTCGGTTTTGCCCCTTTTTTCAACTAATATTTTGCTGGAGCCGATGCTCGGCTGGAAGATCGGCTCTCAGAACTGGTGCATTTTTCCCACTGATTTGAGATCTGATTGATGATGTAACAGATTTTTGCCTGCCATTTTATTTTAGCCAGAAAAAAAGACATATTTTAACATGCATAATATGATTATGCGTCTTTATGCTTTCATGAGGTGGTTTTGATGCATTGATCATCAAAAAAGTATTTTTTTTTTATATTTCAGTATTTTCATGGACATTTGAAAAATATCAGGGAATTTTAAAAGTGTGATTTCCAAACCTGGAAAGTCTGGACGTAGTAAATTTGAAGACATTAGTGGAAAATGTTATGAAATTCCTGTAGTCAAAATAACTTCATTTTGTATTTTACAGCCAGTGCACCTGTAGTCATGTTCAGTGGTAAAATATTTTAATAAAATATACTATATTTGATTATGTATGTTATTGATATCTCATTATTAATTAAACTATTTAATACAAATAAAATATGCAAATTGCCTTGATATTGTTATGGGTGTGTTGTTGTCATACACAAGAATAAATCTGAAAGCATAAAATAAAAGATTATGAGTCTAATTATAAAATCAGATAATATGGTTGTAAAATAAAGATGCCTTCATTGTAAAAACTAGGATGACCCCATTATAAAAAATACAGACACATAAAACAGTGAATCCTCTTGTCGCGGAAAGTGTCTCGCTGCAGATCGCTTTTGGCAAAACTGTCATGCTAAACGGGATTACTCTTGATAATTAACAACCCAAGAAATGAGCACGAGTGAGATTCCTGTGGAAGACTTTTAATTAATAAAAGGCTAAATTAAAAGCTGCATTTTCATAAGCTTTGCAGGGCAAATTCATCTCATGATTACAAATGGACAAGTCTGATATGTTCTAATTGGACCTGATTTGCATATACAGGAAAGGATTACAGAGATTGGTTTTGATAGCTTAAGGCTGGCTTTGTACTTCACGATCAAGAGGCGTAGACTTTTTCTCCCTGGGCATGTATATTAGTGAAGAGTGTGTTAGTATGTTCCACTGATGATTAAAAATGTATCACACATTTAAGCAAAATTATATGACTGGCAGACAGATATGAACATTTATTTACAAAGATGTTATAGTGTTTGCTAGATTTTAATTCTAGCAACTTAATTTGTTACTCTGTTGATACTCAGGACAAGTCTCTGACCAGTGTTGGAGCCTACGTCTAAGTTTAGGTCATTGTCTTAGGACATAAACCCCCGGTTTCACAGACAAGGCTTAAACCTAATCCCAGACTAAAATGCATGTTTGAGCTGTTTTACTGAAAGCAACTTGAACTGTCATATCTTAAAATATGTCAGTGCCATTGTTTTGTCTGAAGATGCACAATAGAAATGACTTTTTCTAAGGCACATTTATAAAAGCTGCTTAATGTCCTAATTGAACTAAGGCCTAATCCTGGTTTAATCTAAGCCTTGTCTGTGAAGCCAGGCTAAAGTGTAATACTAGCTTCTTAATTTGTTACTCTTTGTTGTGTGTGATATTTAGGAAACGTCTCCAACCTCCAACCTAAGTTCTAGACCTAAATTAGACATAGACCCAGACTATGTCTATTGCTGCTTCTGAAGTGTATTATACTAACCACTAATTTAAGTCAAAGTCTGAGTCAAGGTCTAAATTGGTGTCTAAATCTGGTTCTCTGGATATTTATAAAGTGTCTAAAACTACAAATTTCATTTGATAAGTTGGGCTGTACTGTATTTTAGCGTATATGTCTGGATCTAAGTCCGGTGTGTAATACTAACAGCTTCATTTTTTGTAGTGTTGGGTCTAGGTGTACATCTATGGACCCTTTAAAGCGTGTAAAATTAGCAACTTCATTCCTTAATGTATGTATGCTAAAGGAAAGTGCAGGCTTTTAGGTCTAAGTCTAGGTTGTGTCTAAAGCCCTATTCGGACGGAATTAACTTTACAAGGGTAGATGGAGTAATGTAATTTTACCACAGGACATTCACACGGGATAAGATATCTCTGTAAAACTAGCAGAAGTGGGAAGGGTAACTCAATTTGTGCATCGCCGTCACCCTCCTGTCGCCATGTGCGTATTACGTTGCTTCCTGATATCACGTGCGCAAACACATAACCTATATTTATAAAACAGTTATGACCGGTCGAACGATGTATTAATTAACTTCAGATTGGATTGTGTTGGTAATAGGCACTTACCTAACACTAAAAGATGTTTCGTGCCTCTAACAAGTGCTTTCCATCTTCTTTCTGATCTGAATGGTATGTGGAAAACACTTGAGTTTTGCCACAGACTTGTCTCAGCATCTAGAACACAACTGAATGCTTCTTCAAGCGTCTCCATACTTGAAAAAACGCGGAAAACTACTTTTAAACAGGAAATGACCAAATATTTACATACATATTTACAGCGGGTCTAATTGCACGGGATTAGTATTACCCGAGGAGCATTTTTCCGGACCTTTTTACTGAAGGTAAAAGTCGCCGTAATCTTTACTGACATTGTCCGGAATGATTACTGAGATTGCACATTCGGACGGGACTAAAATCACTGAGAAGCTCTGGTAATTATTACTTTACCCACCTCTCCATGTTAAACTAGTCCCGTCCGAATAGGGCTTAAGTCGAAGAATGCCACTTACACATTCTTATAAATCTGAGGACTGGGAGACATTTCATACTCTATTGGATCTTTATGGAAATCAACTACACTCAAGAAACCCATGAAACCTGTATTTTCTTTCTTCACAATGTGCAGTATTATAAGCCCCACTTTCTTAAGCCTTTCCTTTGAATGTCTTAAGTGCCATTCAACAGAGGCACATAAACCTGGCTATTTAAACCCTGACACACACCCCACACATTTACATACATGCACACAAAGAGGAAGTAGATGTTTTTAGGCAATGTCAGTGGGAGGTAAGTTTGCTCAGATCGCCGTGAAACAGCAGGAGAGACAAAGACACAAAAGGGAGTTGGTTTGCCCTCTCATCTTCCCCTTTCCTTTATATTTTCTGTTTTCACTTCTCTTGCTCTTTCTCTGTATACCATTTGGGTTGAAGTAGACTGTGTGCCAAAGACTCCTCCGTACACACGGAGTGAAAGCCCGGTTCTTAAAGGATCGGGCTGTACTCTTCCCACTGGGAGCGTGGGAAGGCTGACTTGTGTGGTAGCGGCAAAGATCTAACGAAGGACTCCATTCTCTCGTAGCTTCACGAAGCACTCCCACGTCTTTATTCACTCGCTTTGCGTGTGTGGCAGACACAACATATATTTTATTGGGCATTTAGCTGTGTGAACATGTAAATAAGTGTGATAAAGGCGAAAATACACATGGAATGGAAATGTGGGGGTTTCTTTTCACAGATGGACAAAAATAGCTCCTTGTGCATATTTGTGCAGTGTAGTTTGCTGTTGGATTTAGAATGGAAGAAAACCATTAGTTTACAGATTACTGCACAAAATCGTTTTTTTAATTGGTAAGACAGAGTAGTGACAAACGGATGTGCAAGAACACCAAAGTGAGAGAGTGTGAAGGCAGAGATGAAGGACAGATGGAGAGAGAATTTAAGTGGAGAGGACAGAGGCTTTGCAGGCGAGACATCATCAGGTGATCAGCCGAATGCATTGAGTGCCTGAAGTCTCTGATTCCGACTTGAATTGGAATTTAAATTATCTCGGGTTTTTTTTTTTTTTTTTTTTTTGGAGCTGAAGCAGCCGGCTCTTGAGGGGAATTGAGTGCCGTGCACAAAGCTGATGTGATATTTATCAAGCATATTTTATCTGTAGGACACTTTTGTTAGAGACACCTGCTTTTTCTCTGTATTGTTTTGGTATGGTATAGTTGTTTTCAGCATTTAAACCGCATCATACTCCGCAATCAACTTACAGATTGTTGTTTTAGGGTCAATAACGTGACACTCTTATATATAAACAGTAATTTACAAACAGATTATGAAAACTCGGGGGAGCACAAACATTTTGCGAACGCAAATGTCTCAGGGGAACTCAAAACACTTGCGAGAAAACGAAAAAGCATTGACTTACTGTATTATTTTTCCTCCCATCTCATGTTTTTCCATGTTCCTTTTAGGGGTTCCGGTTCATAGATTTCTTAACTTATTTCAAAGTCATCATCTTGGCCATCCTTATTTGTCATTGACCCTTAAGCTAAATGCAAAATTGTAGGTTACTATTCACTTACTATTCATGACAAACGTATGCTATTCATTATAATGGCAATAGGCAGCAGTAACGGCATGATCTCATTTTACGGCTCAAAAAAGTAAGAAAAAAAAAATCATCCCAGCCTAATTGTATGGACATATTCAGATTCAATTAAATACAGAAAATGAAACGGAGCCGGTGAAAGAGCGGATAAACAGAGACCATGCAGAAACTCATTATGAAATCATCAATACCAGAATCACACAAATTAGTTGCTCCTTCTGCCGTCTTTTGTGGGGCAGCAGCCAGGGCCGTAATAGTCAAGCTAAATTAAATTTTAATGTGTTTTTGATAAGCTTTGTCCCTCTCTTTTGGCTTTGTAAACTTGCTCTGCAAGGTGATGTAATTGCCTGTCCAGATGAAACGAGTCGAGGGAGGTGTCAACTGAAAATCTGATGTGCCTTAATTGCCGTTTAATGTTCTGACAGCAAAGCGTCACTCTGATTTGGTGGCTTTCTCCAGTTTTAAAAATGAGAAATCCACAATAGAAGCTACTCAGTTCATGCCACTGGTTATAGTTACAAGTATTATTCATAAAGTAATATAATTGTATAATTAAGCAATATGTTTATAAATTAAAACCTTAGTGTCCTGATGGTTCTTTTAGGTAACCGGCCATGTGTGGTGCTGACAGCAAGAGTTCATCCAGGAGAGAGCAATGCCAGCTGGGTACTGAAGGGCACGCTGGAGTTCCTGTGCAGCAGTGATCCTGTGGCCGAGAGCTTGAGAGAGGCCTACATCTTCAAAATCATCCCCATGCTCAACCCTGACGGGGTCATTAATGGCAAGTATGTATACATGCATGCACATTGTGCAAAATGACTTCATTTATTAATTTCAAAACTTTAAATGTGGGGGGAAAAAATAAACCTTTGCATTCTGTTCCATTTTGTTGAGCAGCATCTTGCTGTCTTTGAATACAAGAACGTGTGCTGTAATACTGGCACCTTTGCTGTTTGTGTGTTGTTTGATCTCGGTAAGTGTTGAATGAGGAGGAACATTGTTCGAGAACTTGTGTATGGTTGAATGAAGGTTGTACTTTGAGCTTGATGGTGGGGGTGTGTGGGGGTGGGGGTGTGGGGGGGTGTGTGTGTGGGTGTGTGTGGTTTTACTTTTTCTTCTTTTTCTTCTTTTTCCAACAACTCAGTGACAGGTCACAAAGATGTCAAACCATGTCGGTTTAAACTAAAAATCTTTCCATCACAGCCTCCAGGTTATATGTGACCTCTCGTCATCATATGAGTAGTAGGTCCCTGCGTTTGGCACAATAATATTAATGATTGCCTTGGGCATCTGTAAGCAGGCTATTTCTTCCTGCCTGAAAGTTCAGTCACCATCTTGTCCAACAGAGCTGCACACATTAAAGCAGTCACCTTTTTGCCCTTGGAATTGAGCGCTGAAATGAAAAAGACAAATGCCAGCATGTTTTAATCTACCCGATATCGCCATACCGCCCCTGCTGTTCTGAGCTAGATAGTATTTACATGTGTAAAACCAATACAGAGGTCAACTCTATGGCTGAGCCTATTTAACAGCTCTCCTTCCCGGCTTATCAACACTCTATTCACAGTCAGGGAATAATCGATTCTCCTCACGGCCGAGGGTGACCTGGTTTCCTCGCTGAGAGACCGGGGTCTCCTCTGTTGCGTGGCCTCCCCCTTATCTCCAGTCATGTGCACAGGAGCTTCTGTATGCCGTGCTATTGATCAGGCATGCTAACTGTATTAGAGAGGATGCTCAGAGAATGGAGGTGTAGATCAGTGGGCGGCGAGTTAAAGGAGACTCACTCTTTCCATCCGAGCATGGATTTATTCCTCTAGTAACCTCATAACAAGCGTGTCAATGAATTACCATATGATCTCCTGAAGTTATAGGCTCCAAGTTTGGAAATGTGCAATAATCAGAAGAGTTATGGCTCTTTTATGGACAAGAGAGTAGGGGAAGTGGGGTAGAGGTATTTACCCACCTTGTTAGCAGGGGCTATTTAGACTAACTCTGCTCACCATTATCTGATTGAGTCAGAGTAAGGTAGGTGGTGTTAGCTCTTGGCAAGTTCGAATCCACCCTTTTCCTATTGCATATCAGCTCGGAGAGGCATTCATTTAAATCTTTTTTTTCGAAAAGTGGAAATAAAGTGCCTAATGGGTATTGAATGTTGTGAATAACGTGTAAAGGGTAGGGGAGGGCTTTAGGGATAGGGACAAGTAATGACCCAATAAGGCAGCATCCATTAATGATTTTAATAAATCTAATCATATACACTGAATAGTATTGCATACTGTTTTATAATATACTACAATACAGCGAGGTGCAAATAGTATCTGCCTAAAGTTGCACTAAGAATAAATAGCATTTAACTACAATTTACATTTTGTGCAAAGAAAATACTGCTATTTTCCTTTAGTGTAAATTGTGGCAGTTACTATTTGTACTTAGTGTAAATAGTATCTTAAAAGCTGCAGCCAAAATTAAATTCTGTCATTATTTACTCACCCTCATGTTGTTCCCAAAATTGTTTGACTTTCTTCTGTGGAAAACAAAAGAAGATTTGGTCAAATTTTTGTTGTTTTGGACCCCATTGACTTTCACTGTATGGACAAAAACACTTGAAACATTCTTCAAACTATCTTCTTTTTTTGTTCCACAGAAGAAAAGTTATACAGGTTTGGAATGACATGAGGGCGAGTAAATAAATGTTCATTTTTAGGTCATTTTTCACAGCACGTGCACCAATGCAATCCCAGACTCTTATTGAAACCATTTAGTGTTTGTTTTCCCATCAGCCCCTACAAATTACAGTGACAAATTTAAAGCACCAAATTCACCTTAAGGGTATTACTTCCTGTGTGGGTATAGCCTTTATTAACAGTTCAGGGCAGCTTGTTGCTTGGTGACAGGTCTGAGGTAAGTAGGAGAGCGTTCGATGCCTTAAGCGCTGATCTCACATCCTCAATAACACAGATGCATTGCTGTTGGTGCAGTTAGAAAGCAACATTGATATATGCATTGTGAATTTACTGTAGATAAATAACTTTGTAGTTTTATTCAATTTGTCACTGTTAGTGTGTTCAAAGCCTAAAAGTTTAGCAACAGAATTCTCAAATGCACTTGCACAAAGTCCACCGCATACTAACAAAGCTGCAGAGCTCACCTTTAAGATTGGACATCTTCTAAATATGGGCACTTTCGTCAGATTCATTTATATGGTAATGCAGTATTGCATAGATATAAATACAGCGGTGTTGCAAGCCCTTTGAAATGGAAATGACAATGTGTGAAAAGGTCACATTTGCTTCCATCAAGTTTTAAAGAGAATATCCATAATGTAGGTCAAGGGGTCTGATATTTTGTGAAACCCTCTGTCTGTTTTGAATTGTATTTTAACAACAAGGAAAAAGTGTTTATGGAGATGTGAAAGCGGTGTTCATTGTGAAGTGCTATTAGCACAAACCGTTTTATAATACTGTTAGATAATATAACATGATTATGATTACTTCAAACTCATATTTGTGGCTTATTGACTGTACAATTAGATGATGATCAGTAATGGCTTGTTATATAGACTATTTATGTTTAAGAACAAATTTTAATCAAATTAGCATTATATAGGCCATTTTTTACTTCAGAAAGGTGCAATGTAGCTTTTGCTTGTGGCTAATTTTAAACCACTCAGATCGGTACAACAACCCGAGAGAAGCACGCAGCTGTACACATTTTTCAAGTTTGTTGATTCAACAGTGTGAAGTTTAGCTCTCTCGGTGCTGTTTATGTAGCATGTAGCATTAGCATTCACAGAGATCTGTTTGATTCTCTTGTTGAAATTGGAAAAAGACAATCCGTTCAGCAATCTTTTGTTGACTGCAGGGACTGAGAGATGTGAACGGATGTGACTTGTGACAAACAGCAGTTTGGCGTCTAGTGTTATCTTGCCAAGCGACACATTGGGGGGTGAGATTACAGAGCTCACTTCCTGCTCTGGCTTAGCATGGGACAAAACAAGAGAGGTGTGAACAGACTGCGGCATTCTGAGGTTATGTTTTCATCTCTGGGTGTATTCATCACAGAGGCTGTTGTCAAAAGCGTCTCTCGGTAATGTCAAATAGAATTGGGTTTCCGACATTGTGAACTCCCATACGAATTGCACATCAGCTGCACATAGCCTGCGGCGTCGTGTCCCATTGTTCCTGATCACCTTCTCTGTTCATACTGCTTACAATAAAAGCTGGACTGGTAAATAGGGATGGGCATGATTAATCGACGATCGATAATTGATCAAATATATAATTGATCATTTGTTAGCGATTAATCTAATGCATTTTTTTTTTATCTAATGCAGGTTGCGTTGCGTAGTGTGAGTCTTGAAGCAATTAAATGAATTTCACTGTGTGGCAGCAATTAAACATTTTACCACCCGGGGGCAATATTTGACACCATACTCGGTTATCTGTGATCTTCCGTTTTGATTTCAAAATAATCATGAAGAGGTCACGGCGAAGTGTGGCATGGGACCATTTTGATTTAAAAGGCGAAATAGTTCACTGCAAACAATGTATAAGTACAACACGGCCACGACTCAGATGATGTACCACTTAAATAAAGTGCATCCGTTTAAGAACGCCGGCTCGCAGCTGCAGGTTCCGCTACTTTAGAGCACCGCATATATGTTCGGTTTGCCTAACTGAACGTAGTTTAAAGCAGGGCTCAGAAGTTTCGGGATTTCTTCGCTGTATTCTCGCTTTTTGCTAGCAGGTTTCTCTCTAGAGCTCCCCCCACAGCTTCGGAATAGATATTTGACAACACTGTTGTAAAAATTCGTTGGCGATTCGTTTGATTCTTAGACACCAGAGGGTAGTAGATCAACGACATCAAAGCAGATGGGACATTCTTTAAAACGTCTTCTTCATTCGGGTTCGAACAGCGTGAGGGAGCGCAATAATGACAGCATTTTAGCAGATTTCTTTTGGCCGTAAAGCAATTGTTTACATCGCGAGACCTGATATCACGCGATACTTCCTGACGGCCCGCCGGCTCAAAGTTGCAAGTGCGGATTTTCCACTCACGGGGACCAGGGGGGTGCGAAACGACCACCATTCAACCCGAAATAAGTAATATAACCATTCCACTGACTCCGAAGCTGTTCAGTTAAGGTAAAAAAAAGTTACTTAGATCACCTTTAACTGTCTGCCACAAGTTAATCTTGTAATAAAGGTCTCATTGAGGAAAAACACGCTGTATTTTTGTATTCATTGCATTTTTGAATTATAGAAGTTAAATCATTAATTTTATTATAAAAAATATTAATGATTAATCGATAGTCGATCGTTAATTCTCCCGACGATCGACTAAGAAAATTTAATCGAATGCCCATCCCTACTGGTAAACATGAAGCATTGATAAATTATGTATTTGGACTTCACAATTATTCAAAATCAGAGTGACTCTGTGACACTGAAACTGTTAGTATGCTAAAACTCTCACAGAAATTGCGTTTCTAAAACGTTGAAGCTAAAATTAGTCAACCTCATAGTGGGTTGGTGGATGACTAGTCTTCATATTTGAACCACCTTAACAAATTCATCACCTTTAACAATTTAAAGTTTGAAGTTGAGTGTGATGGATATGATTATCCTAAGAGGCCATTCACAGAGAGATTTTTGTTTTGTTTTGTTTTGTTAACACGAGTCGGAGGGCAGTCGAATAGGGGAAAAAATGCAAGGTCTAGAGACACGTTTTTTTAAAGTGAACTTTTGACTTGAGCACTGCGTTTTTAAAACGTTGTCATGTACAAAACACATAAGACGTAAGCAGTCCAATATGTCCATCTTGCTAGGCCTGTCACGATAATCTATGTATCGACTTATTACACAAAATATGGACATGACCTTGATCATTTTTGGTGACGCGATATATTGCCTATTATGTTTACAGAAAAATGTATGTCGGCAACATTTTTCCCATCGTGCTGTCTCTGTCATCTTATTTGCTCTCCGAGTCGGAGGTGTCAGGCCTTCATACACAGAGCGGACATCGACAGGTGAAAAGAAGGTTTCATTCGAGGCGTTATAGTATTTTTCTGACAACTACAGACATTTTGGAAGAATAAGTCCAAATGCACTCGGTTTTCCATGCAAACTTGCACTAGACGGACGTGTTTGACCGTTGTGTTCACGTCTTTCGCAGCATCTTGTGCATGACGCGGCGTTATAAACCGCGGCGTTCAAGTTAAAAGAAGTTCTTCAACTTTAAAAAAAACACGCCTCTAGAAAAATAGATTTATCAGCAGATATGGCCGGTTGAGGCAGCTGTGCCTTTGTTCATATAAATCTGGCTGC
Organism: Leuciscus leuciscus; assembly: GCF_965113295.1. Lineage (NCBI taxonomy): Eukaryota > Metazoa > Chordata > Actinopteri > Cypriniformes > Leuciscidae > Leuciscus > Leuciscus leuciscus. The sequence continues at coordinate 22,641,527 of NC_138724.1, read as the reverse complement.
TAAGTAAGGTTTGTGTTTTTCAGCAATAGTGTGCAGCAATACTTTACTGAGAAAAGAAAGTCAGGGTGAAATCTGTAGATGGAAAATCTCCATATAAGTGCCTTTTGTGCATTTGCAAGTGTGTTTTCTCTTCTACTTGTTATTTTGCACTTTTTGTTAGCAAATGGCCTACTTGCATTATTGTGCTGTTATATTATGATTATATATTCAGTGCAGTGGCATAAAATGGTCTTTAAATGACAATAATATCGCAATTATTTCTGGGACAATATATCGCCCAACAAAAAGTAGTTATTGTGACAGGCCTACATCTAGCATGTTTACATAGAAAAATAACTGAAAAGCAGTGCAGTAAAATGCAAAAACGCATCGTGTCAACGACCCCTAATTGTGTGTCTTCCTTAAAAGGATAGTTCACCCAAAAAAGAAATTTATGTCATCATTTACTCACCCTCATGTTGTTCCAAACCTGTATGAGTTTCTTTCTTCTGTTGTACACAAAAGAACCAGACAGTCGATGCTAGCCATTGACTTCCATAGTATTTTTATTGATTTTTTCTGCTATGGAAGTCAATGAAACAAACTCATTATGGGTTTGGAACAACTTGAGGGTGAGTAAATGATGACATCATTTCCATTTTTTGGGTGAACTATCCCTTTAAGACTGACTAGTCTAGACAAAAAAATAAATAAAAAATTGTCCTTTATCAAAATATGTCGCTTTGCACATCCTAGAGATTTCACAGGCCTGAATCAAACCTTAAATCTTCAAATTGTCCATTTCTAGGCAACATGACAAGCGTTTTATTTGTATCTTAATTTCCCTCAGCCAAATATTTTGCATTGACTGGAGAGGACAGATGTATCTGATTCACTGATTATTGGATATATTTGACAACTATTCCACACCTATTCCCCAGGCCAATGTCAGCTTGGCACATTGCAACCATTTAGGGCAATTCACATGAATCATCGGCCCGACGGCTGGCACGGATCAGGCTGCGCTCAGCACAGTTGAGCAGGCATCTGCCAGTGCTTTCTCTTACTGTGGCGAATCACCAGATGAGGTCTCTCATAAGCTGCCAATGCTTGTGTGGGCTAGCAACCCAGATATGGCGTTGGATAAGAACGCGATCGGCTTGTTTGCTTGACTAAAGACTCTGTAAAACGAACCAACAAACAAGCAGTAAATCATGCTTTGTTAGTTCAGATGCAAGATTTGGTCTGAAAATTTAATTTGTTTGACCACTGTGACCAGTGGAAACCTGAAGGCTTTGATGTAAAATTTTGGTTTGGAGAGCCAGGGGAACTTTAAAGGCTTCTAACTGGCCTGTCAGATCACAGAATGGTTGAAAAGGGTTTTAGAGGTAATGATCACAGCTGTCTGCCCGTACAAGCTGGATCTGTGTACCCACACCGGCATACGTACCTTTTTACAGAGGCCCCTGATGTGTCATTTGTGCGTGAGCTGGGATGCCAACACTTTTGAGTGTCGTGTGTTCCCCCTATGGCATGTTTCAGAATGTTTGCTTTGAGAATATGGCACGACTGCCCATGTTTCTGCAATGTTTGTTTGGGAAATGAGCTCGGTGAGTTAGCTTTTACAGGCTGTAGATGCTGCATCTCGATTGACTCATCAGCATAAGAGGAATTAATTGAGACAATTATTTTCTCATCCTAATAAATAAAATTAGAGATTTGTCTTTCAGGTACACAATTTAGCAACTTGGACGTGCATATTGGATGTTTTGTCTCCTTAAGTTGATGACATTAGTCAGCCAAATAATTAAGAACTGAGGTGGGAAATGGAGCTAATTTGAGTATTTATTTTATAATTTTTTTATACAAAACTTTTTTAGTTATTGATTTATTTACACTATACAATGGTTCTGGTCATCATTTGAGAGGCCAAGTGACCAACAGTGCTGCGATGATGTTTTACTCTGCTTTCGAATGTTCCAGACCAATGTGAATTATTTTATTTTATATTTTACTTTTATTTTACTTTTATATATTATGTTAATTAACTGTTTGTTTCATTTTTATTTATATAATTTATTTACATTTTTATTTTATTTTATTTTTATTTTGTTTACTTTACATTTTATTATTATTATTATTATTATTATTATTATTTTATTCGTGGCACACGGAACAGGCTTTTTGGCTAAAAACATCTAGATATTTACATTAATTTCTAAACATTTTCATAACAATATAAAGATATTTGAGAAAGTTTTATTTAACTGTTTAGCGATATTAGTGTAGTTCATATTAATCAGCTAATCTACTTCATGGTTTTCAATGGCATGACTTTCACTTCTAATGAATTCAACCTTGGGTGGATCATAGCAGAAAAAAAAAAAGAATTATTGGGTCACTTTGCTCTGCCTGCAAACCTTTTAGTAAATCAGAATTCATAAGAATATCGGCCTTGATATTTATAACTAGTATGAAGCGTATGCAGCTCCATTAAAAAAATAAAACCCTGTTCAATTCAGCCGGAAGCAGCTTTCTGTAAAGTGTTCCTTTTCTTGCCCATGCCCAAATGTACTCCGTGACCGTGGCAAGTCGGTTTTAGCTGTGCCCAGCGCCACACCTGCCGCTAATTCAATTCAGCAACTTTCTGCCTGTTGCTGACACTCAGAAACTCTCCGGTGACAGCTTTCAGGTAATGAAATAACCCAGCTGGGATATTCTTTACCCCTGTCAGGAACATGGAGTACAATACTGTCACGTCAATGGAAATGATTCAGCTCTGTAAAGCGAGTTGAACTCTGAAATATTTGGTCCCGGCAATGTACGCTTTCTCTGGCTGCTCTTGGGGCGTGAAACACACTTTCCCCTCCTCAGACAGGAAATGTAAGATAGCCTGACCCTGTTCAGCTGCTGATGCTGACGCAGATTCTGGCTTTATTCTCAAGGTATTGGCTGACTGGATAGACACGGCACCTGCTGCACAAGAGGAAGTGAGGTGTAATATTGTGCTTTTCTCATTCTGAAACTGGCCTTGAATTTGCTCTACGTTTCTAGCTATTTCCCTCGATTCATTAATATCTACCTAGCTGGATTAAAGATGCTAAGGTTGTAGAATATAAAATTTACCCTCAGGCCTTATCCCGCTGGCCCTCACCCCTAACGTAAAACAAACCAAAAAAAAAACTATCCCTCCTAACAAGGATTTGTTTCCCATTGTTCCCTCTGGAAACATGGAAACCGTTTTTGTTTAAACAGTCTCTGTAATCTCCAGCGCACGCCCCATCTGTCCTATCAGCCTGTTTTCCAATGCCTGCAGCCACTCATTTCCGGCCTTGTTGTTTGTTCTTTTCCTTTCATTCGTATGTTTTTCCCCTAGACAATTATTTATTTTTTTTAAAAACGGTCAAAAACATCTCACAATGAGACGGTCTGAGCGACATTTGTTCTCACCGGGAGTGAGGTGATCGTTTTATTGTACATGTAAAGGCACCAAAGCATGGATTGATTCATTCATAGTGTGTCGCGCATGAAACAAACACAGATCGGAGGCGGCTTCCCGTCCATGAACCCAAACCTGGAGATGGTTGGAAGTGGGCTGAGCTGTATTAAAACGTTTTGATGCATGGGGGCAGTCCAGCATGCGACAGTGACATATTGTGGAGGCCCCCGTGGGCTGGAGGCAGACAGGTAGAAGAAAAATGGATATTGGCCCGTGCTGTTCATCATTCCGTTGGGGTAACAGTGACCACAGCCAGCTTACCCTCAGCCAAACCCCCACCATCTTCACCACCTCTCTTCCTTCTCTCTCTCTTCCTCTGAGTTGCTTTGGTACAGATGATGGCCACCCAGTGTTAATTTGCACACGGTTTAGTTTTATTCGTGAGCTTTTGACCTTTAAATGCCCTTCACATGTTGGCAATATTTTGTCATGTCATATACCTGAAATCATACCACACTTGATAACCACCTGAAATGGTTACGAATAGCTAGTTGATGAAAATAACATTTTGGTGATAATGTGAAAAATAAGATCTGGATTGTTTTTTTTTAACCAAATTTTGAATAAAAGTCACAATATTCAGATATTAAGTAACGTTATGAGATATTAACAATTATGATAATATAAATTGAGATGATTTTGAGATATGAAGTGAATAATTGCAAGAAATTAAAGCTATCTATCTATCTATCTATCTATCTATCTATCTATCTATCTATCTATCTATCTATCTATCTATCTATCTATCTATCTATCTATCTATCTATCTATCTATCTATCTATCTATCTATCTATCTATCTATCGGTGGTGTTTGTCCAAAAAATTAATTTATTTTGGTTTCAATTCATTTATTTCCATTTTCCTTTTTTAATGACTAGAAAATAACCTACTGCACTGTTTACGCTCTGTCCAACCACTATTATTTATTTATTGTGTTGTCTTTAAAGAGGGTTTCTGTTGGTTTTAGCCCTTATTGGTAGTTTTAAGAGACTTTGAAGCCATAATATGTGCCAACAATCAATGGCCTTTTGAGGTTGACCAGTGTGAGGCGTAATTCAGGCCCACTCATCAGACAGGCCTACAGGCTGCTGAACGGACACATTTCTCACATGTGGAGGCGCTCGTTGTTTTGTCATCTCTCACGGTGAGCTCTCAGGTTCATGAGCTGCTGGATGTCATCCTAAAAGAGAAACACACGATGAAGGAGTTTAAAATGGAGGGGGACGGAGAGGTCACGCACAACTGAAGAAATCGCCCCATCCAGAACGAATGGCTGTGACCTAGGGACATCTATCTAAGAGCTTTTCTGGTGGTCGAAACCAGAGGCGTGAAGATGATCCACTTGCCTGATCGGATGAAGGAGCACGACCACGGACATCAGCTGATTTATTTAGACAAAGATGTCACTATCCATACCGCACAAGGTAAATTAAACGTAACCAACACCTTGAAGTGCAATATCTCCAGGGTGCGATGCTTGATCCGTATCGAGCGTCTGACCTTCTGCTTTATAATCTATCCATTTGTGTTCTACGCTTGTATCTGGAGCCAACCGTCCCCTATTATCAGAGTGCTGATGTATGCTGATTATTTTTTCTAAGCGACCATAAATTCAGGCTATTGATTATCTATGTTTACTACACCAAATGTGTCGATGAGATTGTAATGGCTTCCATGGAAGCAGCTGTGTTTCCTAATAAAGATGCACAAAGCCAGGGTGAAATGTCAGTTAATACTAACGCCACGTGCAGTGAATTGTGATGTCCTCTTTTGGTACCACTGGTTACGTAACTATATTCACTGACAAATAGGTAGATAATCCACCCAAAATCGAGAAATCTACTCATTTAGTAAATTTAGTAATTTACTGACCCTTAAGCCGGGCTCAGACTACAGGAGTTTCAGAGATGGAGGAATGACTGGTTGAAACAACATGCCTGCCTTTATAATGTCTCCTCATTTAATGTCTACAGCAAGTTTCCTTGACACAGTATCCATTTGGTTTACATCCGCTTCCCCGTGAGGTCACGCGAGGTGCTGAATCTGGCATGATAGTCTTACACACTCTTGTAGTGTGTGATGCGCCACGATTTTCGAATCTTGTAGTGTGTGCAGGTATGAGATTTGAAAGAAGAAAATCTGTGAAGATTCTCCTTATGTGCGTGATGCAACCAGATTTCACAAGTCTGAGTCCGGATTTGGTGTTGTTTCAAACCCGTACACTGGAAAAAAAGGAATGATTTTTTAAAAATAATGATTTTTTCAAAGGAAAAGTAAAACAAAGAGTATTTAAGATTATAGATAAGATAAAAAAAAATGCTATTTCAGTTTTTCTACTTCAACATTTCACGTTTAATCTAATGTGTCTCTTGCTGTTTTTATATATTATATATATATATAATTCACTAGCAATTTCTGAGTAATTTCTGAGAATTTTTTTTCAGTATGGCTTGCTAAATTAATTCCCAATTTTGAGATTTTCACTGACTAAACACACAAATATATCATAAGGTATCGTATGCATTTTAATGATGCTTTTAGCTTATTTTTTACCCTTGAAAGCTCCAGTACCCATTTTTTTTTTATTTGAGAGGATCCATAAATAATATCAGAATTTTCATTTTTTCAAGTCTGGGTTGTTGTGAATGAAATTTAATCAAGATGAGCATGACGGTTGTTGTATCAAGTTTTGAGCCTGGGCTTAATAAACAAATCACCTTCAAATACACTTCAAGGTGATGCATTTGTTCCATATTGGATTGGATGTTTTGTGAGATGTAGTAAAATGAAAAGATGTTTGTTTTGCACTTTTATGTAAAGGAATGAATATTTGCTTCAACAAAAGTTCACACTTGATATTGCTTGAGGACAGGGAAATTTCAAAGCACGCAGTGAAGCATCAGCCAAATCAAAGCTGACTGAAAAATATGATGGGAGAATACTATCCTGAGCTTATCTTTGCGAGAGAGCACAGCATGGTCCATTTGTCACTGAGGGGAAAAAGATGAGGAGGATGATGAAATTGACCGAAGATAGCGACCGGCATGTAACTTTTCATACTTTAATGCTTTTCAAGATCCTTTATGATTGGATGGTATGCAAGATACATTTTACCTTATTTTGATTCAGGCTATCCCCCATTCTGAAAGAAAAGTGTACATTTTGGTGTGGGCTCAACCGTTTTTTCCATTTTTTCAGTTTTTTTTTTAACCTTGTTCCACAAGCTATCTGGCTGTCAGAAGCTGAGGGACCTGCTGTTGGCTCCAAGATTAGGATTGAACTGGCAGCTCCATCCATTCAATTTACACTAGAGTCTAGCAGAAAGCAACGCAGCAAGGCCCACGTAACACATTGCACCCTGGGGCAGTTGATCAGTCACAATGGATGGGCCATGATGAGATGGAAAGAGGGTCTTGGGTCTAATCTCAAGGCCCTTGTCACCAGCCCCCACCATTAAACATCCTCCTCCAGTGATGGGAAGTCCGATTCCAATTCCGTGAATCAATTCGTTTGAACAATTTGGATTGTTTGTAACATTTCTGCTACTTGTCTATAATCGTAACTTACTTTTTTCCCCAACAATCTCATCCTCTTTAAAGGGATACTCCACTTTTTTGGGAAATGGGCTCATTTTACAACTCCCCTAGAGTTAAACAGTTGAGTTTTACCGTTTTCGAATCCATTCAGCCGATCTCCGGGTCTGGCAGTACCACTTTTAGCAGGCGTAATGATATGACGCAGCGCCTGAAAATAGTCGACCCTATAGTCTACCGAGCTGGGGACTATTTTCAGGACTGTGTCATATCATTACGCCTGCTGGAGCCATGGTACGCCAGCAAAGTTTCTTGATTATTACGCAGGAATGAGAGTATAGTTCCTAGCCATATCAGCCTAGAAAATCGCAACTTTTCATTTTCCGTCGGTCTTAGTACACGATGTAACTACAGAAAAGTCAAGTTTTAAATAGGAAAAATATCAAAACTCTTTGGTCATTTTTTTGAGAGAGATGCTAATGGTCTTGTCCGATTCAATGATCTATGCTAAGCTATGCTAAAAGTGGTACCGCTAGACCCGGATATCGGCTGAATGGGTTCGAAAACGGTAAAACTCAACTGTTTAACCCTGGGGGAGTTGTAAAATGAGCCTATTTCCAAAAAAAGTGGAGTATCCCTTTAAAATCATAAGCGAATTTAAACATTCAGACAAATGATTCAGACCATACTTATTCATTGTAAAGATTCGTCTCAAAAGGACAATTCATGAATCTGACATTTTCCCTCCTTTTTCATGAACTTCCCTATCGCTTTGGCAAGAACACCAGTAATTGTTCAATGCCAGCAAGTTTATCTACGCAGGATCCCTTTTATTGTTCATAAGGTGACTCGTGACAAAAGAGGTCAAGGGACTGTCATGCTTTATAAGTGGAGGCAATGACAATTTCGCAGGTCAATGAATCCAGAAGCAGTGGCACACCATTGAGGTATTGTTTATTAAACTGCTTGTATTGGTTGTCTTCAAAGCGGCCTGCTGTGTCAGCGGGTATAAGCCACACGTTATTTGGGGGTTGTAATTATCATCACCGTTAGGACATATGAGTGATAAGGACTTGAGAAATGGCCTGCTGAGCGTCACAGGAAATTGCACACGCAGAGACAGAATGGGCTGGCATGAGAGTCGGTCAGAGCTGCGATACAAATTCAAACGTCTGGAAGAATTTATTCATTAGCAAACTGACCTTTTGTTTTCTATTTGTTGAAGACGCTTCACCACTCATCTCACTGGCTTTATCAGCTGTCTGATGGAGACACAGCTACTCGGAAGTGTGTTGAAACGACGTCAACAGATGGAAAGCACAGTCCGGTGGCTTATGACTAAATTCCACCAGGCATTCTACGATGACCCGGATTAATAAAAACTCTAGCGGATGCAATGCAGATTCATTACGTAGCATCTGTTCCCCTTCTGCTACCATGCTGACGTATGGAAAGAAAATATGATATCTCATGAAATATAGTGCAGTATAAGTGGATTACACCAAGTGGATGCATCCTGCACACTCAAATATATTCGGTAACATTCTGGAAATGCTGGAGAAAAAAAAGTGGTATTTGTTTGTTTTATGTTAGTGTTATTCATTTATTTTAGTTATTTGTTAATTGTTTATTTTGGTTATTTTTGTAGTTTTTAATTTTATTTACTTGTTTATTTAGTATAATTTATAAGCATTATTTTAAATTGTTAAAGGAGCTGTATGTAAGAAATGTATTTCAATTAATCATAAAATGGCCCTGATATGTTACTAGACATTAAGAAATCATGTTCATTTCAAATACTTATATCACTGACAACAGTAGTCCGGCCAGGATATTGTCATTTAAAAGTGAAGTTGCAGCCCTCAACTGATGTTGATGTTGTCATGTTGTGTTTTGGCCTGATGCTCCACCCTCCACCTATCTACCAATCACAAAGTCAATAGTGTTTCGGCATCCGGGTTGCCAGCTCTGCTCTAGTTACCACAGCTGCAGCTACAAACGTATCGGATAAAAAATATCTAACGTTACGAAACCTAAAAGACCTCGTTATGAATCCGAAATACGTCGTGACAAAGTCCGAAAAAAAATGACTGTGTAGGACTCGTCACTTGCCATTGGAAGCTCCTTGTAGCAGCCGACGTTCCTGCTGGATACTGCAGCCTAACTCGAGTCAGGGGGGAGGGGGAGGGGATACACCGCTCTACAGTAATTTGAAAGTGATCGCAGTACCAGTTTTGGCCACAATCTTACATACGGTTCCTTTAAATGTTTATTATTAAATTAGTTATTTTGGTTGTTTGGTCATTTTGGTCATATTTTTTATTTTAAATAACATATTAATTTGTTGATTTTTTATTATAAAATTATTTGTTTGTTTGTTATAATTGTATTTTGCTTATTTATTTACATTTGTTTATCATCATTTTATTTTTTATACTAAGTTGGTCGGTTTCAGTGGGATGAACAATTACATGGTTATTTGCATTTTATTAGCATGTTAGCACAACCCACTAGCTGAGACCGCTTGTCTATGCTTTTCGGTGATAGTGTGTGCCTTCCTTCTGGATTTACTGTAACTGCAAGCCGACACTTCCTGTAATGGGCACCCTCGGTTTTGATCAAACCTTGTCGTTTTACTCAATTAATCTCCCGCAGTTGTGGAGCATGCTGTGCTTTTTCCAAGTCCCAAATTCGAGAGCTCATTTGAATAGACCATGTTATTTTGTTGGCAAAAACTTGTCAATTAAACCATGGAGGTCATAGATGGGTCATAAAAAAAATCATAAAATTAAATGACAATGTGAATTCCTCTTCCTTCCTCTTTCTTATTTGGTGAGATCAATGAATGTTAAAAATACAGTGCTCATTATATCCAGGCAGGAAGAAGCACTTCTCGGTTGCTTTTTGCTCCAGGGTGGACCGCTAATGTTTTCAGACCTGCGAAACTCAAAACAATATAATTTAGTGTGGATCCTGGAGAATACACACTATTAGTACCCCTCAAGTAAAGTGGGAAGGAAAGTTAGCAAAGAAATTGGATAACTTAATACTTAGTATTATCAAACAATAAATGATGACACATTTTAAAGAGACAGTTCACCCCAAATATGAAATTTGTCATTTACTCCCCCTCATGCTGTTCCAAACCTGTATGACTTTTTGTTTGTGTACATTCATATATAGTACAGCTCAAGGGTTCTGTCGCCGTCAAATCTGGTACGACACATCTTGACATGAAATATTGGAAAGTTTCGAAATGTGAGAGCTACACTAGAGGGGAAGTTTGAGTAAATAATGGCTTAAATTTCAGTTTGTTTCTCATATAAACCTATTGAATTGTTAAGACTAATATAGAGCACAAGTTGTATTGGCTACTTCTGTGGGCCATTTTATTTGGAATTTCTGGAATTCGACAACCATTTTGAAAAGAGCAGCGTAGATTTTCTGCTAAAGTCTCTAGGTTAGGAAAGTAAATAAAAGATGACAATTTTCTTTTTGGGGTGAACTAGTGCTTTAAAGTCGACGCTAAACAGAAGTTGCAATAGTCTTTTCTTTCCAATTGGGATGTATATTCAAGTGAAACGGCTTCTTGAGCAAGAAAAAAACGTAGGACGTGACTTGATTTTCTCAGTTGGGAATTGATTGGATGGTTGTGGGTTTGCTATTGCTATATATATATATTGATGTGCACGGATAAATCATTTATAATAAATTCTGCAATATCCATAAAAACAAGAATTGTCCATTTTGATTTCATGGTGACTAAAGCTTTTTGGTATCACTTGAAATTAGTTGTAGAAATGGACGTATTTGTGAACATTAGAGTCTTAATTGTTAGAATTTAGCTGTGATTGTTTTAGGAATGGCATCATTGTAAAAGAGTTGAGTGTCGATCTTGAATATGAAAAGGTTTTCATTACTAAGCTTAATTTTTTTTATTAAATATGACCTGAAATAAGAGGGCAGTTGTTGTTCGGTCTTAATTTTCTTCTTAATATGACCACTGCCTTGTGTTTTCAGTCGAGTCCAGCCTATTTTTCACCTCAGGAAGAAGTTCTGTTCCTTTGCCAACTCTTGCCTGTGGACAAATTAAGACACAGTGAGGTATATCTGAATAAAACTGCAGGCCTCACAAAATGCTCTGTGCTCTATTGGCAAAAGCACCTGAACTCTACAATAACATTGCCACGTATGTGTTTAGATTTTTATACAGCTAGACATAAGCCAGTATTACAGCCATGCTGTCCGGGCAAGATAACACTGAGTGCTATGAGTAAGCGAAGCACTTCGCTTTATCCCCCTCAACTTGTACAGAACTTCCCGGGACTAAACTCCGATCCAGTGATTGCCAGGCACAAGCCAAATGTAGGAGTGTAAATGTATGATAAAACTGTCATTTCGCAAATGATAGATGTAGCTTAGCTTGCATTTCATTTGAGAGCAAAATAAGAGTTTAATCCTTCAGTTGTGCTGGATTGTCATGCTAGTTGTTTTGATGCTTCTTAGACTTAGCAGATGAGTGTCAAGAATTAACAGGTAGCAACAAAACGTGCATATTTGACGTCGCTTTCATCTCAAAGCGTTAAAATGAGGATCAGTATTATGTCTGAGATGAGAACAAACTATTATCTAGATGTTAGCCTGTTCTGTTCACATCAAAAGAGCCAAATGAATACCCAGCAACCCCAGTTAACCCAGCAGAACAGAACTTCCGCTAGTCGTAAATGTGATGCGACAGCTTCGTGTCAGTAACACATAATACTTCTAATGACACTGTAAGTCTCTATTGCGTAGGCAAATTGAAGCTTGTTGCAGAAACCCAAATGTAGACTTAGACAGATTGCTGGTACGCATACTATCAGAAAAGGCTTTACTATTTCTGATTTGTCTAGAATAGGAGCTTGAGATGAAATGAGGACTTGAAGCTTTGGGATGTTAAGGCATGAAACGCAAATACTTCTCGATTTCATGTGTTGTGTTCTGAAATGTGCCAGAATGTGTTTAATTACAAAACCACAAGGGCCTTTTGCAACATTAATGCAAACGCTCTTCTTCTACAGTCAGTTTAATCATAACGGTCACATCGACAAAATGACAGCTTCTGTTACACTGGAGCCGAGTAGTGAATCACAGCAGATTTGGTTCAGTGGGAAGTCAATAGAATGGGCAGTAGACAAATAAAATAATAATTTTTCTATAATTATTATAAATTGGTCAAATTACTTTTATTTATTTTTTTACTAATTTTGTTTTGTTTTCAGTATATTAATTTAACTGATTACTTATGATTGTCTAATTCTACAGTCTTTAATTTATCCACATTTACAGTTGATTACTTGATTGTTTTTATCTATTTTTCTTCACAACTCATTTAGCATTTTCACAGCTTTTTATGGTTGATAGTCATTTGGGAAACTGATAAATCAATTCAAATAACAATTGAATTTTTACTTTTAAGCCTAAATACTGACATTGTGAACAAACAGTTTGAAGAGAATCCTGTAGGGCTGGAGCTGCCTAATACATGGACTGCATACGTATCCCACAATCCTGTGCGTTCGATTCTGTGACATTTGAGCTCAAAATAAAGATGCCATCTGGAAGTTGCAGTTGATGGTTTGTGTGTGAATGTATGTTTTGACCAAATTTTTCCACTTTTGATGTCATTTCTAGCAAGAAATTGCTATTGTTCTTATTAAATATTTGCTCAGCTATCACCAAATTTGATACGCAGCCCTAGTTTAAAGTCGGCATGAAATCAAATTTGACAAATCTTCTTTTTATATGTAATATTGTAGTGTTTATTATAAATGATTTATCTGTGCACTTCATTATTTTAAAAAAATTCATTTACCCTTATAATCTTTAATCAAATACATTACCCTTCCCTCCCCCCTCGAAACGACCTCTCTTCTCTTTCGGTCACGTGCCATGGCGAAAGGGTGCGGCCAGAGCCGATGAGGGTGCGGCTATCGGTGTCGGTCTCGTTTTGAGTCAAGTCAAGTTATCAGTCAAGTTCACCCTCGAGAGCATCTCGACGTGTCCGAATGGTAGGCTATCTATCTTATCTAAATCTAGTTATTTACTTATCGGACACGTCGAGATGCTCTCGATGGTGAACTTAACTGATAACTTGACTTGACTCATCTTGGTTCGCGGGAGGCTCATATAAATATGGGCTGAATCCTGCCTGAAAATGTAGCTGCTCGTCCTCGTTCTCGTCGCCGGGCTCCTCAATAAAAAATCCTTCATGGGAGGGTAACGGTGGGGAGTCCGGTGGAGAGAAATCCTCCACAACTGAATGTAAACTGGCATTCAAATCTGCCTCCATTTTGTTTGTAACGCCCAACCTCCAACGATCCAATCAATTCCCGAAGGACGAAATCAAGCCCCGCCCTACATTTTTTTTCTAATTTCAGAAGCCGTTTCACTCGGATATACGTCACAACAAGGAAAAAATGACAATCTCAACTTCCGTTTCATGCCGACTTTAATGCCTCAGAGATTTGAAGGTAACTCTGGCGCCCCCTTGAGTACTGGAGTTTGTTACTGCTACAAGAACATGTTAAAGGTGCTCTAAGTGATGTTGGGTGACGTCACTTCTTGTTGACGTTTAAAGTATTGTCAAACACAACGGAGGCAAGCTAGACCCTCCCTCCTCCTCATCCGCGCACTAACCCCCCAAACCCCACCCCCAACCCCCAGTGTAGAGCCTGGGCTGTCTACAGAGACCGCGTTTTTCTACAGTGTGTTCAGGGGACAGGCAGCTAGCGGATAGTGAGGAGATGTTTGCTGTATGTGACAAAAAAATGTTCGGCCTAAAAACGTGTGACATCGCTTAGAGCACCTATGTACTAGAAGACCACAAGCATTTGTGTCTGTATCTGCATATATGCCTAGAGTATGTTCCTGATATACTAGATATGAATATTTTTGGGCAATAATGAAGCATTTTATTTTTAGTTATTTAGCTCCTGACTTCTCGTTTGTGAAACCAAACAATGACCTGAACCCTGTGTTTGTGGGAGTTTTGAATGTGTAAGCACTTGATCCAACATCCCCCCTGAATATGCATAACTCTGCACTATCCTGCATATTTTTGAAACGTATCGTTTCGCACCAGCAGTGGCTTAAAACCTAAGTTGTGAATCATTCAACATATTTGATCTTATTTCTTCTTCTGAGGTGTGAAAAACATCTGATTACAAAAGCAGCTGCACTGCAGCAATGGAAAATATTAGGAATTCATAAGAATAAAAAGAGATGAATTAATAAATTACAAGCCTAAACAATAATATTGTTTTCAACAAAGACACTGTAATGAGATGCCTTTGAAGAGCGAGGCATAGTGTTAAACTTGCTTGTTTATTTAAATGAAGCTGAAACCTGTGTATTTTACATGGGGCTCATTTGAATTCCACGGTGTGACCGTTTGGCCGTAGACGGCGGTTGACGTGATTATTCTAAGCCAAAGTGAACCTCCGCATTCTTAAAGATAAGAGCGCGTGTGTGGGCGGTCATGTGTGCTGGTGTGTGGGAATATTTTACAGTAGATGTTGTGAGGAGTGCTTCTCTTTTCAGTATTGAACACACATACAATGCTGTAAGTGAGCAAGAGGGATTTCTAGCTGTCTGTAGTGCACTTTGTAATGCCTTTAGGAAGGTGAGAAGAGATTTGGAGATTTTTTTTTTCTTGCATTTTTGATTGCTACAGCATATACTGGTTTTTGGCCAGAATATATATATATATATTTTTTTTTTTTTTTTTAAATAATAATATTGAAAATCGGGGTAGGTGAGGGGCTGGGGAAAATAGAAACAAACAATGGCAAACTATTGCTTTTGGATATTGCCAAATTATTAATCACAGTCACCTCCTTAAAAGTGACTCTATGAAGAAACAAGCCCAAATTCGCTTATATTAGGTGAACATAGTAACACTGCCTTACAGCCTTGTTTTCATTCACGTCAAATAAAATAGGGTGTCATGTTTCCAGAGTACCATAATCCAATTCCTGATTATTTCAACTCAAAACCGGTTTTCTGCTGCCATGGTAGTATTTTTCTTCTATGCATTATGAATATAATTGAATATTTTATCATACTCTGGCATCTTGCACAATATATGAAATTATAATACCGAGCGTGTGTAATGAAGATTCCAGTCCTTATTACAAAGGGAATATGAAATGACCGCTTTATTTTACTTTTTCCCCCAAGTTCATCATGAATATTTGAATTCACAAGCGAGCGAGTCGATCGAGCTTCAACGACTTTGTATTTGCCTCATTTTCTATAATTGCCACGCCAAACAAAAGGGGGATATTAAACAAGCTCATATGACTCCGTCTCCCCCTGGAGAATTTGTGTGCCCTGCAGGCATTAATAAGCAAAACATGAATATTCAAGACAAGGCCACTTCAGATCTCCCTTATGCAATCTGCACTGGTGATAATGCCGAGCTGCCCAGTCGTGCACAACAAAAAGGCGTTTTGATTCCTAGCTAGAAATCATCATTATGAATGGAGAAATACCACCAGTACCATTCTCACGCTCGATACTTGCAATTAAACACCATTCTTTAAGATTAACACTGGAAGGAAAAGCATAGGATACTTTAGAGATACTATTTCTGTCTAGGGGAAAAGCAGGAGCATGTGGCGCCCAATGCGGGGACCTCCCAGCGGTGACAAATCGCTGGTAATCGGTTGCCGTGTATGTTAGCCGCAACCAAGGAGAGCATTACGTTCATTTCACATTTCTGAAAGAGGTGTCATCTCTCTTTTATGTTGATGGATATTAACAGGGTTTGGCAGTGCAGATGCTTGAGGAACGTGTAGGCAAGGCGTTCAGACCTGAATGACGCTTCTATTCCGGTATAGGAGCAGGGGGCGTCTGGAAGTGGCAAGTGGCTGGTTTGTGTTGGCTTGTCACTGAAGCTGATTACCTTGCGCTTTAGAAGTGCCACACACAGGCTAATATGAAGCATTCTGGAAGAGTAGGTAGGAAGCATGAAGGTCATGTTTGACAGCTGAATTATACGCTACTACAGTAGGATTCATGCTACCTACGTGGTCTATTTATGCTGAAATGCAGATTGAATTCAGCGTGGATGGATATTTTAGGCTGGTCAAATCAATATAGCCGTTTCGGTTGATGAAACTTGTCAGGGATTCTCAACTGGTGGGTTGAAAACCAAAAAACAAGGATAAATGCAATTAAAGGGATAGTTCGCCGAGAAATGAAAATTCTGTCATTTATTCTCCCTCAAGTCATTTCAAACCTGTATGACTTTTTTTTTCCCCTGCAGAACGCAAAAGATATTTTGAAGAATGTTGGGGTACAAACAACATTTGACCCCATTTGGCTTTCATTGTCCCTGGACAAAACATTTTTCAAGACATTGGATTTACATTTACTCATTTACAAATGAGGAGAGCAATAGAAGCAATCAAACTAACAATATAACAACATCTTTCAAAATATGTCTTTTGTGTTCCATGACGTGAGGTTGAGTAAATGAAAATGTTCATTTTGGGGTGAACTATCCCTTTAAAAATGCAAATAGGTATATTTTCATGCATATTTTGGATAGCATAATAATTAGGCTCTTAAATTTTTAAGTGGGAGGAGAAAGTTCTTTATTTCTCATTAGCTGCTGATGTCAAAGGATGTGCATTCAATGGTATTTTGGTGCAAATTCTTCAGAAATTATGCAGATGTCAATATGGACAGATTGCTAACATGAAAGTAACGGAAAATATGGCATATTTAGTAACCAAAGTGTCCATTTTTCGT
Organism: Leuciscus leuciscus; assembly: GCF_965113295.1. Taxonomy (NCBI): domain Eukaryota; kingdom Metazoa; phylum Chordata; class Actinopteri; order Cypriniformes; family Leuciscidae; genus Leuciscus; species Leuciscus leuciscus. The sequence goes on along the minus strand of NC_138724.1, from coordinate 22,624,717 downwards.
TTTTTCGGTAATATTAATAGATGTAAATGTTTGATTTTAAAGCCATTATTGTTACTTTTGTACGATAAACCATTTTGGTACTGTGTTGTGTGGCCACTTGATGTTCAATGTAAAATCTGCTTGGCAAAAGCCATTATGAATTCATCGGTTATGAAGGATGTTGAACTCAGTGCTTGAGGAATTGCTTAATTGGTTATATTAACAGCAAAGCCGTTTTTAACCAAATAGAGTCTCTGTTGTAGCTGTCATTTATGCTCGTGTCCTACATCTGCTCCCCCGTCTCATTCCCTAGGATTTGTCCTGAGGGACACGTCAGTCATGTAGCCGCACTGGAACAATAGTTTTGCCGGAGCTTTGAATGGGGATGAGGGACTAAGGAGGCATATGTTGCATTGGAAATTATATTTAATTTAGAAGCAAAAAAGGGACAGTCACTACTAACAATAAGAAAAGCATCGCATTTTCATTGCTCAAGGTTAACGGAAAGTAAAGGTATGTGTCGTGAGTGACTGTTTAAGGAAGTAATAAATGTGTCGTGATTGTTTGAGGAAGTCTGAGGAATCTAATTTTTAGACCCAATGTAATTCAGCACAGATATGTCAATACAATAAGAACAGATATTTGACACATTTTCTGGAAGTAAACCAAAAATGTCTGTTTTCTTGTCTTGTTTACTGTTACTAAAGTTATTCAGTGTCATAAAGGACTTAGTCAAGTGCTATAGTTCTTCTTTAGTGTGCAAGGGGATGCAGGTTCAAATCCATATTTATTTTATGTATATACATTATCATATTTTATCACAATTATCACAATTAAAATATTATTTATTTATTAATTAGATATATAATAATTTACATTATTTGTAATTTATTTTTTATTTTTTATCTGAGCAAAATTACAACTAAACATTCATTAATGCAGCTTTGACATTTTGATAATACCTTCTTTTGTGTCCAATGGGTTTAGGGAGACAATAGGGTAAATGACAATGTTTATTTTAAAACAAAATATCTGCAGATAGTGCGGCCAGTGTTTGGGTTTACTAATTACGCATTACTAATAATTACTAATAATGTGAGTTACGTAATCAGATTTTTTTCAAGTTACGTAACGCATTACTTTTAAAATTACAACAAAATATCTGATTAACTTTTTCAAATAAGTTCGTTTACTTTGTTTTCCCATTTAATGACTGACACCTCTCCTGTGCCCATGAGGTGTTGTGCGCGCCGCTGTGACTGTAAACATGATGGTTATTGTCGTTTTAAACTAAATGTTAGCACTCAAAACAGAAACAAAAACAGATTAAATATTCCTCAAAATGAATAAAAGCACATCTGCAATAAATTAAATATGTTCAATAAAACTAAAATACTTTCGCCTGGTTTCACAGACAGGGTTTAGACTTAGCCAGGATTAGGCTTTAGTTCAATTAGGACATTTGAGTAGTTTTATTAACAAATGTCTTTGCTGCTGACCTTCAATGATCTAATTCAACCATACCATACAACATCAAGCAAAAATCACTTTAGATAAACATCACATTTGTCTTTCATTTTGTTTTTTATTGTAAATATTGTAATGCATTACTTTTAAAAGTAACTTCTCAACACTGGGTGTACCGTGTAACATACTTATCTTTTCTTTTTTTTCTAAAATCAAGTTAAAAAATCTGAGAGGGCATGATGCTTCTGTCAAACCTGAATACGTTATGTAAACAGAATGCTTTCTTTATGAGGACAATTGTTTGCAGATTTCATAGGCTTTACTTGCTTTATTAAAGCACACAAATCCTCTGTGACCTTGAGCGGCGAGATCCATATTTTGTTCATTTCTTTCATAATGTGTTGTGATGAGAACTCAAGGTTTAGCTAATGCCTCCCTCTTCTCTCTGATGTCCCTGTTTTGTTGCTTATGAAAGATGGTGCTCCATTTTTCTTTTCCACAGTTTTTCTGTGGCAGAGTCAGTCAATCAGTAGCACTCCACACTATTCACTGGGGTGACAGATTGTTCCCTATTCTTGAAATGATGCAAAGCTTCACTCTGGAAATCATTAATTAAAAAAAAAAAGATTTTCTGCGTCTTCACAGTCATTAAGTAGTGATGTGAGAATTGTAACACTTCTATTTTTGAAATTAGACCAATTCCCAGAGGGACAAACAGCAACGCTACATCTTTAGATGTATTCAGTACTGTGCAAAAGTCTTAGGCACGTTAGTATCTTCACTCCAAAAAAATGGTTTTAGGCCAGTTATTTATATCTCTTGCTGTAGTGTGTCAGTATCAGTTTACATTTCCAAATGTTCATTTTGCCATTAGTTGTAATAATCCAGTGAGATGTTTGAATGCACTAGGAGTCGGAGAACAGCCGGTATGCTCCACACGGAGATCTGATCTCACCATCATCGAGTCCGTTTGGGATTACATGAAGAAACAGAAATAACTGAGACAGACTAAATCCAGAAGAACTGCGTCAAACGTTTCCAAGTTGCTTGAAGAAACCTGCTTGCAAAGCTACAGTACTGTGAAAAGTTTTAGGCACAATCTCACTGGATTATTACAATTAATGGCAATGTAAACTGATATTTCCTACTGACACAATACAGCAAAAGATATAAATAACTGGCTTAAAACGTAAAAAAATTGGGGTGAAAATACTAACGTGCCTAAGACTTTTGCTCAGTACTGTATATATTAGGGCTGTCCCCGACTATGGATTTTCATAGTCGAATCAGAATCGTCAAGTCTTGCCTATAGTCGACTAATAGTCGAATCATGTGTATGGGGGCGGGGCTTTAACGTTTCAAAGCCGCGATGTACAGAAAATCACACAAAGATATAGAAGAAAATGTATAAAAAAAATTTGATCAATAAAACTAAGAAATAACATAAATAACTCCAGAAAGGCCACACTGCAGATTTGCATTTCACATGCAAATCAAATTAAATCGGCTAAATTACCTGTGCGAGCAGGCCAGCCTACAGCACAACATCGATGCACCGAAAAAATAAACAATTAATTTACTAAATTAAATTAGAACAGAATATACCTTTCTAATAGCCTAAATAAAATACAAAACGAAATAAATCAGAATCAAGTCACAGGATGAGGAGCAAATGTGTGCAAAATGCCTAAAGTGCAGGGGAACATATATTCAAAATACAAGCCACAATAGATCAGATAACCCTGACAGATTAATAAATAAAATAAAAATAAAGAAATTATTAAAATAACGATAGTAGCCAGAATTTTCAACTTTGTCTTTTTAACTGCAGAAACAACAATAAATGCTAAACTGGAGAGGCAGTCTTTTTAGCTAAAAATGTTCACAGCATCCAAAAATAAAATTAGAACCGGCTGAAAATTAAGTTTTGAAATCACTTGTACCCGATACCTGATCGAGAGAACAAATCCTGAACGTCTTTCACTCTGTCTGTCCGTTGGAGTCTTTTCAAATTGTGCGCGCGGATAAAATACATTCTAACGTGAAACCCAGTCTATGCGTGAAACATGTTAACGTTGGCCGGCAGAAGTGCGATCATGGTTTTCCTGATGCTAAATCCAGCCTTGGAGAATATCCTTTCTGATGGTGTACATCCACACTTTAGATTTTCTTATCCCAGACATTGTTAAAGATTTAAATCCTTGCCGCGAAGACGCTCCTCTGTCGGTCACGGATTGAAAGTGAAACTTAAATCTGTCACGGGGTGTTTGGATTTATTCACGCATGTTAAAAAATACTTTCTTTGCACATTTTTATATAGGCCTACAGCATTATCATAATAGGCTGAATATTAACGTATTGACATAAAAGCTAGTTCTATGTGAAATCAGACATTGAGCGCCCTCATAGAGCCAAAGTGGCATGATCCTCGTTTCATAACACCTCTGCGATGATTCGACCGTGAGATCGGTAGTCGAATCAGGCTCCTCCTATCGAAGCATCGAATCTTCGACTATTTGGGGTCACCCCTAGTATATATACTGTATATATAACGGGACAGAAGTCACGGATCGGTATGTACCTTGGTTTAGGGTCACGCTTCGATACGAGTACATATTGAACTGTCGATACGAATACGGTACAATTCGGTACAACAAGAAAAAATGGTCACTCTTTAGTTTAGGGTCCAATTCTCACTATTAACTAACTATTAACTATAACTTTTACCTCAATAAACTCCTAATTACTGCTTATTAATAGTTAGTAAGGTAGTTAAGTTTAGGTACTGTCACATTTGTGTTCTGTTTAGTTTGTCTTCATTGGACTCATCCGCCTGTCATCACGTCACGTGTCGTCTTCACTGTCTTAATCAGTTCATTCGTATCACCAGTGTTTAGTTAATCATCATCCTCATCTGTATCACCTGTGTTCTATTAATCAGTGTCATCTGTGTCTGTATTTCAGTTCCTTCTGTTCAGTCTGTCATTGTCTGTTCTCAGTCCTATTTAGTGTGTATGTACATTCTGCCTGTCTGTACCTGTTGGAATTATATTGTAAGTAAAAGTTCTGTATTAGAGCTTTTGACTCTTCGTCTTCTTCTGCCTACACCACACCGTGACAGGTATGGGGTATAATAATGGGATGTAGAATAAGGCATTAATATGTGCTGTATAAGTACTAATAAACAGCAAATGTTCTAGTAATATTCATGCTAATAAGCCACTTAGTAGTGAATAAGAATTGGACACTAAACTAAAGTGTTACCGGAAAAAGCAACAAATCGACGATGCTTGGATACTTTATTTTAAATAGACAGTAGTGCAAATTACAGTTTGTTCCACCTAGCAGCATTTAGTCCCCTAGTTACAGTACAGCCTCCTTTAGTGTATTAAGCACTAAGCAGTAAACAAAATGCACTCATGCATAGGCCTATTTTTATTTTTATTTTATTTTTTATTTTATTTTTCAGGGCTGATAAAAAAACAAAAGGTATTTGGTCACAATCAGCTACAAAACTGAAAAGCATCTTGTGTTATAAAAGTACAAAATAAATAGAATAATGAAAAATAAAACTTGCATTAGGAGTATTTCAATTTGCCCCACTCTGTGCGTGTGTGTGTGTGTGTGTGTGTGTGTGTGTGTGTGTGTGTGTGTGTGTATATGTGTGTATATATATATATATATATATATATATATATATATATATATATATATATATATATATATATATGCTATACATTTATTTTCTTAATTTTCTATCACCCCCAATCTTCACCCCCAAGAAAAGGCTTTGGAAAAATTATATTAATTAGGTTGTTAGGTAACCCAAAGTGCCATTTATTAACACCTAACCAAATTAATATTCATGACCAGAACCATCACCGTGTTCTGAAGTCACAAGCAGCTCGCCAGCAGCTCCTCTCTTCAGATCTTGTTTTGGCGCTGCTGCTTTGCCATCTATAAAACACTGTTAGGAACATTAGTTCTGATAAACAAATGCCAAAAGTTGCTTTTCAAAAACCACTAAATGGAAAACTCTGCCTTAAGATAACGCCTATCATTTAATAATTCATCATTCCTGTAGTTTAATTGTTGAATGGAACGTCATTATGAACATGATAATCCCTGCAGCCTCTCTTCAAAGTTATATTTTACCATAACAGTCACGTCTCACTATATTCACTATAAATGCACTTCACGCTTACTTGCCCCTCTTCCTCCTCCGATAAGAATGTGCGGCTATAAAGGTAGAGCATAATTACTGCATTGTGCAGTTTAAAGGTTTACCGAATTATGGCCTGTGTGCACAAAGTCAAAATTTTGACATGATTTTAAATGAATACACTGTATGATTAATATATCGATTAACTCATTCACAATGGGGCTGATTAGATGTATAAAAACATTCAGAGAATGACAAATATTTGTGTATAAATACAGAACTTTATATTCTGTGACTTGACTTTTTGTTTTCATTGACTAAAGATTTACATAGATCTGTTCACTGATTCATTTTGTAACTTGACTCTTTTGAGTCCATTCCCCAAAGATTCATGCAGATTTGTTCACTGTGACTCTTTTGATTCCATTCACCTAAGATTCATTCAGATTTGTTTAATTATTCACTAAAGATTTGTTTGTAATTTGTATTACTGATTCATTCTGTGAATATTTCTGTACTGTAGATTACAATACCTGGTGACCAGTGAGCACCTTCTTTCAGTCTGTTAAGGAAGAAACAAAAAACATGTTAAAAGACTTCTGTAAACAAGTCAGTTCTTTAGAAAGATCCAAAAACATTGATTTGTTTAAAAACCATAAAGCTCCAATATTGTTGAGAATCATTGGACTTGATGTGAACAGGCCTTTATATGCAGACTGAAGAGGAAACTTGTCAAAACTGGCCGGCAAGTTTCTCTTCGTGAATCAAACAATAGCCAACAGCACTATCCATTATTGATGGCTGAAATACAAAATAACACTTCACTTTCAGCTTGAAGGTGAACCAACAAGATATCCGTTCCCTTAAGTACTGATGAGTCAGAGGAGACGTGTGGGAGAAAGACTTTACATCATCAGATCTGGGCTCACAGAGTCGGCTAGTTTTTCTCTGACCTCAACCTCTATCATCCATGCCATCAGCACAGTACAAACAAAAGTGAAAATGAATTTTTACTTTCCAATTTCGGTTAATGGCAGTTCTTCGTGTCCCACCAAACAGTGCACACTCTAAATACCGACTTGTCCTCCTTGCTTTTGTTACATATATATATATATATAATATATATATAAAAAAAAAAATTACACACACACACACACACACATATATACTGTATATATGTTTGTGTGTGTGTATATATTTGCTAGATTGTAAATTCTGACATATATTAGCTAGTAAAAGGCTCTGTAGTGTGTACATTCTTATGGTACCATCAACCAATCAGCCATGATGATCTTAATTGGCTCAAAAACATCCATAGTATCCATTTTTCTGGAAACAGTCAGTTTCACAACAGTGCCACCTTTGATATCTTTTCCTTTTTCTTCTCGCTCGACTAAACGTCACTGATTGTGCCCATCTCAGCTGATGGAGATTTGAGTAGAAAACGAGGATATAACCTCATTAGCCGAGGCGACGAAAAGCTATCGAGACTGATCCAACTGATCTATCTGTATCCATGAGAGTAAATTGAACTGTCCTGCTTCAGTAAGTTGATCAGGAAGTGACTGTGTGTGCGCAGTATAATAGTGTGTGTGAGTTCAAAGGGTTAGTGTCGGCTGAGAGGACACGTCTTTCACTTTACGGTCACCCAAAAATGGTGTCAGTATTATAACAGTCTGATAATGGAGTAGTCTGTGTGTATTTATTTATTTATTTATTTATCAATTAACTAAAACACACACACATATATAAATATATAGAAGACACATTAACGTATATTATATTTAAAAACAGCACTTTGGGTGAGAAGTGCTGCACAACAACAATCATACAATTTAACTCCAGGATTGCTTATCGATTTCTGAGATTATTGTTGCATCAGGTGGCTCAAGGAATCGTTTTTGTGTCCTTTCCTAATGGTTACCAAATCAATCATAAGCAAATTATACAAGATCTATATCGCACTGCATAATGCTTAGCAGTTAGACCCATAAAATAGATCAGTATTGGACGGATGTGACTGGAAGAGCGAGATGACATTTACATTTATTCATTTCGCTTTTATCCAAAGCTACTTACAAATGAGAACAACAGAAGCAATTAAACTAACAATAGGACAACAATATGCAAGTGCTATGACCCTTCCCTGTTTAATATAGCACAGTACATGTATTTTTATTTTATTTTTTATAAATAGATATAGAATAGAAGAGAAAGTGTTAGTATTAATGGATCAAGTGCTGCCGAAAAAGATACGTCTTTCAGCCGTTTCTTGAAAATGGCTATGGACTCAGCAGCTCTGGTTGAGTTGGGCAGGTCATTCCACCAGCAGGGAACAGTCATGGTAAAGGTCCGAGAAAGAGATTTTTGTTCCTCTTTGAGATGGCACCACAAGACGGCGTTCACTTGCAGAGCGCAAGTTTCTGGATGGCACGTAAGTCTGAATTAATGAGTTTAGGTAAAAGGGAGCAGAGCCAGTGGTTGTTCTGTTGGCAGACGTCAGTGACTTGAATTTGATGCGAGCGGCACCTGGCAACCGGTGCAATTTAGTGAGGAGAGGAGTGACGTGTGCTCTCTTCGGCTCATTAAAGACCACTCTTGCTGCGGCATTCTGGATCAGTTGCAGAGGTTTGACAGTGCAAGCTGGAAGACCTGCCAGGAGAGCATTACAATAGTCCAGTCTGGATAGAACAAGCTCTTGTACAAGGAGTTGTGTAGTAGAATGCTCTGATAGGAAGGGCCTGATCCTCCTAATGTTGTATAAGGCAAATCTGCAGGACCAAGCAGTTCTAGCAATGTGGTCTGTAAAGTTCAATTGATCATCAATCACAACTCCAAGGTTCCTGGCTGACCTTGATGGAGTTATGGATGACGAGCCTAGCTGAATGGAGAAGTTTAGTGTTTGGTTGGCCGGGACCACAAGCAGCTCTGTCTTTGTAAGGTTTAGTTGAAGGTGGTGGTCCTTCATCCTGTCAGGCAGGCTGAGATGCGAGCAGCTACCGTCGGATCATCAGGCTGGAATGAGAGGTAGAGTTGTGTGTCATCAGTGTGGCAGTGATAGGAAAAGCCAGATGAGGCTTTGATAATTCCCCCCATATTTATCTGTGTTGTAGCTAAACTGAGCGTGATCTCTGGATGAAGTGATGTGTCTGGTCAACAGAGCACTATAACTACAGCACTTCCTCTCTGAGGTGATACTTGCATTGATTCCTCTCATTGACAGCCACTTCATATCCTTATGAATAGTTAATGTGAACAAATGTATGAGATGCAGTTTTCTCTCCCAAAACTCCCACTGTTCTGTCATTTCTTATCTCAGTGAGCATCAAATGCTTTTCTATTTTTCAGCGGGTGATTATAAAGGGGGAGTGACTTGCGTTAATGGCTTCATTATAACTTTTTGGATCATAAACTGTATAAACGATGATTGTGTTATAATCCGTATACACTTGAACAACAGTATTCTTAATTAAAGTCTTAACTAGCTCTTGCCCGCTGTGAAATAAATGTTTCTAGTGCAGTTAGCATTTGCATGCTGAAGCGTAATGTGTTTGCTTTTGTCAATGAGTCAGGAGGCATTTGATTGGATGTTTTGGATGTTGGCGGAAGCAAATGGCCCGTGGGTATTTAGTTTGTGAGGTCGAGTTGAGTCAAGAGTTTTTGAGGTGGGCGAAGACCAAATGATAATTGGGCATTCAGTTTTTGAGGTGGGTGGAGTAAAATGTCCACTGGGTGTTTTGTTTTCACGTGGGTGGAGTCAATTTACCATTAAGTATTTTGTTTTTGAGTTGGAGTCAAATGCTTATACTACATGGGTTAGTTACTATTTGATAAGCACCTTGGGAACTAAGATTGCCTAAAGTTTTTTGGTGGGTGGAGTCAAATGATCATTAGGCAATTGGTTTTTGAGATGGGTGGAATCAAATTACATTAGGTGCTTTGTTTTTGATAGTCAACTGCCTATACTACATGGGTCAAATGGTCATTAGACATTCTGTTTTTAAGGTGGATGGAGTCAAATGCCCAATAAGTGTTCTATTTCGAGATGTCATTGAATGTTGTGTTTTTGAGGTTAGTTAGTAAAATGGCCATTAAGCATTCAGTTCATGTGTTAATTGGTATTGGATGATGTCATGTCATGTTTGTTTGTTTTTTTTTTCTTAAATAATAAACCTGGAACTATTGTATTTGAATTATATTTGGCCTTTGAGACCAGGATTGTTTTGGGCTACTGCAGAATGTGTCATGCGCTGCAGTGAACTAGGTGAAATATTGAGAAGTAGACATTTTAAAAGCAGGATGTGTTAGAGGAACTGTCAGTTTTCGTTGAACCATAAAAGGGGACAAAATACTGTTCCACCTCTCAGTTGTCATCAGACGCAAGAGCAGAGAAGTGTTCATAAATTATTCCTGTCAAGAACAAAATGGTGCCCCGAAAAAAAGAGAGGAAAAAACATGAAGTCATTGATGTCGTTCGTTGCAAAAGTCTCAGTTTGGTTCATCAAATATTTACGATCTAAATATCAGGCAGTTGATACATAATGATCGACTTGGTAAACCCAGCCCGATCTGCCAGCGATTTGATTTAGCCCTGCAGCTCAGGCTGGAAACCTGTAAATTTTTCTATCCTGCTTCTGTTACAAATCTGCGGGGACCAATCACAAACTGGCTTATCCACCTGGCGCGCTATTGGCAGGTTTAACCCAATGACGATAGAGAAGCAAAGTATGTCACCCGGATCGTTGGTCTGATTGGTTGAAGGACTATCCAATTGCGTACAGAGTCATTTAACTATGCCCGTTGATCACCGATGGTCTGGTGATAGCCAGACTAACATAATGTCACGAGTTGGAAATCCGAGTCAGAAATCGCCTAGTGTAAACGTGGCTTGAACAGACAGATGGGTAATGTTGATCTAACGCTCAAGTCATCTCAGCTGACATCCAGTGTTTTGGTTTATTTATTTATTTTCTACATAGGTTCACTTTAAACTATAGACAGCTTTTAGGAGGAACAATTTTCTTGCCGTTTCCACTTTGCTGCCCCCTGGGGTACATTGGAAACTGGCCTGAACAAGCGTGTTTTGTCGCCTACAAAATACATTAATTTCCTTGTCTTCAGACCCCTCGAATATGGCATTTTTGTTTATCATGAAAGTCTCTGGAGATTCTGGCTTTTTGCTCAAACTTATTCAGCACCGAACCACAGCTTTTCAGAGGGTTGTATTTATAGTCATGCGGTTCTGCTTTTCCTTTCATTTCTTATACATCTAACAGCATCTTAGTTTAATCGCTAATATCCTTAGAAAAAGTCTGTTTGAACAAACTGTTCAGAGGCAAAAAAGACTGCAGCTTCCATCTTTTGTTTTTGCGCCACCATTATCAATGTCTGTGAAAACAACCACAGAATTTGACGAAAAGCCAAAAATGTTTTTTGCAGAATATTTATTTTCAGGTGCCGATTGTGTTTTACTAATATATTACAGGCTTTAGCTCATTCCAGATCAAGAACGATGCAGAGAAATCATCACACGGATCAGAGAGCAACTGTCTCGCTCAGCCATTTCAAACGCGGCCTATCAATTTGTTAATGTTTGAACATTGTGTCTTGTAATTGGCTTTCAGGGACTGAATGTGGGGGAGTCTATAGTTGGCAAGCTGCCTCCAAATGCCAGTAGGATTTTGTCTGGAGATAAAGCTCAGCTGCTGCTCGCTCTCTAATCAACAGACTGGTTGTGTGGTGGGCTAGATAGCTCTGTTCACCGGCGACCTTTCAGTAACCTGTAAAGGAAGACGCTGATATGGGAACGTCACAATTGCACTGGTTTTAATATTCACACAGGTACACAGACAAGCACAGAGAGAGTCAGATTGGTTATCTTGTCTTAAAACAGACAGGTATGCTGAATCAGATATTGGATTCTAAATTCAGATGGTTTTTGATGTTACTTTGATCCCTGGAAAATCGTTAGAGTGCTCATAAAATCCAAATAGGACTTTTAGTTAGTTTAAAGTTGGCTTTCTGTTCTTTTTAATCTGTCTTCTTTTCATTTATTTCAGTAATCGCTGTTCTCTCACCGCTGAGGATCTCAACAGACAGTGGCTGAAGCCGGACCCTAATTTAAGCCCCACAATTTACCACACCAAAGGCTTCCTCTATTACCTCAACAGCATTGGCAGGACTCCGCTGGTAAGTTTCCATTAAATCTCACTGCACTGTAACTGACCTATTGAGTCCTAAAGTTGCATGAGGGGCCCGCCGGAAATTGCTCCATGATCTTGAAGCTTTCCGCTTCTAAATGCAGGTCAGGGGCGACCAAATCCATAAATGTGTGTTGGGTACGACCGATTTGGATATTAGACCATACAGACTGAAGAATAAGACCTCTGTGGATCTAAGCACTTCAGAAATGAATTAAATTAAATTAAATTAAATTAACTGTATTACAAGTGATGAAATCATGTCAGAAAGACTGACTTAAATGAATGACTAATTAAGATATATTTTTTAAGAAGAGTTGAATAGATATATTACCATTGCACCTCACTTACAAAGATTTAGTTTTAAATTTAGTTTCTAAATTATTAATTTCCCTCAGCCAACTGATAAATTGAAACTAGGGCTGTCAAATTATTTAATAATTCAATGACAAGACGACGGACAGGGGTATATTTCTATTATTCTCGAACTGCATAAATTATTTAGTGTTTTTGAATTAAATTAGTTGAGTAAAGGATTCAGTGACTCACTCATACATACAGCCACTTGTTTCGTTCCTGAATGAATGAATGTTTTTGAATGAAACACTTGATTAAAGGATTCAATCACACACTCATGAAGACAATTGGTGTGTTCGACTTAAAACTGCTTCAAGATGAAAACAGCTTTTTGATAGAATCAGTTAAATAGATGATTAAACAGCTGATAAAGACAGTCCCTTTTTCCTCAATTTTATACTATCTGCCCTACATAGTATTCAAGATTAATAATCCAGAATACTATTTCGGGTGTATAGAATGCAAATTGGGACACATGGAGTAATCAGCATTTTGAGCAAATCAGTTGTATAAATGATAAATATCACTTGTTTCTTTCCAGAATTAATGTTTGAAATGAATAATTTGATTAAAGGATTCAATGATTCACTCATAAAGAGTCACTTGTTTTGTTCCTGCATTTTGAGTGAATCAGTTGAGTAAATTATGTAATAATACACTCATAAAGTTTTTGAATGTCTTACTAATAAAGACAGTCACCGCTGCCACCTACTGCCATACCTATATATTTTGCGTAAAGAGTCACAAAGTTTTCGATGACCTCTAGTTCGTGTCTCCTAACAAAATTAAGAGCTTTTTTTATTTTTAGTCAGGTCTATTCATAGAGTCTTGTCCAGTTCCTTTGAGCTTCTTCTGATGCTGTTAAAGCACTAAAGAATAGCATCTATCTTTACCTCCGTCCCTTTCCACCCCCTGTCCTTTCTCAAAAGAAGCTTCTCAGGAAATGGAGTAATGGACCCATTGCCCTATCTATGCAAGTCAGGGGGGAAAAACAAAGCAATAGAAGTAGGTTCGCCAACACTTTTGAGAGAATACACTATTAAAGATGGTTTAATAGTTTAATAGTTTTTTAAATAAAAAAAATAACGGTCTGGAACTGATGGAATGTTCAAATATTTATCTTAAAATAAATTATGCAATTAAGTGAATAAAATATCATTCAGAAACGACCATTGGCAGGCCTGTAATTGAGTGGTACTGACCTGTTGCGAAGAACATTAGCGAATGCTTTGACACAATTAGACAGATTTACATATCAATTATGCCACAATTCATAATATATCACAGTAATAATTATGCAGCGTACCTGGTCAAAGGAACGTTGTCATTTTTCCAAAACCTACAATGTAAAAAAATGTGACTTGTGCAGTTAATGAATGAGGATGGAGTCCTCTTGTTGAGCCTTTACAAAAAGCTGACATGCACTGTCAACCAATTAGTGGTAACAAGAGACAACATTTGAATTCGAGTCTAAACTCAATGCATTGTCTAGCGTTTTATTCCCCTCATCATACACGTATACGTGTCATGTCACAAGATGAATTATGTTGCGCTCGGCCTAAAGTTAACGCTGTGTTGCTGTCGTGTCAGGAAAGCTAAAAAAAGACATTTTGTTTGCACCTGATTATTGACCTCCTTGTCCTTGTCTGTTATTCACGCACACAGACGCACAAATACAACACAATCTTGCCATTTTCGCTCTATGTCTTTTGAAAAACTGGCGTGTTATCACATCCCACAGGTGTTTTGCGATTACCACGGTCACTCCAGGAAGAAGAATGTGTTTCTGTACGGCTGCAGTATGAAGGAAACCCTGTGGCAGTCTGGATCTCCCATTAACACGGCCTCCCTAAAAGAAGACCCGGGATACAGGGTACACTTACTGCCTATAACAAAGACATTCATACATGAGATCATCTTTAATATCTCAAATGTTTCTCCTGGATGATAATAAGATAAAAAGATAAAAAGGGAGAAAGTGGTGAATTTTTGTTTTTGTCCCTTGGTGATTTTTGTAGATTTCTTGGTTTTTGTTACCATGTCATTGTGCTTTGTTCTGCCCATAGAAAAATCTCATTGGCCAAGTGGATATTAAACATAATGGGCCCTATCTTGCACCCAGCGCAAAGCGTCTGTACAAGACTTTGTACACCGACGCATGTATCATTCCTATTTTGCACCCGCGCAAAGCGGACTTTTCCCTCCACAGAAGCACGTCGGTTAACTAAGAAATACACTTGCGCTCCCGGGGGCGGTTCAGCGCAAAGAGGAGGCGTGTTCCGGCGCAAACGTTCCTTCTTGCTATTTTGCAGGTTTAGAAAACAATTGCGCCACTAACCAGGAAAAAATTGTTTAAAGTCAGTGGCGCGTTGCGCATGTTATTCATAGGCTATTTTAAGGGTGCATGCTTGGCCATAATCAATGTAGCGTGTGCACAACGCGCACTTTGATTCTCTCATCTACACAGAAGCAGCAGTTTTCATTTTTGCAAATCATACATTATTACGATAGATAGATAGATAGATAGATAGATAGATAGATAGATAGATAGATAGATAGATAGATAGATAGATAGATAGATAGATAGATAGATAGATAGATAGATAGATAGATAGATAGATAGATAGATAAACAATTTATTATAAAAGCATACATCTAGCTTACACATTTACCCAAATTAACCGAAGTTAATTTGGGTGGGTTTCTCCATTTCAATGTAACTTCTCTCTTTTACGGCCGTGACGAGAGCGTTGCTCTCCTCTGCTGTGAACCGCTGCTGGCGCGCGCCTGGCAAATCCGCCGTTACAATAGCAATCCGCTATGGAAAAAGCGCATCTGCTCTTAAAGGGAATGTGAGATGACGCTCTGATTGGTTTATTTCACGTTACGCCCAAACCACACCTATGAATAATGAAGCTACTTCAGACCAACCCATTTTAGATTTGCGCCTGGCGCAAGAGTCATTTATCCCGCCGGGAAAATAGCAACAGCGCCGAGACCCGCCCACAAAGTTACTTGCGCTTTGCGCTTTGACACTTGCGTTTCAGATCGTTAAAATAGGGCCCAATATGTTCTGCTTGGCTGTGATTTGTGTCACATCGCTCAGCAGATTTTCAAACCGACCCAAGTCTAAATAATGTCTCAAACTGTGCTCAGATTTGCCAAGAGACCAGTCTGCAATCAAAAATGTGATATGTTTAATATGATCATTTCTTATCAAATTCTCCTGAAATTATCAAACGTAACGTATTTTAAAGTAAATGATTGCTGTGATGACATTACTCCAGTCTTCAGTGTCACATGATCCTTCAGAGATCATCTTATTATGCTGATTTGCTTTTTTAGAAACATTTCTTATGATTAATGTTGAAAACAGTTGTGCTACTTCATTTTTGTGGAAACCATAATCTTAAGTTTTTCATGTTTTGTAACATTATAAATGCCTTTACTCTCACCTGTGATCAATTAAATACATTTTTGGTGAATAGAAATATTTAAGTCTTACAAAAATCTTACTAACCCCAAACTTTTGCCTGATAGTGTATCTTATTCACATTAATTTCACAACTCTATAGTCTTTACTATATGTTCATTCTCATTCATTTATATTATTATTACTTCTATTTTAGGAGAAACATCTGAAACAAAGTTGATTTGTCAATGTTACACAAATGAGTGAGATCTCAATAACAGTTTAGTGCCCAAGGAAGTTTCTCCCCAACATACAGGCTGTGACGAATTGAGTTTAAGGATAGGCATGTAAATGCGTATGTAAATCTGTGGAATCTGTAATGTGAAAAACATGGCATCGCTGGCTGCTGTCTGTCTGATGTCTGCCATCTATGCAAAATAGTCTCTTAAACTAAATATACACAAAACTAGAACTAAAAACAGTGGAATAAAAATGCAAATACAATGATACTTTTTCAAACCGTATGCATTGTTTGTATCGACAGACCATCGCAAAAACTCTGGACAGAATAGCACCTGCGTTCTCCTTCAACAACTGCAACTATCTGGTGGAGAAGTCTCGGGCGTCCACAGCGCGGGTGGTCGTTTGGAGGGAGATCGGTGTTCTCCGAAGCTACACCATGGAAAGCACTTACAACGGCTGCAATCAGGGCATCTACAAGGTTAGCCATTTTAGATGAAAGGGTCAGTCGAATACACGGTTTAGTGTTTTTACTTTCCTGTACTTCGTAGTTTTTCGATGAACGTCAGAGGGTTCACGAAACGGTTGTGCCACTTTTGCGTGCAGAATTTTAGTGCAAAGATCGCCATCTCATTCACTAATGATGATCAAGTGATGGAGAAAAGTATTAGAGGCTTCCACATATTCATACAATGTAACTTTTCAAAGGGATAGTTCTCCAACTTGATTAAGTTCTGTCATCAAGTTGTTCTAAATCTGTATGAGTTTCTTTGTTCTAATGAACACAAAAGAAGATATTGTTGGCAACCAAATAGTTTCTGGTCCCTATTGACTTCCATAGTATTTATTTTTCATACTATAGAAGTCAGTGGGAAACAGCAACTGTTTGGTTACACGCATTCTTCAAAATATCTTCTTTTGCTTTCAACAAAACAAAGAAACTCATACAGATTTAGAACAACTTGAGGGAGAGTAAATGACAGAATTTTCATTTTTGGGTGAACTATCCCTTTAATGTGGCTGAAACATACCATACTCCATTTATAATCAGATTAGCTGCAAGCGCCTAGCTTAAATCTGACCTTCTTTTTATCCGTTGGCATTCTCCATCTGGCTTTCCCACAGCCATCCTCTTCTCTAATGATGCTGTCTGAGGGACCATCCCTCGTTTTCCCAGGTATTCATTATCTACTCATCCTCGCCCCATCTACAAGTTTAATAATCATTCATTAACCTGCTTATTTAGCCACATGCGGTTTTCAGATCGTAGCCTAGATACCTGCGTATCAGCTTCCCTGAGAATTAACTTCCAGAAGGTTTTTTTTTCTTTCTTTTTTTCACTTTTATGAAAAGAAAAGAGAAATGAGTTTTTGCCTGGTTTGGTACCAGGTACAGTATAAGAAACAAATGGAACAAATATGCATTTTGATTGTATTGCTAATTTGCTAATGCAAAATTATCTTGACAAATTGTACAATTGTATAGGAAGTATCTAGAAAATAGCTACCTGGGGACATTACCCAAGATGGCCACTGAGTGAACTGGCTTGCCTTAAAAGGGCTTGGTTTGGTACTTAGCTAGCTAAGCAAACAGTCATGTTGTACAGGCCAAACTTGGTAATATTAGCGATACTGGCAGATGGGATTTAGTCAAAGTAGAGTGATTCTAACGCGGTGACATTTGTGAACGTTCCGGGAGGTCTGGCAGCCCTTTAATAAAGGACAGGGTGCCGAATTACTCTTGACCATGGACTGCACCTCTAAAGGTTTTGCAAGTAAGAAAAATGTTTTCAGAAAGTGCTAATGGTTGAGGAGAAATGTCTGATAAGAGAATGTCAGCTCTTGAGGGAGACATTTTATTAAGTTTAATCTCTTATTGCCAGTCAAATTGGGACTTGTAGCTCAAATAAAACAGACAGGATCTGTGCCAGCTAGCAGGTGGACAGGTGAGAACAGCCCTATTCTTTCTCAGTAAGACAGGATTGACTAACAAGACCTTAGAGTTATCCATCCATAATTGTTTACCATCCAATTTTTGTTATTTTGCTCAATAACAGTTTTTTTTCTTTTTTTTTTCTTATGTGTCAGTGTTAGATCTTCTCTGGCAGTCTGCCCAAAAAATTTTGGAGTCTTCTCCTGACTGTTGATGTTTAGTTTGTACTGTTCAATGAAGCTGCCAGCCAAGCACCAGTCAGGGGTCTGTTTCTCAGACTGTAGTCTCTGATGTTCTCCTTGTCTTGTTGTGCATCTGGAACGTCCATGTCTCTCACTGTGCTGGTTAGATCCACTTTGCTTTCTTCTTTCAAAACAGTAGGTTGTGGAACAGCCTTGGTCTCTCAAAAAAAAATCTGTTTATGTACTCAATACTTCAGCAACTAAAAAATACACTGTATTGATGCATATAATATATAATATTAAATACTGTAATATTAATAATAATAAATAAACACACACTATGTATATATAATGTGTGTATATATTGTATATATATATATATATATATATATATATATATATATAGATATATATATAGATAGAGAGAGAGAGAGAGAGAGTATGTAATTGGATTTTAAATTAAATACAAATAAAAGTCTCATTTTATAAACAGATTTAAAAAAACACAATTAACATAACTTTTTTATATTTATTATTATTTTATAATTAATATTGTATATCGTTTTTATGTATAAATGTATATTTTATTCGATTTATAACTATAAGTCATTTAAAGTCAGTTATTGTGTTTCCGAACCTATCCGAATGTCCATTGTCAGACTAATCCGCATCCCTGTTGGTGTTTGAAGAGCGTATCGGACAATATGCAGGACGCATGAGCTTCTAAATGTGTATAGATTTGGACTAATGGATCAGAAAATCAGACATTTCATTACGAGCGGGGCATACAAGCGCAGCTGGCAGGCCAGATGTTTTGGTACATGTACTTTTAGCAATGGGCGGCAGCCCGAGAGTCTCTTGATTAAAAAGTCTGTACTAATATTCACTGCCGATGTCAGGAACCTGGCAGACCATTAGACTGTGGAGCCAATTCAAGTGGGCCCTCTCCGGGTCCTTTAATGTGAGTTAGTGTGAGTGGGAACGTTAAAAAAAAAAAAGAGTGAGAGAAAAGAGTGGGGAGTGGATAGAAACTCCCTCTGTTCACAGCTAATTCATGCCAATTAGCAGCTCAGACGAGCTCTGGGATTCGGGAATGGAGCGAAGCTTAATTACGTTCTCAGTCAGTAAATCAGAGCCCGGGTCATTCGGAGTAACGCTGTCTCTGAAATGTCATCACTGCCTAGCCGAACCCCTGATCAGATAGACAGCTACACCTGTACCATAAAAGAAACATCTTACTAAATCTGAGCTTTGGGCGGCAAGCTTCTTTTTTTTTTTGCTCTGGACAGAAAAGGAAGTGAAACTTATCCATTTTCCCAGATTGCCAATGACACCGGTAGGACCTTTTCTGATGGTCTCCCACTCAAAGCTGTGGTGTCTTTTGCCAAACGAAGGATAATCTTCAAAAGGAATCTCATTTGCATCACAAAGACGGCACCTTTAATCACCTTAGCTTTGCAATTTCAGACTGCCGAATGAAATTCCCCACTTCCTTTCCTTTGCACTTCTTTCTCTTCTAAACTTAATCAGCTATTGTCGTTTTTTTGAGGAAACACGTGGATTAAGATAAACGAGAGGCGTGATGAAATTGGTACAAAGTTCGTTTAATTAAGTATGCCGAGTGCTACATTCTGATTAGGTTCAATTTAGTCGCAGCTAGGATAAACACTTTTGTCTCAAAACTGTGAAGCAAAGTTAGAATTTTAGCTTAGTGAGCCTACAGGGAGTTTGCAGCAAACTTGGAACATTTTTTAGTGGGTAATTTATCTCCTCAACTTAAAATTGACATGTAATAGGCTGTAAATACTGTCTGATTCAATGTCAGATATTTAGACTTGGTATAGTTTGTTTGAAGGTTGGAGAAACTTTGAAAACAGAGCTTCAGCGCAGACATTGCTTTTCATTTCATATATATATATATTATTTCATGAAATGAAAAGCAATGGTAGGAAATATTTTAGTAGCTTGTTTTGGTGAGCCTTCATACATTTTTAAGAATTTATACAGTTAAGCATATAAACTAAAAAACGAAATAATGTTAAACAAAACGAAACATTTTCTTTCATAATTCACATTTTTATGTCTATATGTGAACGATTCATCAGTGCACATTAGTCCAAATAAAAAAAAAGTTTCATCACCATGAAGGCTGACATCATCAAGACCAAGATTTTGGCCTAATCCCTCCAATCACCTGGCTCTATTCTGGCATGTATTTGTTTTACTTATCCAATCAATTCAAATCGTATCCCATACTGCAAAAATATGTGACATTCTAGAAGGAAAATGGCTTGTGAGTTCAGTTTCATGTTCACTTTGGGATAAATGTGTCATACAAGGTGAATTGTGGATCAACTGCGACAGGCTGGAGACATGAATCAGATTGACTGTTTGGATGGGCTGCTCTATGGCTGCCACTGAGAGGCTTTTCCTAGACGATGACTGATCTGATAATTGTATTTCAGGACAGTAAGTGGAGTTATGACCCATACGATTTCCAGAAATTTAATTGGATCTCTTAAAAAAAAAAAAGAAATAATGATGGCTACAGCCATTTTGAGGAACATATGCTCGAGACAGTAATTTGATGTTTGCAAATTGATTAAAGCAACTCTCATAATATGTGATTAATATCAAAGGACGGTTTTAATTATGGCCACGGCAATATTTTGCAAGGCGCAGCAAACTGAGGACATTGACTGTGCTGAGTGTGCAGGTCTGACAATCAGCTGAGAACTTCCATTAAATTATATGCCAAAGATGAGTCTATGGAAAAGTTTAATCTGTGGTTGCACCATGCAAGAGCTTTTTCAGGTGTATATATATATATATATATATATATATATATATATATATATATATATATACATATACATATATATATATATGAAGACTTCAGATGCAAAAGCCTCTTAGTCCGTCTAAAGTTTTTGTTTAATATTAACATTTTTATCAGGCTCTTATGTATAGGTTTCTACCCAAATACCGGCATTTCTGAATGGGCTGAGGCTGAGATTAATGAGTTTGAAGTGAAAGTATTTGATAAATGTAGACTATGTGCAGAGAGAGCATTCACTCAATATTATTATCTCCTTTTTGACAGAGGTGGCTTTTAGAGGCTTTTGCATTGGAGGTCTTCATATATATATATACAGTATATAATAAAAAATTATTATAATAATAAAATAAAAATTAAATGATTTACAAAATATATACATATTTTCATACAATTACATACATTCATATATCATATTGTGAATAAAGCATTATAATTAAATTAAAATGTATATGTAATGTAGATAAAATGAATAATAAAATTAACATATATGTACGATATAAATATTATTTATATATTAAGATAAAATATGTATGTTTTTTTATTTATTTATTCAATTATCGTTTTAAATGAAACAATTCCTTCTTTTTAAGTGTTCTTCAGATGTTGCGAGATTGAAATTCTCATGCGTTTCGATGTTCGTCTGGACTTCCTCTCTCTTGGTTGTGTGATATGCGCTTAGATGTTCTGGATGCCTCCGGCGTCTCCATCTCAATGTTCTCCAAGGTGAAGGGAAAGCGAGCACTTCAAACGATGAACACCACAGACCTCTCTAAATCATTGCTGCAGGTCCGGCTTTTAGAGTCGGGTCTCTGTTTCCATTCACTATTCATCAGTAGCTGATTTTAAATGATGGTGTCATGCAGGACTATGAGAGGAAATGTCAGTTGCCTGGTCTACTGGAAGAGAGCATGGATTTTAAATGAGGATTCATTTCACACTGATGCACACCACGTGAACACACACACACACACACACACACACACACACACAAACAGATGGACATGTCCAAGTAAGTTAAAAAAGCTGTCTGCACTTTTTTTTTAATACAATGGGGTTAAAAAGTACATAGTGTGTTTCAAAATCTGCAAATAACAAGCATAAATTGTATAGAAAATGAGTAAATAAATAATAAATATATTTATTTATTTATTATTATTGATAATAAAGTATTTTCATTGTTATTGTTTATTTAAATTATAACATTTTTACTTCAAAAATAATAAAATATAAATATATATTATTAAAATGAAATGGATATTAACATTGATACTGTATACTTGACTGTGAAAAAGAATATAATGTTTTTAAAAGTCGTCAATCCCATATGCACTTGGATAAAAACGAGATACAATGGCTCTTCCTTAGTGTCTCTTATTATTAACATTTCTGAAGAAAATAATTCAAATGCAATCACAGCTTTCTAATTTGGCTTTTTGTTTAAATGAGAATTTTGTAAAGAAGGTTCAAGAACTAAGAACTCATTTTGTCTCAGAGTAATAGATTTGGGACTATTTGTTATATTTTTAGGCACAATGTACAAACCATATTTATGGAACGTGATTTGGAAGTGTGATGTTTACTGGATGTGTCCCGCTTGAATAAACAGATGATGTTTGCATGAGCTTAATTTTAACATCATCTTTAATAATTCCACTTAGTTTATGATTATCAATCTTTAAAAGTTTCTAGCTGAAACTCCAGGGGCCACAGGAAACATATGGTCGATCAAAACCAACCCTGACTCTCTTTAGACTTTCACTCCCAACGAAACACGGCTTATGTAGGACTTCGCGAAAGACGAAATTATTTAGTATTATATATATACTTTATTATTTAGCATTTAGCAAGAAAATAGTTTTGCTCATTTGTTGATTTTAAAATTAACAAAAACATTACGAAATGACTGCCAGTAATGATAAAACAATACTGTGTAAATGCTAATAATAATATGCAGTAAATCTTATTATCATGCTAGAATAGCAAAATAAATAGATTTTTCTGAGCAGTTTCTGCAATTTGACTAACTTTTAATTTCCCCAAAAAGCTTAGATTTAAATCCCAGTATAAATGATGAGAAGCATTGGGATACAAAATAATATACCACTGTCAGAGATATTCCAGATATTTCTCAGAGATCATCTAAGAAAAACAGGAGCTAATTAGGGGCCAAGCACTGAAAGTTCTTATTCTTATTCCGTGTGGAAGTCTATGGCAGCCCATAGAACCGCTTGCGGGAAAGGTTAGAAGGCGAAGGTTAGAAAAATAGATAGCATTGATTTCATTTTTGTCATAGTCAGCTAAACTTCCTGTCTGCCATCTTTATTTTCTTTTAAAACCTACTTTTTCGAACTTCTCCGAGACCATTTGTCAGATTTTCACCAAAATCTTAATCGTATCATCTCCAGACCGTGCCGACAAAATGTTATGGATTTCGTGTCGATAGACGAAACCGTTTTCGTATATACCACAGTAGCAAAGTTGAGGCATGATGCCAAAATGACTATTCAGGCTTTATCTCTGCAATGCCAAACTTTGTGTGTGTCATTGTCACCTCACTCTGACCACACCACACCAATTTCGTAACTGCGCCACCTATTGGTCGAAAGTGATAAACCGTTAAATCACATTTTTAATTACTGTATATATATGATTATTCAGCCATTTTGCCTAAAATCCTCTTTAAATGTCTTTAATTCCTCCTTGCTGCAGTTGGTCTGACACTGCAGCATGTTGGCATGTCTTATCGTCGTCTTGCGCTTGGCCCTGATAATTGCTGCTTGCAGCTATATTTTACTCTGTTTCTCTTCTAGGGATTGTGTAAGAAACACATGTTAGGTCATTTCCAGTGGTGCAGTGTTACAGCTTAGAACTAGAGGGAGCCGCTGAGTCAGTAACTCTGATCATGACTCACTTCATCAATGACACTGAGGCTTGATAGCAGAGCTCTGATATGCTTGGGCCTCTATTGGAAAACAGTTCCAAAGAGTTCTTTGCTAAAAAAAAAAAAAAATGTCCTGCTTGACTGTTTAACTACAAGACGTAGCAACAGAAGCCTCAGGGGAAATAAAGCACTTGGTTGAAAGTGGCCAGGTAGCCACTAGTTAGCATTTGTGTGACTTGTCATTGATTTATGATTGCAGGCTGAAAGGAAGAAAGGTGTGTTTTGTGTATATGTCCAGGAGGTAAGTGGGCGATGCGACGCAAGACCAGACAGTTCAGATGCTATACATCATTGTCATTTGAAATGCCGACAGTGACATTAGCATGTCACTTGCTAATTAGCAAAGTTACATTCAATAAAATCATTCAAATGTACAAAATCACTTGGAACTTGATTTTTAAAAAAAATTTGGCCAGGATGACGAGTCGATTAGTGAAGTTTATCTAGATAAAAAAAAATAAAAAATTTAGAGATCCTGCATATCAATTTCTATTTAAACATCTAGGAGCAGAAATTGCGTTATTTTATACCTGCAAGATGTTAAAGGGGTGGTTCGGGATTTTTTACATCGGACCTCATTTTTAAGTCAGCCTGGTTGTTATTCATCAGTGGAGACATTTTTTTATTTTATTATCCAGTCCTTATATTTGGATAGTTAGCCGATGCTAGGCTAGCGCGAGTCAATGGTATATGTGTTAGCCAGCCATTAAAAACCGTTTTACCCACTCCACAGTGCACCAAACGCAAATCAATTATAACACTAGACTATCGATGTATATGTCCGTTGAGAGAATAATGTTAGAAATCAAACTTACCTTTCATCACATTGCATTAGTTATAATTTGTTCCCTGTAATCATAAGCCTTGTCTACAGCAGCAGCGGAGTGATATTGATTACCTAGGCAACCGAGTGAGCCGGTACACACATGACGCAAGTGTATTTACCTGCCGCTGGTACACTGATTACAGTGCGCTTCTGTTCTGTGTTTACTTTTTGCCGCATTACTAACCGGAGCAAAGTAAAATTCCGCAGCTGCTGAGAAACTAGTTCCTTTGGGATCATTGAGATGAAAGGTAAGTTTGATTTCTAACATTATTCTCTCAACGGACATATACATCGATAGTCTAGTGTTATAATTGATTTGCGTTTGGTGCACTGTGGAGTGGGTAAAATGGTTTTTAATGGCTGGCTAACACATATACCATTGACTCGCGCTAGCCTAGCATCGGCTAACTATCCAAATATAAGGACTGGATAATTTTTTTTTTTAAATGTCTCCACTGATGAATAACAACCAGGCTGACTTAAAAATGAGGTCCGATGTCAAAAATCCCGAACCACCCCTTTAAATTAGCCTTTGGACACAATATATTAGTCTTTCATCACTACTTTTGAAGCTTCTTTTGACAAGTAGCTTTAACGTGTTGTTAGCTGTTAGCATGATAAATTCACCTTTTCAAATTCATTCATTCAAAAATGTTTTAACAAATCCATAACTTAAACCATAAAAATCAAGATTTTTTTTGTTGTTCAGACTATATATTTGTTGAAGATCAATTTTTTTTCAGTGGTGATCAATGTACACAGACATCTTTTGCTGTTTTTAAGATGGCGTCTCGAGTTCGGCAGCTCCTCAAGTGCACTCAAATTCGCTCACACATTTTTATTCACTCATTCAGTGGATTAAATTAGTGGGAATAGTAAATGTAGTGAATGTTGCACTACAGTACTTTGGCCTCTCTATCGCCCTCTGTGGTTCAAAAGAAGAATGCAAGTCATTTATGGAATTGAGATGTACAGTTGTTAGTGATCACCATTTCAGGTGTATATCTGAAAAGTATTTCATCTGAACAAGTTATTAGCATATCTGCCACCATAGTAGCTGGATCTTCTTTTCTATACTTCCAGACTTGACAAAAACAAGATCAAGAACGAATAATAAAAATAACATCATGCATTGATGTTGAGGCTAATAAAGTTATCGGTTATCTTCATAGTTATCATCCTTGGTGTCAAGGGGCCTTTACCGGAGTGATTTTGATTTGTTTGTACAGTATTGAGCACTGTTTTTTTTTTTATGTACATGATATGTTGTCGTATATTTAATATATTTTATACGCTATATTACACAAAAGATGTCGTTTTCACATCCCTATGAATGTCCTTTCATCTATTCGACATTAACGCTCCAAAATCGAGATTTTTTTTTTTTATTTGCTGCCACGGGGCCATTTCTTACGATTGATTCCAGTCTATTCAGTGGCATAGTGCCATGGTGATCAAGCCGTATGCCGCTGAGATTAGCTTAGAGTTAATAAGAGCGATCAGGAGGGGTAATTTACCTCTCTAATGGCTTGGGCCCTCTGAAAGGGCATGATAGCTGCTATGCCTGTGTGTGGTTTTGGCAGTCTTCCTGCTGCCTGCTTGGCTCTCCTCAACTCTGGCCTTATCAAAGGGAAAAACTGTCACTCCAATAAACAAGGAATTTGCCCCTGCCGACCAAAACGCTTTGCTGCATAAGTGAACAAGCGTCTTTTTATTTAATTATTTTCCTCTCTCTGTCACACAAAAAAGTCTAGGCACAAAGTGATTTAGATTGGCTAATTTGCAAACAAGAGCTTGCAAAGTGTGTATATTTGTCTGTGTTTGGGACTCATCTATTACGCAAGTCATATTTTTGTTTTATTTGTTCCTCAGCGAGTGTTAAATCAACGGTTGTTAACTGGTTGAAAACAAATTACTTGCATTCTTTGATCAGTTAATCAGCTCTGATGCCTGGAAATGTCTTTATTCACTAAACGCATACATATACATCGCCAAGATGCCCGTTAGGCAAGACACATTATGCAAGGACGCAAACGCAGACGCGAATGCTTGGCCAACAACCAATGTTCAACCTAAATTTATGTGAGACTGTTCCAGTAACAAACTGCAGTTACCTTCAAATGTCTGTCTGTTGTATTGTTATTCAAGTTGTATATTGTGGTGAAAAATATGAAAATGTCAGGAAATCTCTAAAAAATGTATTTTCTAGAAACTACTCTTTGTGAGTGCAATCTTTTTTTTTTTTTTATCCATCAAAAAATTACTGAATGTCATGGAAATGAATTCTGCAGAAAGTGTGGGAACTTTCTAATAATATAGTGTGCGAATATCTGAAATCCTAAGAGATGCGCATCATTCTGAATCATAAATATCACAAAACAATCTGAATGTTGTACAAACATCTGAAGAACATCTACTGAACTGTTCATAACTGCTTCCACATTTTCCTTGTGGAACATTTTATTCATCAGCGATTTGCAATATATTTTTTATTTTTTATGTAAAACTATGTAAGATATGGTTGTTCTTGACAACGTTTTTGACGTAGTTGCTTTGCTGTGCTTAATTTGCAATTATCTGCATGCAAACATTGACGGGTTCAGCTTCCTCTCTAAACATACAAGTGTTTTAACATGAGCGATCGCATCCGAGAGGAAGTTAAAAGGGCCTTGGGTCAGTTGAAATGATCAGTGTGGCCTTCTCAATGCAAACATGGTGAGAATCGATTTTCGACTCCGAACAAACAGCCCAGGCTCTATGCATTCTACACATGTAACCCCCCGTTTTGCCTTTAAATTATTGAAGAGCGATACCCAGAACACACAGCCGCACTCATACTGAGCAGTTCTCCCTCGCTTTCGGCACCTCAGCGTCTCATTGGCCGGTTGGAGGGAGGCTGCGGGTAAACTTCTGTTTATGTTTGCGGCGGTCTTGACAGAGTGAGTTTGTGTCTGCGGTGTGTGTGTGTGTGTGTGTGTGTGTGTGTGTTTTTGTACTCTGTCTCTTGATCACGTAAAGGTCAGGTGTAGGTGGGTGTGCCTGGTGTTGCTCGCCCATCATTCTCTTCCTTACACGGCTTCCCATTAATTTGGCCGCTTCCCCAGAGTGTGGCGAGACTCTTAAGGTATTAGCGCCGACGCTAGCTCACTTCTGACTCATCCGGCATGCTGAGTTCACAACCAAGACTCGCTTTTCTACAGCAAGAGAAAGAGAAAGAGAGAAAGAAGGGATGTAACCAGTGCTGGCTAGTAACTGATTATATGTAAACTGGTTTATGTAATCAGGTTCCAAAAATTAAAAACCTGTAATAGATTACATTACATTTTAGATTACATTACATTTTACAATGCTCATAATCATATTACAGTGTCTTTTTTTAATTTATGATTACTTTAAACATGACTGCTTAATATTCATGCCTGTATATTATTCAGAATTCATTTAATATCACTAATTTTTTTAAATGTACCTTTTAAAAGTTTATTGCTTATATATGTTCAAAAAGTCTTGCAGTTTTATGGAATTGCACGCACTAGTCAGAAGCCAAACAGCATAATCAAATACAATATTTATCTATTTATTAAATATTAAATCTGTTTTAATAAGTGTTGTATTTTATTCTAAAATTATGATGTCTTTTAATGTAAAATGTCTAATATATATATATATATATATATATTTGTTTTTACAATTTATAAACCCCCTGCAATTCCTTAACAAATCCCAAACCCTGACATATACTGTATGTATTTGTTGATAACACATTTTTTTTTACAAATTCTTTGTAGTTTTGTATTAATATGGTCCTTGTCAAATCAATGTGATACGAGTTAGGTCAAAAGTAATCTAGAAGTAATCAAAAAGTAGTCTGATTATATTACCTAAAATGTGTAATGTAATAGATTTATTAATTTCCATGATGTAATTTGCCTTCAGTAATGGACTACAATTGGTAAGTAGTCTTCCCAGCACTGGATGAAGGCATCACATGGGGTGAAAGATGCAGACTAAATAAGTGTGGTGGCTCATCGAAAAAAATTGTGGCACCTTTTTCTCGCTTGATTTGGTTGCGGCGATCGCTCATAATGAATGGTCTCTAATGGAGATTGCGTTGCAGGCAAACGGGGATCAATCTCACCAGGCCAGGGTTGCAGTGAATGAAGGGGCTCACGGGGATTCGCTGCCACACTTTCTCAGGGGAAGCGTGCAGCGTTCACACGCCAATAACATGCTTGAGCGAGCAGGTGCAGCTGCTTCGTGACGAAATAATCTGTAATCATTATGATGTTATGAAAGGCGTAATCTGACAGAAAACTGAATGTTGAAACAGGCAAGGTTAAAGACTTTATTTGGACAAGAATCAATATGATATGGGGAATAAAAACGTTGTAATCATGACTGTTTTCATGTTGTTTGACTGTTAACAACTGACTGCACATAGCTGATGCATAATGTCTTGATTGAATCTCTTTATAATCTTAAGATTTTAGCCTAAAATGTATATATATACACTACCGTTCAAAAGTTTGGGGTCAGTAAGATTTTTTTATGTTTTTAAAATAAGTTAAAGGCTGCATTTATTTGATAAAAAAAAAAAAAAAAAAAAAACAGTAATATTGTGAAATATTATGACAATTTAAAATGACTGTTTCCTATTTTAATATATTTTAAACTGTAATTTATTCCTGTGATCAAAGCTGAATTTTCAGCATCATTACTCCAGTCTTCAGTGTCACATGATCCTTCAGAAATCATTCTAATATGATGATTTGATGCTCAAGAAACATTCATTATTATTATCAATGTTGAAAACAGTTATTTACATTTTTATTTCATGATGCTATGATGAATAGAAAGTTCAAAAGAACAGCATTTATCTGAAATCTAAAGCTTTTGTAACATTAAACACTACCGTTCAAAAGTTAGGGGTCAGTAAGAATTTTAATTTTATTTTTGGGGGGAAAGAAATAAAATAAATCAATACTTTTATTCATCAAGGATGAGTTAAACTGATCAAAAGTTACAGTGAAGACATTTATAATGTTAGAAAATATTCTATTTTAAATAAATGCTGTTCTTTTGAACTTTCTATTCATCAAAGAATTTTGAAAAAATGTTGTACACTCTTTTCAACATTGATAATAATAATGAATGTTTCTTGAGCATCAAATCATCATATTAGAATGATTTGTGAAGGATCATGTGACACTGAAGACTGGAGTAATGATGCTGAAAATTCAGCTTTGATCACAGGAATAAATTACAGTTTAAAATATATTAAAATAGAAAAGTCATTTTAAATTGTCATAATATTTCACAATATTACTGTTTTTTTTGTTTGTTTTTTTTTTATCAAATAAATGCAGCCTTGGTGAGCAGAAGATACTTCTTTTAAAAACATAAAAAAATCTAACTGACCCCAAACTTTTGAACGGTTGTGTGTGTGTGTGTGTGTGTGTGTGTGTGTGTGTGTGTGTGTGTGTGTGTGTGTGTGTGTGTGTGTGTGTGTGTGTGTGTGTGTATATATATATATATATATATATATATATATATATATATATATTATAACAGTGTATTTCAAGACATGTATTTTATATCATAAATACATATAATGGATGCTTTGGTTTGAATTTGATGAAAGCATGAATTATCCCGTAGATGAGTAGATGCTTGTTTTGGCTTCACCAGTGAGTGGAGCGCTGGAGAAACATGGAGACGCTGCAGATTTATTGATTTTGTTAACCTGCAGTAATCCACAGCTCATTGAACCACTGAGTCAGGACTCATGGGGTTATTGCTGGGGTTTGTGTGCCTAGAAAAGCGTGAACGTTTCAATGCCAGTGCGGTGTTTGTTTACTAGTGGCAGAAAATATTGTTAGTGTCTGGATTTCCATTAACGGTTATTTCTGGAACAGTGCATTATATGAGAGGAGAGTTTGTGCACAGCGGGAAGTGTGCAATAACATTGTGGTGTCAATGCAGATTCATTTTGGGACCTGACTAAATGCTACTTTCAGCTAAATTTCAGCAAATGTGCTACAAAAGGCTGCAAACACAGTGGCCACACAAGATATTTGGGCTCTGAAGGCTCACTTAATGTTACTAGATTAAAAAATATCAAACCAAGTGCCATCTGCAAACAAATAATGCTAATAATAAACTTTTCTTTCATAAACCTTTAGTTTTACCATCTGAATTGTTCATTTTGTTGTCTATTTTATTTTAAAATATTGATACATATTGATATTTTGTTTTGTTTTTTATATTTGGTTTGTGTTTGTATTTTTCTTTTTTGTTTTGTATTGAAATTTAGATTTTGTTGTCTGTTTTTGTTCGGTGTTTTGAATCTAACAACCTTGTTTTGATTGACTTGTTATTTTTCTCTTTAAATCAATGAATTTCATGTCTTTTAAATCTCATAAATGTTCACAGAGCAAAACGCAGAAGGGTCACTTGCGAAACGGCTCCAGAATTAAGAGACAAGTCTGTAAATGTTGTTTGACAGCCCCCATCAATCAGTCTGTCAATCTTAAATCTCAAATGTTTTCACCTCGCAGGGCTTGCAGACAGGGACGCGGGAGCTGGAGGAGATGGGAATGAAGTTCAGCCAGAGTCTTCTCACCCTCAGGAGGAACTCCATCCATTATAACAGCCGTCTGATCCACCACGCGCCTGCCCTGCTGGACCTGGACGACAGGCTGCTCGACCACAAATCCAATACGTGAGTTTTAAATGAAGATATTTTGACCTCACATACGTCTCGGGCTTCAAAACTCGTCAAAATAGACCACGATAAAAAGTTTTTCTAAATCAATGGTTTATACTCAAGACTTTAAAAC
Source organism: Leuciscus leuciscus (assembly GCF_965113295.1). Taxonomy (NCBI): domain Eukaryota; kingdom Metazoa; phylum Chordata; class Actinopteri; order Cypriniformes; family Leuciscidae; genus Leuciscus; species Leuciscus leuciscus. The sequence continues at coordinate 22,593,341 of NC_138724.1, read as the reverse complement.
AGTGCTTCTCAACTGGGTTTGCTACAAATACAGATGCTTCAAATTTGCGAATACCGTAGAGTTTAATTAGACATGCCCTTGAATAAAATGTTAAAAATGAAGGTTATTGAGAATTATTGTCTATTCCCTTTAAAAGTAGGAATATTCATTTGAACGATAAATCTTTTTATTTTGCTATACACAAATTACTCAGCTGCATTTAATTATTTGAAATTAGCATACTAACAGACACTTTTCTTTTTTTTTTTGTATATGCACATTCAGCTGGCCCTGTGGGATTTATATTTGATGACTATAATTGTCTGTAACTATATTATGATAACGATTCTGCTTCGGTGGAGGAGAATGAAAATAAGAGTTAGATGCGCATTTCCTAAAGGAATATCAGTGCAAGCCCACAGCAGCAAAGGAATAGCATTAAAGTTTTTATTAAAATTAGCATTTGGAACATTATAGAGGGAGAGAGAAATTGATGATGCATTAATGGTTCACTTTTTTTATTAAAGTCCCTCTGTGGTAAAAAATCAAGTTTTTAATGTTGTTTATATGTCTCTGTGGTGTTTGTAATGTGTTTTAAGACAAACCATGTGCAAATTCATAGTTCAACACCATTGAAGAGGATTTTCTTCTTAAAACTGTAATGACCCAAAGACAATCTCAAGAACGTGGTCTGAAATCGCCGGTGTCTCTTATGTCACAAACCACCTTGTAACCAATCACGTCACAGGGGGGGCGGGCATTATCATGTCATCATTACTATGCTGCGAAACAGGGGAGTCTCAAGAGAAGCCAGGTTATCCTGCTATATTTTTCTGTTGATATGAACAATCGGGTACATTTATCAATATAGCGGGTGAATTATGTATATGATGTACATTACGATGTTATGATGAACTATATGTCTTTCTCCACTGACGTTCTGAGTTGTTCAAAGCGTTTCTAAGGATGCTGATTGTTAGAAGGCCTGACTCTGAGGTGGCGAAGGGGAACATGGTTTGTGTAACATTAGCAGCACATTATTAGCTGTTTGATAACGTAGTCAAGCCAAAGGCTAATCATATTAATTACCGTTATGTGTCCGACGTTGTAGACAGATTCTGATTCCTCGACTTGTAGGCAACCCTATAATTCACTCTATCTCTTCTTCTGAATCAGTTTCTGGTTCAAACATATATGGCTGAATTAAACCAGTATTTCCACTTGCCATTGTGCAGAGTCTTCTACAGTAAAGTTAACCGAGTGGATCTCTGAGCTGGTGTGAGTGAGTGGAGGCGGGGCTTTCTTAAATTATAAAAAAGAAAAATATAAAAACTTAACATGCATAAATGTAAGGCTGAAATTTTCTACAAACAATGTGTAGATGGAGTATATTAGGTGGTTTAAAGCGGAAATAATTGCAGAAAAGTGTGAGAAAATGTGTTTGTCCTGAAGGAAATATATACGGGGAGTAAATGTTGAAGTTTTGGGTCAATTGAAATGTTAGGATGTGGTTCTGGGTAAGTAAAATGCTGCATCAGAGGTGTTTTGTTGTTGTCATGACTTGCTCGTCTTGTTTTTTTTGTCTGCAGCTTGTGTAGATGTCTATATTTGCATACTGAATTCTCACATAATTAACCAACCAATAGCAGTCAGTATGCAAATAGAACATTGACGTAATAACTCTTGGTTCTATTTTTCTTAGTAGTGTAAAAATAGAATGAGGAATATCTGTAAAATGCCGCATTCTATGCACTTTACCACGTTGCCAAAGTGACCTTGTTAATGATCTTTAAGAGTCATATTCCAGAGTTGCTGTTGCCAAGTGAGGCAGCCATTTTACTTTGGCTTTTTAAATATGATCTCGAGCTGTGGGACGTGGACAGAGACTCATTCAAAGTGCATCAGCTCCCTTTCAAGTTTTCAATTTGCCACTGAAGGGGTTTCCTGGGAGCACTGCCACTTTCTCTGTTTTCCTTACGTCTCTCCAACTCCTTTCTTCCCTACACACACTCTTTCTCTCCTCTCCCTCTATTTTCCATTCCCCAGCATCCTCAAGTTAAAATTCACTTTGAGTCTTGATTTCTGTCATGGAATGAAATGGACCAAAGCTGAGCTATTGATTTCTACGAAGTTCAATTAAATCCCTTTTGTGTGCGTTTTGAATTGTTACATCTTGTCCGCGCAGACCGCTCAGTGTTCTGAGGAGATTATCCCACCCCTCTCTCTTCTCCAGGATTTCACGGCATTTCTATTGTTCCCCTCTTCTTCTTCCCTTTACTGAAGAGAAAAGTGTAAACTTGACTGGTCTTACTCGAGAGTATTGCATAACTCAGTTAGGCACAACTGTTGAATTCTGCTTATGAGCCTTGTCTGGTTCAGCTGAGCTCTGCTTAGATGGATGTAAGATATAGCTCATAATTTTTTTACTTTCTTAGACACAAATACGCTTTTACGATTTCAGTCTTTGACTGAAATAACTGCACATTTAATAATTCATTACATGTACATAGCTCTTTTCTCAGCACTCAAAGCGCTTTACATAGAAGGGGGAATCTCCTCAACCACCACCAATGTGCAGCATCCACCTGGATGATGCGACGGCAGCCATATTGCGCCAGAACGCCCACCACACACCAGCTTATGGTGGAGATGGTTCTTAGACATTTGACAAATAATGAAAAAATGTGTGTTCCACGACTTATATTGGTTATCGTTTTTGTTCAGTATTGGCCAATATTTTATATATATCGGACGATATTGAATATTTATTTGATGTTTATTTTTATATGTATTTTTTTATTATTGATTTTATATTTAATTAAATGTTTTATATTTATGATTTTTCTGTTTATGTTTTGATGTACCATCCCCATGACCTAACATAGGACAAGCGTCTTGGCAAATGGATGGACGAATGTTTATTTTTATATGATTTATAATTATTTTATAAATATTTCCCAGATCTGACAATGAATATCTGTTTTTCATACTGTACATTATAATAGTGTGATGTCTAACTCACTCGCAGCATTTTTTTTTTTTTTTTTTTTTTAATCAGACAAAATGGTATAACATTTTAATATAAGCCATCTATCAATTACGGACAATAACATTAAAATAATTATCGGCATACATTTTTTTTATCCAAAAGAACATCTTTGAAAGGAAAATTGGTTAAAAAAAGACACTAAATAATGAAAAAGTCAGTTGTATTTTAGGGTTAGAGTTTGGTTAATTTTCAGCTGTGTGTGGGGGCGTGTTTTGCTATACTTGTGAGGACCAAATTGATTAATAAACATAATAAATTGTTTATTAATGTGTAAAAAAGTTTTGTGTGATGGGTAGGTTTAGGGATAGGGTTAGTGCAAGGGGAGAGAATATACAGATATATAGAATAGAATAGAATAGAATAGAATAGAATAGAATATGTTTGGACAGTATAACAACCATTACGTCTACGGAGGGCCTCCAAGTATAGCAAAACAAAAGTGTGTGTGTGTACCTGTTATTCCCTACGTTGTGAGTCCCCACATGGTAAAAAATGTCACTACGTAGGGCAACCAGGTAATTGGTCCCCATGAGGAAAACTTCTTATACATCAAACAGAATGTTTTTTTGACAAAGTAAAAATGCAGAAAGTTTTCTGTGATGGTTGTGTTTAGTGGTAGGGATAGGGTTTAGTGATAGAATATACCATTTGTACAGTATAAAAATCATTGTCTATGGAAAGTCCCCATAAAACATGAAAACCCAACGTGTGTGTGTGTGAGAGAGAGAGAGAAACCGTCTCTATTAAGGATGTCTTTTCTGCTTTAAGGTCTGTAGTGATTTGATCAGTTTCTTTTGACAGTCAGCACAGCAGATGACAACAGATGGATATCACTTTCCACTCAAAGGCATTGACCGCCAACTTCACAGCTCTAGTCGTGCCTTTTGTGCTTTTTGCGAGTCAGTCCAGGAAAGCCGGCTCTACTGACGGCATGCATCCAAAATCATCCCAGACAAAGTCATGTGGATGGTTAATTCACCTCGAGCCCCAGACACAAAAGAGAAGCGAGCGCTTTCAGAGCTGAGAGGAAGCCCTTTTTGTTTGTGAGGGAAACAATTCGCATTCAGATGGATGCTATTTTCCTGCCCAACACTTTTGTGCAGCCCGACAGAACGCTCAATACTTGCTAGATCTCAAATGAAGCCCTGCGGCTCACATGAACACTCTTCATGTTCAAGTCTATTATGTATTTTGTGTCAAAAGTTCAGCTTTTTTGCTTTCATAGTTCAAAAAAAAGTCCACAGAATTGATTTTCTAATAATAAAGCATGACTTTTTTTTTAATAGATTCGGAAATGGGCTTCTATCAACGGCTGGGCCTTAAAATGAAAAGTTAAATTTTTGTGTCTGACCTCAATTTTAGTCTCCTTAGAAACGCTTCCTGATGACGTCACTTACCAGCAAGTGTTTTCTTATCTAATGAACTAAAATCGTCCAAGAAGCCGTTTTGATGCCAGACCCCTCGGAAGATAACAAGCTCTCATAAAAACGGCTTTGAACGTCTCCACACCTTTCATGACATCTTATATTACAGCTTGACACATTTGTTCAGTTCTTTCATTACGCAGTTCGGAAATGAGTCCCCACGGTATGTTCTGGCTCGCTGTGTAATTCTTCCCGAGCTCGATTTCTTTTCTTCCCCCACATCAGAGCGGTTCGCCAAAGCCTCGAAGTTGAAAGCTTAGTCAACCATGAAACACATTCAATTGTGAGACAAAAGGGGGATCTTTAGAAGGGTAAACAAACAAACAGACAGGCAAAAACAAGAAATAACACTAATAATAATAACAACAGCAATTGATTATTATCATTTTTAATATTTCCTCTACAATTCTAGCTGAATTTACATGCCAATTGGCCCGTTTTATCCTTTTGCAATGTTGTCCTCAGATTCACCCAGCACCTTCAGCTATTCCAACAATGAAAATTGAGCCGACTTGTGAAACTTATTCCATCAAAAGTTACCACAAACTACATTAACTTGTTAATCCACTCTGAAATGATGGTCGCCCTTCAGGAAACTGAGGAAGGTTGAACCCGCCAGTTAGCTTGCTTCATTTCAATTAATTTAGAGCATTTAAGTATTCTTTAGAGAGAAATAGGCATGCATCACACTGCTTTCCAAGGCAGGCTTCATTCTTTAGATATTTTTCTGAGGGAGTACTGGTTTATGAGTTGTCGTATGTATGTATGTCGTATGTACAAATGACTTGCATTTCTAGAATTTTGGTTCACCATGGTATTTTTTCATAATTCTTTTTTTCTTTTTCTTTTTCTGTAAAAATTTTTTTATCAAGCCTGCTGTTTAACGCATTAAGTGATATTATATATAAAAATGACATTTAAAACTTAAAAAAATTCACATATATTTGCATAAAACTATATTTATTTATATTTTGTATATTTTATATGGTTGCCTGCTACTAAATGCATGAAGTGTTATTATATAATAAAAACTAATATTAATATAATATATATATTATAATAATATTATATATTGTATTGTATATAGCATATTGTGCGTGTGTGTGTATATATATATATATAATCAAGTCAGGGGCTGTTAATTGCATAATTATTTTTATTTTATTTACTTTTTAAATGTTTACGCTAAGTGAATGTGTGAAATTGATTGCACTATATTTTAGTCATTTTATCTATCAAGAGAGCAGTGCATTTCTGGTATGGGATGCTACTGGTTTATGAGTTGTCATATGTGTGTGTTGGACATAGGTTCAGAAAAATTACATTTTTGTATACCCCAAATCTTTGTAAATGAGGTCAAATGACTTGTATTTACTATGGAATTTTGGTTCACCGTGGTATTTTTTCCTTCTTTTTTTAACATAATTCTTATCTGAATATTTTTTATCAAGCTATTTAACGCAATTTAACTATTTAATTTTTGCGTATGAGCCAGAGGTTGTTCATTTTTACATTGCAGTTATGCAAAAAAAAATTTGCACTAAATTTATTTGCCAAATCTACTTTTTAGTCCATGAAATGGCATCTTAGGAATTCTTTTCTAAACAGTCCACCAAAAATCACTGAACCGATCAACCGCAGGGAAGCTCCGCTAATTGTTTTGCACCTCTGAAAGTTTGCCAGAACTTCATATTCCATAGTTGTTCAGTTGCACGTTTAATTATGAATGCACAATTGGACAGACCCTCCAAAAGAATCATTATAAGCATACTTAAAATTCAGAGCTGCTGTTCCCTGTGTTACAGTCCCCGCATGAACAGGCTTGATAGCAGGATGTGTTGTAAAATGAAACTACCTCTGCACATCTTTTACTAGCATGCGTTCAGACGCAGTGACAGAGAAGGGAGGGGAAGATAAGAGCTTGAAAAGTGGGCTGCAAACAGCTTTTGAGTGGCGTTGATTTTAATGCCTTCTAGGAGATATTTGCTGGCAGATCTCTTATGAGGTGTCTGTAATAGTTTGTGAGAGCACACACTGTAAACAAGAGCTGCGTATCCTTGTGCAGCGATGGCCGTCTCTCAGGAGAGAGCTGATTGAATCTCTGTTCCCTGCCGTCACGCAGACACGAACACTCCCTCGCACGCAGCTTGCCCCTTCTAATCTGCAAATGAAATTATTTCCGGAACTTTGGACTTTTTTGCAGAGCCTGACATTTTGTTCAGGGTAGAAAATGTATTATTTTGAAATAATGCATGTCATTGAGGTCTTTAAAATGCCTGTTGATTTTGTTTTACCACAGATTTGTAAAAAAAAAATATATATATGAAAATTTTCCTTTAAATAGTGATTATACAGGTCTTTCAAAAATACAAAATTGTATAGTAATAAGTATTATTAATAATAATAATAATTTTTACTTTAAATAATTCAATCTTAAAATAATTTCATTAAAATGACTGCATTTAAATATATGAGTATATGTTCGTATAGTACATTTATTAGTAAATTATTATAATATATATTATTTATTAAAGTACATACAAATAATTCGTTTTGCTAGTTTGAACAGGTTTAAATCCTAAAATTATGTTTTTTTAATTGCTAATGGCACAAATATTATTATTATTAAATCCTAAATAATCTTTTTATTTAAACTGATTAAATTTGCATATATTAGTATAGTACATATCATAATATATACTTATGTCCTTTATTTGTAAAAAATAAATGATTACTTTTGCTAGTTAGTTTGCAGGTTTATTTCTTCTTGACTAACTTTTGACTGCAGTTATTATAGTCACAGTGTCATAATTCTGGAAATATCATGATATTTGAACAGTTTTAGTAGTATTATCTGTCTTATCCTTACTTGCTGCCACCTCATAAGTAGTTTATGGATGTGAAACTGTAATCCATTGTAAGTAGTTTATGATATTTTATTTTATTTATATATATATATATATATTTGGAGCAGGTCTTAACCAGGGGATTTGAGAAGCAATTACATGCCATGTGGTTGTGCACACCTCTCTCCAGATATACTTAACTCATTTTTTAGTGTATTTAAATCATGATTCTGCATTCTAATGAGCTAAAATATCAGTAATGTCATTAACATGAAGCATCTTGCTGCCTCTTTATGCTTTTTAACTGCATTAATTGTACTGTATCTGTCCTCATCACAAAGTACAGATAAACTTAATTTAGTGAAAGTTCATCAATTTGGGATTATTATTATAAACTTTTTTCAGTTCTGATATAAATCTTTTTATTTAGGGAGAGTATAAAGTATGTATAAAGCAGATGCTTCTGTCCAAGAAACCAACCATATAAGCTGTGAAATTGTTAAATGTTTTTGTTGTTGTTTGTTTTTATTATTAGCATTATTGAATAACTGCTGTAAAAACATGTGAATGCATTTTTTCTATCTTTTCTATCTTTTTGCGATTGAATAACAGAATAACACACTTTGTGTGTGTGTGTGTGTGTGTGTGTGTGTGTGTGTGTGTGTGTGTGTGTGTGTGTGTGTGTGTGTGTGTGTGTGTGTGTGTGTGTGTGTGTGTGTGTGTACCTGGTATTCCCAACGTTGTGAGTCCGCACAAGGTCGGAAGTGTGTGTGAATTGCCTCTATTTTCACAATTTACATAGTTCATTTATAGTTATAATTATAAATGTAAATCCGGAATATATACAGTATATTTTCAGACTTGCAATTATATTTATTCCGATGTACATTTTATATATATATATATTTTTTACAGCTTTCCATGTTTTCACTGTTATACGTAGGGGGCGCTATTACACATACAGAATCTCTGGATCAAAGCACATGTGAAGAAGAAGCAGAAACAAGCGATAGCATATGTAAGCATATAAATCAAAACTGCCTAACGTTACTGAGTGAAATGTCGACCCAGGATGAGCTATAGGAGTGTGAATCTTTGGGGGTGTTGATGGACTCGATCTACTCCATCTATATTTTCATCATCGTTCTGACTCCGATATTTTATATAAAAACGTGATTCTCTCAGCTTTTTGCTCAAAATGTTGCTTTTTTTATGAAACTTACCCACATTCAAGTGTTGATATAAAAAGAATGCATGCAGCTAGAATAAAACAGGGTTTGCTGTTTGCTGTAAAAGCAGAGGGTCAGTTCTTTCTTTTGATATATTGCATGTTCAGATATTCATACAACAAAATAGTCTAGGGGTCATGAACATTTTGTGAAAATGATAAAAAATGCTAGCGGTATTTAAAAAAAAAACTTTAAAATAAACTTTATTAAAGTTGCCAAAAAAAACAACACTGGCGGGGAAAGAGTTAAGACTCATAATTTTATATTTGGATTTATAAATACATATTCGTAACACTTTACAATAATGCATTAACCAACACAAACTAACAATGAACAATAGATTTTTACAGCATTTATTAACCTTTGTTAATGTCCGTTAATAAAAATGTCCATGTTAGTTTACAGTGCATTAACTTGTGTTAACAGATACAATTTATGATCTTTAAAATGCATTAGTAAATGCTGAGATTAACATTAATTAAGATAAATGCTGTTGAAGTACTTATGTTCAGTTAACTAATGTTAAAATATATATATATATTTTAAAATGTTACCAAATATGAAAATATATTATTGTAGCTGTGTTTTATGGTAGCATTTCTCTGTGAGCGTAGTGTTAATCAAGTAAAGTTTTGATGGTGGCATCAAAGTTTGGTTGGGGTTCATAGAAAATGAAGTTTCTGAAACTGAAATTGGTCAAATCAACTTTAAGGCACAATCCGCTGTTCATGAATATAGTGATTTGAATGCATCTTGAACTTGTGTCAGAATAGCAGCTTCGTGTCTGAATGAGTTTGTTTCATTGCTTTTTGATTTGAATAGAGCAGAGATGTCTTCTCCAGACCCAACTGAAGCTGGGTTTTTTTTTTTTTTGCAAAATTAGGCTTTTAAAATTCAAGCCGCTAAGACTCTTTATCAAACAAGCGAGGGGAGAATTCTAATGACCCGAGGATTGTTCTTGGTCAGGAGGTGATGGTGGGAGCAGACGGAGGCCGTCTCTCTCTTCCATTGTGTTTTGATTGTAGATTCTGATTGCTCTGGAATTCGTCGATGGGATGACATAGATAATCCGATAGAGATTGCATATAATTACAAAACTAACAAAAGGTTTCTGTGCTATTGTACATGCACAATAGACAAGCCATGGGAGAGTAAATGAGGAAATGACTTATGTAAATAAAATTTTTGTGGTTGAATTACATAAATCTCATTTTAGGCCTGACAATGAATCTATAACCCGTATGAAAATGTCGCTCTTACGTGTTCTTCAGTTAAAAAGACCTAGAAATGAACTCATTTAATTCTACAAAAGATGTATTAAATTGATCAGAAGTGACAGTAAAGACATTCATAAGGCAACAAAATATTTCTTTCAAATATCCATTAAATGATTGTGGAGGAAAAAAGTATCACTCAAAAATATTAAGCAGCACAACTGTTTTCATCTTTGATAATGATAATAAATGTCTCTTGAGCAGCAAATCAGCATATTAGAATGATTTTTGAAGGATCATGTGACACTAAAGATAGTCAAATAAAATAGTTATTTTCAGTTGTAATAATATTACTGTTTTTATCGTACTTATGATCAAACAAGTGCAGCTTTGGTCTGACTTCTTTAAAAATATATATAATAATTCGTACCAATCTTTTGAAACGTTATTGTGTGTTTGCATTTTGTTGATTTCTTTCTTTCTTTCTTTAGAAAAATCATTTGCTTTAAAATTATTTGTCTTTAAAATTCTATTTCTTCTGTTGAATATCCAGAGAAGGACACAGAAATATGCTTTCCGAATGATGTCTAAGCCACAGTTTGTGGTCTATTGATCACCCCTGACAAGATTTGAGAATACCTTTGAATTGCAAACGCAAAATATGCTGAAAACAGCCAAAGTGCTAAGGCATACATTTAACTCGGTGAGGTTAGTCAAGGTAATGATAATGAGCATTGTGCTGCTTTTTTGCAGTTTATAGCCTACAATATAAACAAATTGTTCGAAAATCTTGTTTGTTTGAAATCATCGTCCCAGCAGACATATACAGCCTGTCGGAATAATAATGCAATCAAATGTCTGCATTCACAATGTGTATGTAGATTGCAGGGTCAATTTCTGTGTACTATTGATTCATTTGGTGCTTCACAAGAGAGGGAAAAAACTGGCTTTGCCACATTTCTGTACTCATATTCATCGAGATGTGGCACAGGCCTTGTAAATATTTGCATAATACTTGAATGAATGATATATTTACTTAGCAACTATCCAAAGTGGAATTCAAACTCTTTCTGCTAGCATGCTGGCGAGATGTCAAATGGAGAACGCGCTAGTATTTCAGAAGCACACGTACCAATTTAGCCGAGCCAAGAGAGACTTCTGTAGATCATTAAACCAAAATAGTGGATTTGTCTAGCTGCTTCCCGTCTCTAAGAGATGATTCTGAGCATTTAGAGTTGACAAAAGATCAAATCAGATATTTCAACCTTCAAAACTATAGCAAAACATGAGACAAGAACTCATTTCTGCTGGGTAAACACTCTGGATGGGATGGAAGGAAACAGGGCAGAATTGTTTTATCTTTACATCAGACGAGCATTTGACAAGTCAAACGGTGAAAACATTTTATATAATAGGTGTGCCCAACCCCAAGATAGTATTTTTTGTTGTTAGTTGTTAGCCTGGTTCAAACCAGACCATTCTCAGTTGTAACTGAGTTGTGTCTGGCAAAGCTTCATTAATAACTCATTTCCAAAGGGGCGTCACCAACGGACGTTGCTCAAATGCCTCTGGGCGCAATTGGATAGACCTAAAACCAATCAGAGCGATCGTCATCGTGTAAAGCCATATGCTGCGTCCCAATTCGCCTAAGTTACACTACGCCATAAAAGTAGGCTATGTACTCTTTTTGTGAAGAAAAGGTATTTACTTTTGAATGTGTAGCAAAAAAGTAGGCAAGCTTTGGGACATACTACTTCGTCATCTTTATCAGACGGATCTGTCACGTGCATCCTGTCACGTAAACTGCCCTGTCAATTATCTTCTCACAGTTAAAATCCTCTATTAAATCGAATTTAATTTCCTACCGTTTCGGAGAGAAATGTAGCAGCACGTTCATCTGCCAGTGGGTCTTTCATGGAGACTGTCCTCATGTGTTTGCAATTTTAAAATAATAATGCATTTAAAAGTTGGTGCGCTTCACCAACGGACGTCGCTCAAATGCCTCTGGGCACAATTGGATAGACCTAAAACCAATCAGAGCGATCGTCATCGTGTAAAGCCCGCCCCAAAGTTTCTGATTGGTGCCGCGATTTCGAACGGATTAGAAATGGGCTTGAAGCATATCTTTGCCAGACTACTTGCAGAGCAAATCTAAATTTGCCGGAAGTTGTCTGGGTTTTCCCAGGCTAGTTAGTTGTATTTTGAGAGGTGAAACTGTTCCAGGGCCTATACCATGAAGCTGTTTTAGGTGGCTAGCCAGGTATGTTTCAGTTTAGTTTGCAAACACCATGAAAGTGGTTTGGCTTTTAGCAGTGTTCATCACGCTCCACGGCTAACCTGCTCCGGGTCTGGTTGTGTTCTGGTTGAGAGATCTTAAACCAAAACTGCATCAATCAGCCGTGAGCAAAGTGACACATCTCTGATGCAATAACGTCACAACATAGTAAAAGCTTTTCAAAAACAAAATTGCCTGGCTTTTAATAATGATTATTATTATAATTATTTTATATGATTTATATAATTATTATACCCCTAATCTATTTCACATGAGCAATATTAGTTTAAATTATTATTATTAACAATTTTGTTTAAATGAACATAATTATATACAGATAATATGTCATATTAATAAGATTTGGAATCGGTAAATAAAGCTTTAAAAATGACTCCCATGTCTGAGTCTCTGTATTCCTAGATACACTCACCTAAAGGATTATTAGGAACACCATACTAATACTGTGTTTGACCCCCTTTCGCCTTCAGAACTGCCTTCATTCTACGTGGCATTGATTCAACAAGGTGCTGAAAGCATTCTTTAGAAATGTTGGCCCATATTGATAGGATAGCATCTTGCAGTTGATGGAGATTTGTGGGATGCACATCCAGGGCACGAAGCTCCCGTTCCACCACATCCCAAAGATGCTCTATTGGGTTGAGATCTGGTGACTGTGGGGGCCATTTTAGTACAGTGAACTCATTGTCATGTTCAAGAAACCAATTTGAAATGATTCGAGCTTTGTGACATGGTGCATTATCCTGCTGGAAGTAGCCATCAGAGGATGGGTACATGGTGGTCATAAAGGGATGGACATGGTCAGAAACAATGCTCAGGTAGGCCGTGGCATTTAAACGATGCCCAATTGGCACTAAGGGGCCTAAAGTGTGCCAAGAAAACATCCCCCACACCATTACACCACCACCACCACCACCAGCCTGCACAGTGGTAACAAGGCATGATGGATCCATGTTCTCATTCTGTTTACACCAAATTCTGACTCTACCATCTGAATGTCTCAACAGAAATCGAGACTCATAAGACCAGGCAACATTTTTCCAGTCTTCAACTGTCCAATTTTGGTGAGCTCGTGCAAATTGTAGCCTCTTTTTCCTATTTGTAGTGGAGATGAGTGGTACCCGGTGGGGCCCATCCGCCTCAATGTTGTGCGTGTTGTGGCTTCACAAATGCTTTGCTGCATACCTCGGTTGTAACGAGTGGTTATTTCAGTCAAAGTTGCTCTTCTATCAGCTTGAATCAGTCGGCCCATTCTCTTCTGACCTCTAGCATCAACAAGGCATTTTCGCCCACAGGACTGCCGCATACTGGATGTTTTTCCCTTTTCACGCCATTCTTTGTAAACCCTAGAAATGGTTGTGCGTGAAAATCCCAGTAACTGAGCAGATTGTGAAATACCTATCTGCTGTGCAATTCCTATTCTTCAATCTCTTCATCTTCGGCATGAATTTCGCTGATTCTCTCGTGAGAAGTGAATCATAGTTGCTCTGTTTCAAGGCATTTGATTGGCTGTTCGCTACTGATGTCAAACTTTCATGTGCACGTGCTCCTTGAACTCAGGATCAAAGCCTGAGTTGACAGAGAAAGTTGATGATCAGCGTCATTGTACCAATAAAGCCTGATTGAATTGGTTTGGTTAAACTACCTTCATGGTATTGAGCCCAGTCTCATCAACACTACCAGCAGTCATGTTGAATTTATGGTGTCATATATAAAAAGCATAATGATATATAAAAAGGACGTTGATAAAGAATGATGGGTAGGGGTCAAAGGTCATCACCCACCACCCATTTGTTGAATATGGCTTTTAAAGAGCCTCACGCTGCAGTCGCATCATACAACAGAAGGACACATATTGTACACTTTAGGTTGTTTATCTTCATTTATACTGTTAAAGTTTATTTTTACTTGAATTACCATTTTAATTTATCAAAACTGATTATTATATATGACAAATATAACAAAATACATTTTCTAATATTTATGTAATACTTTGTATTAACTTTTACAGAATTTATAGGCTTTTACTGTTCATACAGTACATATATGCGTTATATATATTATTTTATATAATGTAATATAATAAAGACATCATCCTCTTTGAATATGAAATGACTACTAATGCTCCACCATGATGCTGACTATTGAATATGTGTTGATATGTAAATATGGATGGACATACATATTTGTAACATCATAACCATGGTGATTTCTGAATGTCTTTTCATCTTAAATTACGTAATTGCTCTGGGTGTCCTTACATTTTCGTTCATGCATTTGGCAGACACTTTTACCCAAAGCTGCGTATTTGATCAGTTCTTGCTTTCCCTGGGAATCAAACCCATTGCTATAGCACCATACTCAAGGACGTTTTGAAGCTTTGTATTGTTATTGTTAGATTTTAGCTCAAATATATCAGATACTATATTTCTAAAAAGCAAGAGAAACCTTGTTTTTTTCCTTCCTGTGCTTTTAGGATGACGAAATCAAGGAGTCGATGTCTGTTTAGCACAGTCCAGTTAGCCCCTGCTGGTTGACAGTGAAAGCGCATGTAAAAGCAAGTGCTATGTGCCAAGTGGTCAGCCACAAACCCTGCAACTATCCGTTTATCTATCGCCCAGAGTCCCTGTGTTCAGTCTCCAGCCACAGCAGCATAATCCTCCTGATAGGCATCGATTGTCTTCCATCCGTACAGTGAATTACAAGTGATCTTGGATTAATTGAAATGGCAGGTGATTGTGTTCTGGAAACCTGCAGCAAATTAGCCACACAGGACACATTTAACTTCCTCTAAAACACCATTGACTTTAGGGAATTGAATTATACATTTCATTCGATCTTCTTCCATTTTGCGCTTTCTTTTGGAAACCGGGGAGACCGGGGTAGTTGTTACTTATTTCAAAGAGCACAAAATATCGTGTTCATAATCTTAAATCATAATGCAGTAACTTGTTTTTCCTCTTAAACAACTTCTGTTTTCCTTTGACATCACTTGGGCCTATTGGATAATGTTAACCAATAGTCAAATAGCTATTTTGGCCTGTACACTTACTTTTCAGCATCCAGCAATTTCTCGATTGATAACACCATTTCAATTGGAAATATATAACATTACAGAAAAATGGGTTGTAAATGCCAATTCATGTTGATTTTAATGGCAAGTTCCCAGTGTGAAAGTTTACCCTGCTATAGTGCCTGCTATTGGAGCATGTTTTCACAGAAGTTCTGTTGTGTTAAACAGTGTTATTGCCAAGTAAAACTATTAAAAACTTTGTTTTTGTTAGTGAAATAAAGCTGAAATAAATATAAATGTTATATAAAATACTTAAACTTAAAATGCAAAAATTAGAAGTGTTGCGTATGCAACTTTAGTACAATTTTGTACTAAAATGATTGAAACGACAATCAAATGTGTCAAAAGCACATAACACTGTTACTGAAACTAAAATTAAAATTAAAACTGAAAATATAAAAATAAATGTAATACAAACTATTAACGCAAATATGCATATTACTAAAATAACACTAATAAACTGCATATTTTCCCCAAGGTGAACACTTTAAGGCGAGACACTACAGGTGAATAGGGTAACATTTTTAACTAGAAGATATCACCATGAAACTTTCCCAGTTGATTACCTATATTAAGATGAGAAAAAAATGTATTACAGGTTTTCTATAATTTAATGTTTAAATATGCAAATTAGGCAATATCAAATAAAATATGCGCTATTTTGCATATATAAAAAAAAAACTAAATCTGAGTATTGGATAAAGCCAGGTTAATTTTTTTTTTTTCATTGTGTTCACATATTAGATGGGAAAAAAATTACAGAGGGATTTATGGATATCTACTTTTGTTATCCTGTAAATCAGAATATACTGTCAATAGCCTTAAAAAAATGATTTTCGCCATGTTTTTTGGAATAAAATGTTATATAAATCAGGCTAGGAATAATATATTTACAAATCCCTCTGTAAATGTCTTCATAATATAACTAGGTACAAGACTGGAAAGATTGGTGTATATAGGTGCTACTGAAGTGGAGATTTCGTACTTGGAGTATGAGAGAAAGGTCATTTTGAGAAAACAGGCTTTAAAGATTTTTCATCAGCCAATGAGATTGCGCATTCAGCCCTTTTACTTTCACGATTTGTTGCTGATAAAAAGGAAATGACCATATTTGGATCCGACAGCATTGTACAGGAGAGAGCGAGCTATCCAGCCGTGTGTGTGATGACAGGAAGAAGACAGAGATCGCGGAGCAGCGGGAGGATTAAGAACGCCAACTTTTGTTGAATTTATGAGAAATCTACAGACGCAAACAAAGTGTAGTAAAATAAAGACCTAAATGTTAGGGGTGGCACGGTTCACAAAACCCACGGTTCGGTTCGTATCACGGTTTTAGGGTCACGGTTTTCGGTTCTGTACGGTTCTTGTTGTTGTTTTTTCTTTTAATCTTTAACACTCCAAAAATTTACTTCAGCATATGATATATAGCTGAATTATCTAATTATTAATTTATTTATTTCATAAATGGGGTGTGTTTGCAAAACGCAGCTTCTCATTTCCCGTGGGCTGTGTCGGACAGTTATTTGTCACCACTTTTTGCCAGGGTTGATATTATGTCCCAGCACGGATGTACCAATACAAATAAATAAAACATTTCCAGTTAACTAGCAAAGTATTCGTTTCGTTCGTTTGTTAAATAAGAAGCAATCTAGCGCTGAAATGTGTTTTTTTTAATCAAGTGATCAAAGTGCTCGTTGCCGTTGCGATCAGTGGCGCTGATACAGTGTTCTCGTGGCTCGCGCACACACCGCAGCGGCCGCACATTCTTCACTCAGACGCGCGCTTCAGTCCGTTGAGGAGACTCTAGGCTACTCTATTCGTTCCGATGAAATCACAAAACAAAATTCATACAAATCTGTCCCTGCTTGATATACAACCGCTGATAAACATAATCGGTTTTGATGAAAAAGAAAAATATATACGAGTGCAGATTAGAACTCAGAACCTTTGACACGCTTGGCAAGTTCTGCCACTGGACCATTAAAGTACATACCGGTACGTGGAACAGTCGATCTATGTAGCCTATTTATTCACGTGAAAAAAACAACATATAGCCTAGTGAGGTTGATCTCATTAAATGTCTAAGTAAACCCAGTGTACTATTTAAATCGATTGCTGGACATTGTAATGTTATTCTACATTTGTCTGATTTATGATTTAGCATTGTATTAGCAGTAGCACGGGCACAAGGCTACATTGCGCATGCGTCGAACCGTGCGAACCGCGCGACGCACACACGCACCGAACCGAGACAAGCGAACCGAACGGTTCGGATGTTTTTTCATGTACCGTGCCACCCCTACTAAATGTGTATTTCGGACTTTTTTTCACCACAAGTCTGAAAGAAGACATGTTATTGAAGACAAATATCTAAAAATCAAAAAATTGACCAGTAAACAAAAAAACTATGTTTTTGCCTGCCGTGTCTTGCCTTAAGCTACGTGTCTATAGAGACATTTACAGAAAGTGAAGCTATCTTATCAAATATGGAGAAAAAAGCGAGACAACGAGCCCTAGTCTCCCCTGTATCTATCTCACGTTCACTCTTATTCCTCTACACTGGCATCTTACAATCTTTCGAGATGTGCGGTGTTGTGTTTTTATGATCGAGTGCTGAAAAGCCGACCTGCTGAATGGCATAAAGATGTATGGACTCGCCGTGGCCAAGCGGCGCAGAAATGAACACAGCTCTCGTTCAGCGGCCACTTAAAGTAATTGAAAGCAGACCTGCAGAAGCACACTAAGTCTTTGCTTTCAGAGAAGTCAAGAATAGAGCTCATCAAGTCAGAAACCTGCATCACTGTTAAACTGTATAGTTTGAGGTGGTGTAGCTTTACACAGATGAAGGTGCCTTGTTTCCTCAAAACCGATCATTATGAGTTCATTCTGTAGGTTATTGACACGTCTCTGCGGTATTTCTATGGAAGTCGATAATGATTTTGTCCTTCCTGCAGTGTCATAACTCAATGAGTGAGTCTCCAGAGCTCAAAGGACAAAATTGCTTCCAAAGAAGTTTAAAATTAAATAAGTGTGTGTGTGTGTGTGTGTGTGTGTGTGTGTGTGTGTGTGTGTGTGTGTGTGTGTGTGTGTGTGTGTGTGTGTGTGTGTGTGTGTGTGTGTGTGTGTGTGTGTGTGTACTTGTACAACTATCTTTGTGAGGACTAGTTTGAGTTTTAGACCATTGGAGTGAGGACAAAGAGAGTAAAGGGAGGACATTTTGGCCGGTCCTCCCTTTCTGAGACCCCTTTAAAGGCCTGTTTGAGGGTCAAGACTCGGTTTTAGGGTTAAGGTTATAATTAGGTTAAGGGTAGGTTTAGGGTAAGTGTTCGGGTTAGTTGTGATGGGTAAGGTTAGGGTAAGCGGCTAGAGATTGCATTGTGTCAATGAATGTCCTCATAAAGATAGACGTACAAGAATGTGTGTGTGTGTGTGTGTGTGTGTGTGTGTGTTTTATATTATTGTATCATCAACTTTTTAGATCTTACGGGGCCTCCCAGGGAAAATGGTGATTTTGTTTGCTATCCCAAAATGTTTGCGTTCCCCAGAGAAACTTTGCATTCGCTCGCAATAGCTTTACGTTTCCTTGCAAAAAAAAAACATTTGCTAGAGAACACAAAAAGCATTGACATATAATCTTTTTCTTCCACCTCATATTTCTTTCCATCACCATGTCCCTTTAGGTGTTCCATAATATCATAATGAATCATTTTAATTAGTAGTGGCGAGCAAGAATGCTTGAACAAGTTTTCGTTTTTTGTGTCCAAAAAATAACAGATGACTTGTCACATCCTTTACGGTTTTCAAAACAAAAGGTTTCTCAAAACTCCATAAGCATTTGTTTAAACTTTGTTTATAAAGAACTGTTCTAATACTCTAAAGGCCTTATTAGACTCATTCATGTGGTCTATATATGCAAATCATCTCTCCTTACAAAAGACAGGTGCTCGACCACAAAACAGACACTAATATCCCTGCTTGTTATGTGTCCCGCACTGAATTTGGACATCCAGTCACAGCAGAAGAATAGACGAGTAACGCGCACCTGTTGCCGCACTGACAACCGCATAACAAATTGGTTCATTTTGCGAGTCAAGAGGACGTGATTTGTTTGTGAAAGGGACATGTCTCCTGCGTCTCATGAGACCGCTCCCACACACTCTGTCTTTCACCCAGAGCGTCATCTCATCTTTCCCATATAATGAAGAGGGGAAAATACAATGTTGTTCTTCACATTGTGGCACACCAGATGTTATTTTTTTCCCTTTAATTTCCACCCAGGGCAGAGAAAATGATAAACAGACTCACACGTGCGCGCACACACATACCGGTGGCGAGGACGGGCGAATCGGATTGCTCATCACATCCACGTTCTCCATGGATCCCTGTGGTTTTGATCTGATTAGTGTGACTGGGCTTTATGTTTACTGTCAATCAAAACACTCCGCAAACTCAAGGTCACAGCGTCCTTCGCCAGATGCAGCAGCGGGAACAGAGCGATGCGTTTCCGTTCAAATTAATTTTGCTCTGTGGTGATGAAGTGATGATTTACAGAGCACTTCATTTTTATTTTATTTTTTCAAAACTAAGGCCTATTTGGCTACTAACTTTTTAAAGGGGACATATTATGCCTCTTTTTATAAGATGTAATATGTCTCAGAATGTGTCTGTGAAGTTTCAGCTCAAAATACCCCACATATCATTTATTATATCATGCAGTGAATGAGTCCCACATGTTTGAGTGGAAGGAAAAACATGCTGTTTTCGTGCATGTCTCTTTAAATGCAAATGAGCTGCTGCTCCCCGCCCCACTTTCCAGAAGAGGGCGGAGCCTTTACAGCTAATGCCTCGGATACAAAACATTATCATCTCTATCGCGGTCACCAGCCATTCAGAACTTCTATTAGCCAAAACAAAAAAACATCAGAAATAAACCAGATTATCAGTCACGGCTTAGATTTAAATATTTCCATTATTAAATCTGTATTGCTTTCAACTTTACGACAGTCAGTCACTGTTTGCGGATACCATTTAAATAGAATAAAATGGAAATAAGAACAAAAATTCTCTGTGACTTATCTTATAAATGCTACAAGTTATTTATAAATGAACATTTATAAATGAGTTTGAGTTTTCAGAATGAGTTTTTGATTTTTGAAAATAGTCCTAAATAGGTTTTATTTCAGTTAGTTGACTAATTGTAATTAGTTTTTCATCTAACATTTATATTGAATGTTATTTCAGCTTTATTTTAAGTAACCAAAACACAATAACACCACTTACTGGCCAACTTATGACCTTTGTGTTTATTTGGGCAGTTGTTTGGAGGACGACGAGCCGCCCTGCGCAGAGGAGATCGAGTATTCGTCCTGCAGTGACCCGTTTGGTGCCAACGAACTGGACATGGAGGTGAACGGCAACACGTCCAGTGCGGAAGAGGATGAAGATGAGGAAGTGTGTAGGAACGGGAGGCGACGGAACCACCTTGTTCCTCACTACCTGAAGCAGGACGCCCTGGAGACTCTAACCATCAAGAGTGGAAAGTGTAACGCCATTGACATCAGTAACGGCTACTTGTGTTAGGCTTCTTTTGTTTGCCTTATATTTTATATAAGCAGAGCAAAAGGGTGAAACGGAAATATTCAGCATTTAGTCTTGAGTCTAAGAAATTAAATAAGAGGTCCACACCTGCAAAACATTTGCTAGTACACCCCATGGATGAGATTCCACCTGTGTTCCCTGATATAAACTATATGCATATGTATTTCTCACATAAAACAGCACTTGAAGAGTAATGCATAATCATAATGGCGTGATGAGCTCATTGGGTGTTTCGGCCCTTTGGTGTTTGCGGTGAATCATTTGCAGGTGTTGTGGGTTTGTTTACGATTGCTCTTACTTTAAATAGAAGCCGGAAGCTTGTTCACTAAAGTACTCTGCCATATAACTGGTCTTGCACTGAAACGCATTAGTAAACACTTTACATTGTAAGATAGCACTGCATATAAAGTTTACCTTTAATAATGTATATTTATTATCATAGATTTTGAAGATCAGTAATCATGTATGTTTTTATGGTTTTAATTTTTAGTATCAAAGTGATACTTGATAGTTCATAATATCCCTTGGACCACAAAACCAGTCACATGGGTCAATTTTTTGGAATTTGAGATTTATACATCATCTGAAAGCTGAATAAATAAGCTTTCCATTGATGAATGGTTTGTTAGGATAGGACAATATTTGGACGAGATGCTGCATTGACTCACAAAAATAAATGTTTATATATTTACATTAGGAAATGTACAAAATATCTCCATGGAACATGATCTTTACTTAATATCCTAATGATTTTTGACATAAAAGAAAAATCGATAATTTTGACCCATACAATGTATTTTTGGCTTTTGCCACAAATATACCTGTGCGACTGTACTTGTGATCCAGGGTCACACATATATATATATATATATATGAGCTGTCCTTGCTCTAGTGCCTACATATACTGTAGTAATATGTTGCTAGGTTAATGTGCGATTTTCTAAGCATAAAAATATTAATACGCACAAATACTCGTAAATACGTATAAAATGTATATACAGAGAGAGATACTGTATTACTTTTTCTTTTTTAATATATTTATGTATAAACATGCTTACATAGATATTTAAGTAAAAATGAAAAGAATAAAGGCGTTTACGAACATTTTCTGCTGTCGAATTTTTATGACTGTTATTAAGTGAACAAAACTCATACTGTTAATCATTGTTGATAAGTCATATTGAGCACTGAAACAATATAAAGTGACAGACACTAAATAAAATGTAAAATACAGTCAGATAAATGCTGTTTGTGGTCTTGGTCTTTTCTTCCTTTTTTCATCTTATGCAATTTAAGCTGACATTGGGGTTTCGGTAAAAAATTTAATTTGTTTTAACAAAAGCAGTCTGAGCCTTTGAGACAGATTCCATCCAAACTCTCCTCTGAATGTTTCATATAATGAGTTCTGTCATCTCTGCACAGTTTTGACCCACACAGCCTTTGGTTTGAGAGCAAAGCTACAAAAACTAACTCATGTCAGTCCATGTTCAAATTCAGGAGCCAACAGAAGCCAGCCATAAAAGACTGACACTTTTAGCTCAAAGGTAATTATGCCATTGCGTGAAATGTGTTCATCTTCGGTCTGTGGGACAGAAGTTTGATAACCAACCAGCAATATTACTGTATTTCTATCATGTTTTCTGTTTGAAATGAATATAGCCATTTTATGAATAGAATCATGGCTAAAGGGTGTTATTAAGTGCAGCATGCAGCGGTGTCCTGCAACCCATATGATATAGTATACTATAGCTTTAATAGCAGTAATAAATAAGTGTGTGAGTGTGTGTGTGTGTGTGTGTGTGAGAGAGAGATTGAGTGGTCCTGGTAAACCCTACGTTGTGGGGACACAACAAATGCCCCCACAAGGATAGTAATAGTAATCTTTGACCTTGTGGGATCTTTTTTTCTTTTCTTTTTTGGTCCCCATGAGAAAACAGCTTATAAATCATATAGGGCCTTTTATATATATAGCCTACACACACACACACACACACACACTGCACATGAGTTAAAACAACCGTAGTGAAGTTTCTACACACAGAAAAACCGAATGCACTGAATGTAACCTAGTAAACAGAAGGGTAAGTCTTTATTTCTCTGATAAAGACAGTATGGGTAATGACTTCCATTCTCCCTGTGTCATTCAGGGCTCGATCTAGGGCCAGGTAATGACTTAGCTGTGACCTCGCAGCAAACGGCATGCTATCCTGTCCTGTAATCTCATTCTCATTTACAAAGAGATGGTCTAATTAGATCGTGGCAGGGGTGGGCTATACCTGAGACTGGAGAGGTGGGCTGGTCTTCATTGGTATGCTGCAGACGCGAGGTACGACACACACCACTGCATTTCTTAATTGTGTCTCTCTCCAGCTCTGTCTGGCGCTACACCCACCGCAGACCGAGCGGGAAGACGGAAGACGTTAGCGACCGAGGCCCGCAGAGGAATGACCCTGCAGGAGCTCTCAGGCCTGTGATAGTGATTACTACATTACCACATATGTTCAGCTGGCAGCTGGCTTTCTCCAAATATCTATAGGGGGCTCCGATTTTACACACTGCTGCTCTGTAGTGCTCAGGGACACAAGGAAGGACGGCACAATGTTGCCAAAAGACTTTTCAAATGCCAATATTTATACATACACAAAATGGTTCTATATAGAACATCAAAGGGTTCTGTCAGGTATAAAATAAAATTATAATACTATAATATAATTATTTTTGGCACTAAGTGTTTTTTTTTTTTGTTAAGAAATTAGCATTAGCAAAACAAAGGAGTTAGTCATTTTATTTTAAAAAATGCTTTAAAAGTCGTTTCCACCACAATGCTTATATTATTATATTATCCTATATCATATTTTTTTTCCTAATTACTTACGAAACGTTGTTTTGGGTTGTTTCTTCAAAAATGGACACTTTTAGTTACTTTTAGTTTAAAACTTACTTTAAAACTCTTCTGAAAGCCACTATAGTTTATTTGATTTACCCATTAAAAATCTAGGATGTAACAGTGTATAACAGAAAAACTGTCATTGTTCTGAAATGTTATGAATATTCCCACTGCATCTCATATTATGTATATTGTTAAATAGCATTATGTGGTGGAAACGACTTTTAAAGCATTTTATATATATATATATATATATATATATATATATATATATATATATATATATATATAAAATGACTCATGGTGCGTTCAAGTCATCTCGTATACGAGTTCACATGAACGCCACCAGTGGAGCTCGGGATTTTCTTTAAACTCCGATCTTTACGAGTTGTGGGCGTGTCAGTGAGAAACATGGCGGAATACCACAATACCGAAAGGTAATTAGCAGTGATATTGTCAGGCTTTTCTATTTACAGCGAAGTAAGCTAATTACCTGCACAGAATATGATGGAATTATAATATAACAATGTAATATGTAACGATAAAGTTTGCAGTGGCTTCATAAATTAATTAAAAACATAAAAAAGCAAAGCACACCTGATGCACATTTCTTTATTCTTCATTTTCTAGAACTAGAGTAGAACCTTGCTGTATTTTTGTTTAGTTAATTAAGAGAAACACCGCCATCTTACTCCGACGAAAATGACTTGAACGTCCCTGCCGCCGTAAACACGACTTCCCACCTCGTAAGTACGAACTTCCCGGGAGGACTTGAACGCACCATGACTCCTTTGTTTTGCTAATGCTAATTTCATAGCTAGCATTGTGTGTAGGCTATGCCTATATTAAATACAATTAAATAATATTTTCTCACTTTTTTCACAAATTAAAATGTAGCCTATAGATATCATTTCCACATAACAAATATTTAAATGTTTTGTTTATTTCAAATCTTTATAGATTATTATAGTTTGAATGTTTTTTAAGTTAAGTACATTGTCTTCCATAGTATTTATTTTTTCTTATTATTTTATTTATTTTTTCATATTATGGAAGTCAAAGGGGCCCATCAACTGTTTGGTTACCGACATTCTTCAAAATATGTATTTTGTTTTCAGCAGAAGAAAGAAATTCATACAGGTTTGGAACAACTCGGGGGTGAGTAAATTATGAGAGACTTTGCATTTTTAGGTGAAATATCCCTTTAAGAAGTGTTCCAGGATTGAGAGGTCAATGCAAAGTGTAGGTCTCCATACCTTTACTGTTTAAAGATTCTCATTAAATATGGATGTTGCTTATGCATTTTTCAGTTCATTCCGATAAAACAAAAGTGAGTATCAACAGGTGCTTTATTCTTTAAAAAAATAAAAATAAAGCATGCATGTAAAACATATGCAATTTCCACAGGAGGATCATTTAAAGAAGGACGCCAATTCATCTTTAATTTATACCTCTAACTCCTCAGGAGAAATTGAATACTGTCCAAAATGGATAACATATGACAGAATTGAAAAGCATCCGAGTGTTATGAATAAAACATTGCTTAGAAGCTCTGTTTATAATGAGCGTCATTCCCTTTTAACTTGATTAGATTTTGCTGGATGCTTTGTGTGGTAGATCTTCCTATCAAACTGAAACCTGTTTACATTGATCATTAACTCTGCCATTTGTTTTTCTTGTCAGTGGGCCATCTGGATATTATGTGTCATTTTTTGATTTATGGATGCTGGTTGTAAAATAACTTTTCTGAGCCATGTATCTCTTGTATCTTGATACGTTAGTATTAAGGCTCATTCAAAGAATAGTTCACTTAAAAATGAAAATTCTGTCATTATTTACTCACCCTCAAGTTGTTTCAAACCTGTATGAATTTCTTTCTTCTGCTGAACACAAAAGAAGATATTTTGAAGAATGTTGAAGAACCAAACAGTTGATGGACCCCATTGACTTCCATAGTATGGGGTCCATCATAATATTTTCAATAAGGTTGGAATAGATAGTGAAGGAACATCATAATTGGAAATTCTTTCATTTCTGTTTACAAAGCATCCAAGAGCTTTTATTTGTTTCATACTTTACATAAGTCAATAGTCTACAATGACGGTATGTCCAAACTTTTGACTGGTATAGACATTTGGAAACTATAAAGCGTATTCCCTACAGAACAAACTTTCTCACCTTTAAAAAGAAATTAAAAAAAAAGCTCCTTTTTAAAGAGAATTATCCTTTCCCTTGTAATGCCCCTGCACACTTTGCTTTCAAGTTTGTTTTCGCCTCAGGCTTCACTGTCATAGCAGATAAGAGTCGTGAAAAAGAGTGTGACACTAAATTACCTGTGTTAAATTTGTCTGTAGTGGATAATTGACCACTTTCTCTGCTCTTGCGAAGGGGATTTAATGCACTACTCTCAGGGAGACATGCACAACTTTGAAAATGTGTTGCACTACTAACCATTCATGTCAGGAAAGCTATAGCTGCTTTATTGACAATCCGAGGAAGGATGGCCATGATTGAATTGTGCTGCAAATATTGGTTCTGCTCAATACAGGTTGCAAGACAACATTAGGACTAAATAAAGATTCCAAAGGGGTGTTTTCACAGCGATGCCATAGATAGAAGATCCATTTTTGGGGGGGTTCCTCAAAGAACCTTTCAGTTAACAGTTCTTAAAAGAAGTATGATTAAAGTTTAACTCTATCAAATTACAAGTAGCCTGCAGCAGCAATTTGCTTTAAGCAGCTAATTAACTTTTTACCACACCGGTTGTGATCTTACTCCAAACATCTCATTGTAACTGGGACTGTTGTCGTACAGTATCTTTAGCTAGTTTGGTCTTCAAGTGAAGCATTGAGAATCTGAGCACTTTTATTCTGTTCTAGGCTGTGGATTTAACAAACAGAACAGTGTCGTCAATCCTCCGTAAACGACAAAGAAAACACTTCAAAACTGCTTTTCATGGCCTCACACTCAACAAAAAGGAATTTAGACAAAGGTAAATATTGAATCTAAATGTCTAGTTCTAGTACATTTTCCATGTTCATTACAACCATTATGTTGATTACCACAGAAAATAAAATCTTCCCTCCATTTAATAAAAAAATATTTTTTTGATTAATTGGTTTGTTTATGTATATATATTTATATATTTATTTATAGAAATTTTATAACACTGTTCTCTTAAGGTTTTTATTTTTGTATGTGTTTATTTTAGTGCTGGGCAAAGATTAATCGCGATTAATCGCATCCAACATAAAAGTTTGTGTTTGCATAATATATGTGTGTGTACTGTGTATAATTATTTTGTATATATAAATACACACATATGCATGTATTTATTTAAGAAATATTTGCATGTATATACTGTATATGTATTTATACATAATTTATATTATATATAAATATAAATAATTTATATATAAATAAAAAAAACTTAAATAAATACATGCATATGTGTGTATTTATATATACAAAATAATTATACACAGTACACACACATATATTATGCAAACACAAACTTTTATTTTGGATGCGATTTATCTTTGCCCAGCACTAGTTTATTTATATATTTTTGTATTCATTTCATTTATTTCATTTATTTATTTAAATCATAGTGATTTTATCACATTGGTCTCTAAAGGCACAATTTATTTGTGTTTTTTATTTATTTATGTATTTATATGTTATTTATATATTTTTTTGTATTGGAATAATTAATTAACTTATTTAAATCATATAGTAATTTTATCACACTGATCTCTAAAGGCACAATTTATTTGTTTGTATTTATTTATTTGTTATATGCTATTTTTGTGTATACAAATTTGTATTTAATTAAGTTATATGTTTGTTTATTTATTTATTTAAATCATAGTCATTTTATAATCTCTTAAGGCCAGAGATGGGCAAACTCTCTGTTTTTTTTATTTTTTATTTAATGTTAAATCAATGTTAATCTGTATACATTTTTGACTCAAAATCACTTTTGCTCCCACAATTAATATATATATTTTTAAAGATTTCATCCAAAAATCAATGGTAATGGCATTGAATCATTGTTACAATGTGATGTTGGTTCAACATCATGTTTGCACTCTCAGAAAATGAAACACAACAACTATTACTGACTTAAAGCCACACAGCCTGAAATCAACCGGAAATAAAAGAAAACAATAAATCTCTCAAGATCTCAGCAGAAGGTCTTTTTGACAATTAACAGAGGTTTAGATGTTGATGTTTTATTGAAAACATATGGTCACCATTATTCTGATCAGTGTTTCCTTTAGTTGGACAGTTTGACTCTTAGCTTTTATTTGAGTGTGTGATCTTTGCAACAATGTGTCCTGAAACACATAATTTATTGCAAAGAAAGCCAGGAACAAAGATAATCAGTTGAAATAGCTTTCAGCATCATAATTCACTAATCTTAACACTGACCAAAAGTGGTCATTTGTTATTAAAAAGATATATTCACAAACAATACTTTCCTGCCACAGATCAGACATTCTGAATTTTGATTTTTAAAATACATAAAAAAAAAATTTAAACAAAAATTCATCCAGACATCAAGAATCAGCATAGGAATCTCAACAATGGTGACATGCTTCATGCTGCAATGCATGTTGGGAGCCTCCATAGTATAAAACCAGCATGCAGCATGTCACCATTTTTGAGATTCGTATGCTTATTCTTGATGTCTGTGTGTCTAAAAAAGAACATTTCCTCTATGTATTTAAAAAAAATTAGTAAACTATTCTACTTGTAATTATGCTGAAAACGATTATCTTTGTTTCTGGCTTTCTTTGCAATCAACTTATGTTTTGGTAAACACTGCTGTAAAGACCAGAAACACACATAAAAGCCAAGAGTCAAACTGTCCAACTAAAGCAAACACTGATCACAACAATGGTGATCAAACATTTTAAAACATCAACTACTAAACCTCTGTAAATTCTCAAAAAAATTAATAAATTCTGCTGAGATCTTGAGAGATTTATTGTCTTCTTTTATTTGCAGTTGATTTCAGGCTGTGTGGCTTTAAGTCGGTTGTAATTGCTGTGTTTCATTTTCTGAGTGCAAGTATGATGTTGAACCAACATCACATTGTAACATTGACTCAACACCATCACCATTGATTTATGGATACAATTTCAAAAAAATGTCAACATTAATTGCTGGAGCAAATGAGATGTTGATTCAATACAGTTAACATTGACAGATTAACATTGTTTAGATGGTTGCTATCTATCGGGGACCCTAATCAAACACACCTGAACCAGCTAATCAATGTCTTCAGGATTACTAGAATGCTTCAGGCAGGAGAGTTCATCAGGGTTGGAGCTAAACTCTGCAGAGCTGTGGCCCTCCAGGACCGAGTTTGCCCATCCCTGCTTTAGGCACTAGATCTAATGCCATTTAACTATAATACTATATCATCAACACTTTACACGATTAGTTAACCTTGAGAGCTGTAATAGTAAAAGCTGGCTAAAAGTTTTCGAGAGAGTTCCACATGTAATACTTATTTCATATGCAAAGCTGTCAGCCAATCACAGCAGTGGGCGTTTACACTGCAGTCTCACACAGACACGCCCCTTCAAACAGAGCATTCAAATCAGAGGCTAAAATCAGGGTAGGAAAAATGCCTTTACTTCTGAATTATGACAAATTTTGATGTAAATATCATACTAGCATTATAAATGCACAACAGGAAACATTATAAAACAATGCAGTTCATGACCCCTTTAAGTGATATTACTCTGACCTTTTCTCTTTTGTAATGCCTCTCAGCCATCTCTCTACAATCTCTCTCTTGCTCACTCTCTCTCCTCCCCCATCATGAGTGGACACGCCCCCTCCTGCTGATTGGCTACAAGTGTGTAAGTACAAGTGCTCCATCCAATCCACTTTCAACAGCATTTTTTGAGAAATCGCGTACTGCTCCTTTAATGTGTAAACTCAGTGGACATTAATGGGCAATTTGAAATCTTGTCAACCAGCATATAATACAAAAAGTTATTATTGCATGTGTTGATAGCCTGAAGGTTGTTTTGTGTATTAAATATCAGCTTTGAGTTGTTTCTGACCTGCATGTGTAGAGCATTGACCGCAACAACAGCCAGATCGATCGAACCCACGTCCAGACAAAAACATTTCATGGCTGGTTTAGCAGTTTGGTGATTGCAGCCTGTACTTTTTCAGGGTTTTTTTTTTGTAAATGTTTCTATGTTTGCTTTTTCCAACATAACTCTTCCAGATCATCACGCCCAACAAGAACTCAGCAATAGATTATCGGCAATAAATAAAACACAGCTAATCCCACTGCAAGTCAATAGCGTCTGACTGCCGTGAGACATAGTGCAGCTTCCACTTTAACGCTCGGTTTAATTGTGATCTGAGGTTTTATTGTGTGTCCGAAGCTTTATCAGTTTTGCTTTATGAAAAAGGTGACGGCAGTTGCTTGTGTGTCGTGCTCTCATAAATTGTTTAAATATCCCCTCATTCAGCCCCCCCCACACACACATAATGTTTCTCTGCAGGGAATTTCATTACGGCCTAGATTAGAACAATCACTCTAGAGAGAGACTGGAAGAAAGCTGAACAAAAATAAGCAAACGAAGGAGATAAGGTGACATTTCAACGTCTTAAATGCAGACTGGGAGTATAATATTAATAAGCTATGTCCACTTGGTTTTATCCTATTATTGATTTGCTTTGTCTATACTCATTTAAATAATGAAATGAGTAGGCCTACTTATTATTTCTTGAGGCAGACCATCTTCTTTTTTTTTTTTTATTAACAAAGGAGTTTTAATGGAGGAATAAGGCATTTTAACCTTATGTTGCAGTTGTAATATTTAAAGTTGTATTTGTCGTTATATTAATATAGATATAGATATTAATATGAATTCCTGTATCAACTGTTGTATATTGACTGTTGAATTGAAACGAGTCTTGCAGTACTAATACATTTAAATACCAATTTTATAGCCACTCGTTTATGTCCTAATTGTCTATTTTCTATAATGATGCCCCTTTATGTTAATGTTTATGTTTTTTATTTTGTTTGTTTGTTTTTTAAGTTTTTAAGTTCAGTAGAAATGTAGCTTAATTGGTCCAATGATAACCCTCCAAATACTAATATTAAATATTTATATTTGCATAACAATTACACATATATTTTTTTGTAAATTTGGACAAATGTTAAACTGTACAATACTGGAATTTTATATCTACATGCATACTTAATATAATAACAGTAATATAATAAAAAATAATAATTATAAAATTAATTAATATTTTATTTAATATGTATATTATAACATATTTGTATATTTACAACATATATATAATGTTGTAAATATACAAATATGTATATGTGTGTGTATGTGTGTGTTAAATGATTTGTATATATTTGTATTAAATATAAAAATATAATATAAATTATATATAATTGTAAATTGCAATTTAATATTAAATGTAACATTTATTATTATATAATAATAAATAAATAAATAAATAAATAATATATGTAATATTATATAATAAATAATATAATACAATTATATTTATAGTTTAAATGTTATATAACTTATTTATATAATTTTTTTTAATATATATTAAGCTATATATATGTGTGTTCAAAATTCTATGAACCTAATGAAAGAATTTGTGAACATTGTCAACATCTCTGAAGTTTAGATAATAGACAATATGCTAATATGATTATGATTACTCATGATATCATGTTTGAAATACCTGAGAACTTACTAACCAATCATCTTTAGACACAAGATGATAGTATCTTAAGTTGCAAAGTTCCATAGACAACTGATAAGATGTGAAACTTCAGAAATCAGGACCTTCCTCCATGCAGTCTGCAAAGTCACACATCAACCTTCGGGATGCCATTCTAACGTTCCTGTCTGTGGCACCACAGCAGCCAATGAAACATGAAATTAAATTAGTGCCTCTATATGTTTTGTGGGCAACAGAGCCACACAAGAATGATCGTCTGTCTCTTGTTTGGTTTCCTGTTCGTAACGCTGTAGAAATAACATCTCTCTCCCCCTTGGCTATCATTTTCACCTCTGCCCAGCTAATGGGTATATATCTCGGAGCAGAGTTTTGGATTTTATGTGTTTTTCGAGATGCTTGAGTTAAAAATCAAGAAAAATGTCTGTGGAAATCCTAGCGCATGGAGCAAATGCATGTTTGTCTTTCTGCCAAAAATAAATACATTTAGAAAACTCATTGTTTGACCTGGAAAAGTGAAGGAAAGGCTACTAAATTCAAGGTCAACATCTTTTCCTAAAGCTCTCAATGTGGTTCCTCAGAAGCCAGTGATAATATTCCTTCAGATCTGTCCAACAACTTTTTCAGACGGCAATCATAAGTTTGCCACCTTGATTTCCATCTGCGCCCTGGCATCCTAAATTTTCATTCACCTTGAATACACCTGAAATTATTGCTTGTTGAGAGTTGATTGTCGCATTATGAGTTTGGAACAGATTGTTCTCTGATCATATTTCTATATTCATGCCACATCAGATTTAACTAAAATGATTTCACCCTAAGAATACATTAACACAATTGTGACACTCATTACACGGTTAAATCAACCTCAAAACAGCCACAGTGGTTGTAAACAACAGCACAGCTATTTGACGAAATAACAGAATGTGTTTTTGAAGAAATAAAGAACTGTGTTTTTATCTACGGAAATGAATGCAATCTGGAATACAAATAGCCATGTTTCATTTGTATTCCATGAAGGGATTGGGACGAAACGGTCCTGTAAATAAATAATGGAGTCTTGCTCAGGATGGGCATCATACATGTTTAATGTGTGTGTGTGTGTGTGTGTGTGTGTGTGTGTGTGTGTGTGTGTGTGTGTGTGTGTGTGTGTGTGTGTGTGTGTGTGTGTGTGTGTGTGTGTGTGTGTGTGTGTGTGTGTGTGTGTGTGTGTGTGTGTGTGTGTGTGTGTGTGTGTGTGTGTGTGTGTGTGTGTGTGTGTGTGTGTGTGTGTGTGTGTGTGTGTGTGTGTGTGTGTGTGTGTGTGTGTGTGTGTACAGGACACACTGGCAGACACAGGCAGGTAGAGGGCAGAGGGAAGCTGGGCACACGTCCTGCTGTTACACTCCATTCAAGTGTAGGCGCTCAATGGCTGATGGGGCGTATATTGGTGATACAAAAAATATTTATTCTTTTTTTTTTTGTATCTTCCTTTTATGACAGTTTCTTTCTACAGTTAAAAAAAAGAAAATGTTATTTTTTGTTATTTATTTTCCATAAAATTTACTTTAACACTACCAGACCTACCATTTGGGGCGAGACTTCATTGGACTATGCTTTACTTATTATTCCTAAATTTATTTAATGATTTAATAAGGCAATTTGATCATAAATGTCATTTTAGTTAGTTTTCATCCAGGTTCATGTATATTATTAAAACTAAGACTTTAAAGCAATTTTAAATGGGAAGTGCTCACATTTATTTATTATTTATTTATTTGTGTATTTATTTATTTTAATGTGCACTTTTATTATTATTATTATTATTATTATTTCAGATACAACATACAAAATATTTAAATAATAAAAAAAGCATTAGATTTATTAAGATAAGTGAATAAACATTCATTCTATAAATATTGATAATTTAAGAGCTTCAAAATAGCCTGAAATTTTTATAAAAACTAAGACTTTAAATTATTTTTCAATGGGAAATTCATAATAAGTGCTCCACCTACTGTACATGCTTTATATAAAAATATTTATTGTTACAATTTATTATTATTATTTCAGATACAACATGCAAATAATGTCATCTCCCCAGAAAAAAAAGCGAAAAAGACAAAGAAAAAAGAAAATTGCTTTATATCAAGATAAGTAATTCTATAAACTACAATAATTATTGTTCATTTAACAGCTTCAAATTAACCTGAAATTATTATAAAAACCAAGATTTTAAAACAATATTAAATGGGAAATTCATAAGTATGAACATACATACACATTTTGTTTAACCATATTTATTGTTACTTACAATGCATTATTATCATTATTATTATGTTCAATTTATTATTACCGATACATTTCAGATGCAACAAAAAACGAAATGAGAAAGGGCAAAAATTAGGAGGATTTTTTGTTGTTGTTGATAAATCAAGATAATCAAGACATTAATCACATGGAAAATATCACTCATTTATCAGGTTCAAAATGATCTGAAATCAGGAGGTCAGAGTTTCCCTCCAGCTTGATTAATACTTTGATTAACTCATTTTCCATCCTATTCCCTAAAAGCACTGAATATCCATAGCATCGCTGTTTCTGCCAAAAACTCTTTGACTGAGCTGTGTACCACTTCCTGCCAAGTCAGTGTCTTTATTTTTCTTTCTCTCCCTCTCTCTTTTCTCCCATTAGGAAAGTAAATGCTTGGTAAACATGGCCAGCTGTGGACCCTCTCATCCCATCTGCTCCGCTGGGACGGCCAGGCCTTCGGTACTTAACTGTAATGCATTCATTGTAACTTAAAGCACCAGTATTAGGAGGATGATTAAGACCTACCAAAGACTTACCAAATGTCTGTTGGAATCAGGTACGTGGATGTGGCATGAACAGCCGACCGCAGTCGAGAGCTGGTGATCTGAATGGCATCCCACCACTGATCTCCAGAAACAAGTGTGTCCCATGTTGATAAGGTTCCTGTGTATATCAGGTGAATCTAAAGAGGATAGTGAAATATGTGACTTTACTATTTAACGGATCTTCTATCGCCCTATAATCCATCGCGCTCTTTAAGATCACTAAATTCAAGGCTTTTGGTCATACCTAGGATATTCAGAACCACCAAAGGAGGGAGAGCGTTTTCACATTTGGCTCCAAAACTCTGGAATAGTCTTCCTGATACTGTTCGTTGCTCAGACTCGCTCTCCCAGTTTAAAACTAGATTAAAGTCGCATCTCTTCAGCCAGGCATTCATATAATCCCACAGTTCAAACTACAATCCGGCCTCTAGCTCATAAATGCCAGAGGAGAACTGGCCCCCGACTGAGCCTGGGTTCTCCCAAGGTTTTTTTTCTCCATTAGGTCACCTGATGGAGTTTTAGGACACCATTAGGTCACTTGATGGAGTTTTTCGGTTCCTTGCCACTGTTGCCTTTGGCTTGCTCAGTTGGGGATATTTTGGGGATATTTAATTTAATTTTATCAATCAATAAATTCCTCTTGAAACAAACTTTGTTGTATTATTTAAATTTAATACTGTGAAGCTGCTTTGATACAATCTGTATTGTGAAAAGCGCTATACAAATAAACTTGACTTGACTTGACTTGACTTTACGCCTCAGAGGCCGCAGACTAGCAGACAACTTCTTAGTTTAGAGCTAAAGTTTACTTTATGACGATAGTAAACAGCATATGTTACATCGAGATGCAAAAAGTTTTTAAACTTTTTTTTTTTTAAGTAAAAAAAAAAAACTTTATTCCGAAGAACCACATTGAAAGTCAATGATAATATTACTTCAGATCTGCCCAACAACTTTTACAGACAGCAAACCTTGATCTCCATCTGCTTTCTGGTCATATTTAAGCATCAACAGCTTTAAGTATAAAAAAAAAAAAAAAGAACTAGAAAGAATATTCCCTGAAGTGAGCAAATGAAATTGGCAGCTTCAACTGTGGAGTTTTTAAATATTTATGCAATGTAAAAAAAAAAAAAAAAAAATTTACAAAAAGAAGCAATGTACCATGTTCAATTCAGAGATATATAATAAGATTTTGTCTCTAATTCACAGAACTTAAATGGGTCATTCCACAGTGTCCGTACAAACTCATTTTTTATTTTATTTTTCTTCTTTTCACTGATTCTTATTCTGTACAGGTTTGATTCTGGCTCTGACATTTCATAACACCAAACTCTATGCAAGAAGTGTGTAAGTCAGTGCCATATATACACGTGTGTATACATACACATCCTTAATACAAAATAAAGTTACTCAAGAAGGCAAATTGCATAAGGTAAGACTTGTTTTCAGAGAATATATCTTGAATTTAGTTCATTTTCCTTACCCTGTTCATCATCATCATCATTATCATCAAACTTTATTACAAAAGACAGTCTAAAAACTAATACAAAGACATAAAATAAACAATATACAAAAACTAGAACAATTAATGCAAATCAGTGTGATTCAAATATATTATTATTGTTATTATTATTATAAGCATAAGAACATTTTGTGAATATGATGCTTAGCTGCACAGACCTTTAGTTATTATGTTTTTTTAACAGAATGGGAGGCGTTAAAATAAATCAGCTGATATCCACCAAGACCTGAGGATGTTCTAGGTCAGTGGCTTCAGTAATTAAAACAGCGCACAATTACTCATTAACTGTGTCCTTTTCTGTCATTCCATTTAAACTGATATGCATAAATTCTAATCATTCCCCATCATCCACAGAAATGCGCATAAACATAGTGAATGAAAAATGCATTTCAGCAATTAAGCCAAATTTTCAAATTTACATTAGTCGTTTACTGAAAAGACAGTAAAACAAGAAAAGAGTTTAAGAACATAAAGCTTTAAGCACTAAAACAACAGAAATAGCCTATATAGAGAAAAAGTCTTCCTATCTATGCGATGAAAACTAAAGTCATGTAGTTGACCCACCCCCCCCCACACCAGTAAAGATAGCTATCAGTATTCAAGGTTTTTATGGTTTTACAGTCTCATCAGAAGATGACTTCAATCTGCCATGGACAAACTCCTTAGGATTTAGAAGCTTCGCTGTTATTGACTGAATCTATTCAGCATCTGGTGATGAAAAGCTCAGATAAGCTCAGCTGCCTTTGAAATGAACACAGCCAAGACAGAAAAAAAGTCTTATGTTAAAATTGTGCACTTTATTTACTTTTAGAAAACCTGAGAATGTGATGCAGTTGTATTCATATAAAAAATGATAATTCATTTATAACTTGTATTGTCACTGTAATAAACATTAATCTATTTATTTTCAAGTTGTGTTGGTGATATTTTAAATATTCTGTGTTTTCTGACTTTAGTCTGCTTCAGTACATCTTCTTCCTCTTATGTAGTCAATGTTGGTGTATTCCCTTAACATATTTTCCTGTGCATCGTTCATTTTGGTCAGGTTTCACAAGTGACAGACGGAGATTACAAAGGAAGAGAGTATTAACTCTGCCAAGAATGGAGGGAACAAAGGAAAGTCCGTGAGAGGAAAGACTCCCGATCCTCTTTAATTAGAGTGGCAGAGTCTCAGGTGAATTTTTTTCCACCCAATCATAAAAAATAAAAAAATTGACTGGAAAGATTATCATAGCATGTTTAATCTTCTGTTCATAACAGAGTGAAGCCATGAGTTGTTCCTGCAGGAGAATTTATCTTTTTTCTTTGAATTTTTACCAGCAATTTTTGTCAATAGGATACATTTTAGATCTTGAAACTAATAGATTTTTTTTTTTTATCAAATGATCAGTGAAAGGAAAAAAAATATATATGAGTGGATTGCCAATTTTGAATTTTAATGAATATTAAATGCATTCTAAAATCTTAAAAAGGGTTCATTTTATCTAACATCGTACTTAAGTTTGATACATTGAAATGATTGATTTAATTACATTTGATCTCCTAAGCCGAGCAGTTTATGAACAGCAAAATAGTAAATGAACTCTTTTGGTTTTCTAAAATAAATGTCAATATTAATTGACATTTTAAACTACCTTAATTACAATATTGCCAGTGAATTAACTCTTAAGTTCCCTTAGCTAGCCACAGATCATACGTATGTATGGTAATATAGCTTTCATTATTTTTTGAGAAACTTTATTTCGATAACAGATGAAATATGAACACCTTGTTTACTTTTATCATTGTTTCTAACTTTAGGGGGAGAACAAAACAAAAAAAAAACTTTGAAAACTTTTTACATTGAACAGCTGCTACAAATAATGCAGTACAACACTGCCAACAGCATTTTTCACATTATGAGCCTACAATTACGTCCTGTTTTCAACAGCAGTTATTTGGCAGATCAGATCTAATCATGTAGGAAGTGTATGGCAAGCCGTTTTAACATTTAATCATTTAAACCGACTAGTCTCTATTTTCATGCTACTAGTACTTATTTTTTAGATACTAGTATATATTCCATTAAGTACTAGTACTTATTAATTAGCTACTAGTGCTTATTCTTTAGGTACTAGTGCCTATTCTTTAGATACTAGTGCTTATTCTTTAGGTACTAGTACTTATTCAATAGATACTAGTACTTATTCATTAGATACTAGTACTTATTCATTAGATACTAGTACCTATTAAATAGATACTAGTACTTATTATTAGATACTAGTACTTATTCATTAGATACTAGTACTTATTCTTTAGATACTAGTGCATTAGGTACTAGTACTATGGCAAGCCGTTTTAACATTTAATCATTTAAACCGACTAGTCTCTATTTTCATGCTACTAGTACTTATTTTTTAGATACTAGTATCTATTCCATTAAGTACTAGTACTTATTCATTAGCTACTAGTGTTTATTCTTTAGGTACTAGTGCCTATTCTTTAGATACTAGTGCTTATTCTTTAGGTACTAGTACTTATTCAATAGATACTAGTACTTATTCATTAGATACTAGTACTTATTCATTAGATACTAGTACCTATTAAATAGATACTAGTACTTATTCATTAGATACTAGTACTTATTCATTAGATACTAGTTCTTATTCATTAGATACTAGTACTTATTCATTAGTTACTAGTACTTATTATTAGATACTAGTACTTATTCATTAGATACTAGTACCTATTAAATAGATACTAGTACTTATTCATTAGATACTAGTACTTATTCCAATAGTGACTAGTAACTATTCTTTTGTTACTAGTAACAAATAAATTTTTTTGCCATTGACTTCTATGGGGATCTGTCATTCAGATATCAACTATTGAGTTCTGACTAGTATGTATTCCAATTGTGACTAGTACATATATATTAGATACTAGTAGTTATTTATTAGGTACTAGTACTTATTTTTTAGATACTAGTAACTATTACTAGATACTAGTATGTATTCAATAAACACTAGTACTAAGTCATTAGATACTAGTACCTATTAAATAGATACTAGTACCTATTAAATAGATACTAGTACTTATTCATTAGATACTAGTACTTATTCAAAAGATACTAGTACTTATTCATTAGATACTAGTACTTATTCATTAGATACTAGTACCTATTAATTAGATACTAGTACTTATAAATTAGCTACTAGTACTTATTCAATAGATACTAGTACCTATTTATTAGATACTAGTATTTATTCAGAATGTTACTAGTAAGATTTTTTATTTTACTAGTCACAACTGCTTTTTTACTCGTCTTATGTTATGACTAGTCAGAACGGCCACTGGATAGTTCAATTAAAAATCTTACTAGTAAAATAAAAAATCTTACTAGTAACATTTGGAATAAATACTAGTATCTAATAAATAGTTACTAGTATCTATTGAATAAGTACTAGTAGCTAATTTATAAGTACTAGTATCTAATTAATAGGTACTAGTATCTAATGAATAAGTACTAGTATCTAATGAATAAGTACTAGTATCTATTGAATAAGTACTAGTATCTAATGAATAAGAACAAGTATCTATTTAATAGGTACTAGTATCTATTTAATAGGTACTAGTATCTAATGACTTAGTACTAGTGTTTATTGAATACATACTAGTATCTAGTAATAGTTACTAGTATCTAAAAAATAAGTACTAGTACCTAATAAATAACTACTAGTACTTATTTTTTAGATACTAGTAACTATTACTAGATACTAGTATGTATTCAATAAACACTAGTACTAAGTCATTAGATACTAGTACCTATTAAATAGATACTAGTACTTATTCATTAGATACTAGTACTTATTCATTAGATACTAGTACCTATTAATTAGATACTAGTACTTATAAATTAGCTACTAGTACTTATTCAATAGATACTAGTACCTATTTATTAGATACTAGTGTTTATTCCGAATGTTACTAGTAAGATTTTTTATTTTACTAGTCACAACTGCTTTTTTACTCGTCTTATGTTATGACTAGTCAGAACGGCCACTGGATAGTTCAATTAAAAATCTTACTAGTAAAATAAAAAATCTTACTAGTAACATTTGGAATAAATACTAGTATCTAATAAATAGTTACTAGTATATATTGAATAAGTACTAGTAGCTAATTAATAGGTACTAGTATCTAATTAATAGGTACTAGTATCTAATGAATAAGTACTAGTATCTAATGAATAAGTACTAGTATCTATTGAATAAGTACTAGTATCTATTTAAGAGGTACTAGTATCTAATGACTTAGTACTAGTATTTATTGAATACATACTAGTATCTAGTAATAGTTACTAGTATCTAAAAAATAAGTACTAGTACCTAATAAATAACTACTAGTATCTAATATATATTTACTAGTCACAATTGGAATAGATACTAGTCAGATCTGAATGACAGATCCCCATAGAAGTCAATGGCAAATTTTTTTATTTGTTACTAGTAACAAAAGAATAGTTACTAGTCACTATTGGAATAAGTACTAGTATCTAATGGATAAGTACTAGTATCTATTTAATAGGTACTAGTATCTAATGAATAAGTACTAGTATCTAATAATAAGTAGTAACTAATGAATAAGT
The DNA here is from genome assembly GCF_965113295.1 of Leuciscus leuciscus. Classification (NCBI taxonomy): domain Eukaryota; kingdom Metazoa; phylum Chordata; class Actinopteri; order Cypriniformes; family Leuciscidae; genus Leuciscus; species Leuciscus leuciscus. Next base: position 22,553,011 of record NC_138724.1, on the reverse strand, counting down.
ACTAGTATCTAATAAATAAGAACTAGTATATAATGAATAAGTACTAGTATCTAATAAGTACTAGTATCTATTGAATAAGTACTAGTACCTAAAGAATAAGCACTAGTAGCTAATGAATAAGTACTAGTAGCATGAAAATAGAGACTAGTCGGTTTAAATGATTAAATGTTAAAACGGCTTGCCATAGGAAGTGAACTGTTCTTCTTCCTGCACAGCAAGTACTATTAAAACAGGTTTTTGGGGCTTTGTGTTATAGGTATAACTGGAACTGACTCGCATTCAAACAAAGTGAGGCCGCTGTCAGCCCAGCTTACACACAGACGGGCGTTCAGCACCACGGACAGCAACCAACCGCACAAGCACATTGTGCGCGATGAGCAGGAATTGAGCATGTCTGGAAGAACCCATGAGAACCCGCTTCAGCTGTCCAGAGCTCATCAGAGAAGACTGAACCGCATCAAGGTGGCATCGTGCAATGCTTAAAGGGTAACTTCAGCTCCTGTCATCTGCAGATGCTTGTCTTCAGCTGCATGGCTGGAATGTGTTTCCCTTCACATCATCTCTTCTTCAGCACTTGGTTTTCTCTTACGTTTTATAAAGAAGCAGTGTAGTCTTAATGTGAATGGGAACAGATGGACCCTCAATTTTTTCCAAAATGTTGTTCTCTGAACAACCATGCCCCACATAACAATGTCCCACAACATCCTGAAATGCGAGGTCCAGAAGAGCAAGAAAAGTCCAGCTGCTCATCTTGACAGTAAATGGAGATGTGATTTGTCTATTAAAATAAGTAATTAAAGCTATCAGAAATATAAGAGCGTGTCTTTGACCCCAGAAAGGACCCAAAAAAAAATTTCTGCCACATCTCAAATGATAAATCGTGTTTCACAGCATTTTGTGGTGTAAATTACAACTTTTTAGAGCTTTATTTCATAGCATTTTATACATTCTAAGAACAATTAAAGATTCATTATTTAACTTAGAAATTACAGTTTAATGGAAATGATGCACAAAACAATTATTTTGTGATATTTACCTTGATTTTTCTTTTTCTCTCATATTTGATCTCAAACATGCTCATCACTGACATCCTTTGGTAATCAAGAAAGAACACACTATTTGAAAAGATTTTTCCATTTTGGTCAAATATGTTGGTTGTGATGAAAAAGAGAGGTTGTGACAGAGACTGAATCGTTTTTGGAAAAAGTGTCAATCAATATTGAAATGTTTATTTGACTCTCTCTGATGGGTTTGTCTGTCTGTCTCCATCCGACTGTGTGTCGTCCCCTACTGGGACATCAATGCCCCTGTAGTTGTAGAAACACGTACATCTGTACTGGTTGTGACTCCTCTCAAGCTTTGTTCTTTTCTTCAGTAAATAAAAGTGTCTGCTCTACTGCTTCCAGCTCTTCTTCTCCATGACCCAGAAATCACTATTAGTCCTGCCATTTTAGTTTAGTCCCAGTGGTGGAGAGGATCAGGAGATGGGCTTCAGGATATTTGAGTATGTCCTTTCTCAGATGTCCCGCTGATAAAAATGCATTTATGCTCTCACAGGACCACGTTTGATGTTAAATGATAGGGGAGGCCCCTATCCTTTACATGTGTTTTCATATTAAAAAGAACATGTCATTTAAGTCATGGAGTATCTTCCATCAAACCTGCTCGTGGCAGAGATTGTTAGATGCGAAGTAGAGAGCGATGGAGTCAGTTGTGGAAGACTGCTCTTCATCACTGTCACTTGTTTAGTGTGTTATTTTCCTCTTTTTCAACATGTGGAGAGAATGAAAGACTGTCAGTTTGATAGATGCCGGTATGACAGATGAGGTGGATGATGGGTACCCGCCACATGCCCAGTATAGCTGTTATGCTCAGCTCAACTAAGCTGAACCTCATCTGCTTCCTAATTTGGCTTTCAGGTGTTTGTCTTTTTTTTCTCATAAGATCTGCAGCAGATTTAGATTGATGGAGGTGCGTGATTATCGAGTTGGCACCTTCACTATGTTTGTTCATGCATTTTGTCTTCAGTTTTGTTTACTATGCTTAATATTTATTGACAAATTTTATTACAAGCAATTTACAAATTTCTTGAAGTTTCTCAAGAGCGACTGAACAAAAATTAGATGTTCTTGGAAACTTTCTACCATGCCTTATATACTCATTTACACTACTTACCTTCCAATTGATCATTTATTTATTTATTTGTTTGTTTGTTCGTTTGTTTGCCTTGTCCCAGAACCAGATTTAAAAATATGAAAATCCATCTAAAAAATATTAATACATTTTATTTGAATAAAAGTTAATATATTTGAACAAAAATGCATTATTATAAAAACTATAATAATCACCATCATAAACAATTAAATATTTATTGTGTAAAATAATTTTTATTGTGTAAAAATGATTTAAATCAGATTTAACAAGAAATGTTTCCTCATTTGTGGCATCGTTTCCATCACGAGTTTTGCCTCTAAGTTAGAGTAGCATCTAATTTGCATGATTCTGTAAAAACAGTAGCATGCAAATAATAATAATAATAATAATAATAATAACAAACAAACATACAAATAAATTAATAAATAAAATTTGAAAATAGATTAAAAAGTTTTTAGACAAACTTCGATGCTGGCTTGAGAAAACCTAGCCAGAAAGTTTGAAATAGTTTTGTTTAATTTAGTAGTTAGACACTGTAAACCCAAACTAACTTAATAACTTAAATTTGAGAATACAATAAAAAAATGTGTCATGATACTTAAAACAATAACATTTTCTGGACGAGCAGTTTATTTTTATTTTTGTGTGGATAATTTCTTTTGAGTAAACCACTACTTTACTGAATATGTTTAAGTATACTAACTGAGCGGCGAAAATGACGTCATCTACGTCACGTAGTAATAGACCCCGCAGCTGCCATTTAACCTATACAAAAATAGGTCAAATTTTTCCTGTATCACCTATGAAAAGTTTTTAAAAAATCAATGTTTTTGAGAGAAGTCTCAACAAGGCTGCATTTATTTAATAAAAAATACAGTAACAAATATTTTCTATTTTAATTCATTTTATAATGTAATTTATTCATGTGATCAAAGCTGATTTTCAGAATCATTACTCCAGTCTTCAGTGTCACATGATCCTTCAGAAATCATTTTAAAAGTAAGGGGAGTCCGCAGACCTGGAGCCGGTAGATATACGGCCCAGGCAGTTTTGCGCCCCTGTTGTTCCTGATGCGTCCAGTAGGGGGAGGCTGTGCAGCGACACGAAATGAGGTATGTTAAATAATCTGCTAAAGTTAATTTTGTTTAGCAATTATGCAATATTTATTATTTATAAACAATTAGCTAGATAAAGCTAGGGTAGGTAGATATTCATTTCTATAGATCAATATCTAATAATTTTATTATAAAATTATCTATAATTTATTTTGATAGACAAAAAGTTCTGTACGGTCAGGTTGATGTTCTGTCTGGCTCAAACCCAGTGTAGGTTTACTGTAGCTGCCCCATGTCTTCTCTACTCACTTTCAAAATTCTTTTTCTTTTGTTGCCTGTCTTTAGCTTGTGTGAGACATGGCCTGTTCTGGTAAGACCCTGTTTACTCCTTGCATTAAAACATACTCCTGGTTTCTGGGGCAACATTACAGTAGATATTGGAAATACGTGAACTTGTTTTTTGTTTTGTTTTATTCACACAAAAGACACATTTATAATAATGTATGTAAATCTCTCTCTCTAAGTAAAGAGTTGAACTGCACACTCACTCAAATATTTTGATTATTTCCAACGTCATACATGATAAAACCCACATTAAAAACTTTTCCCATAGGCTATGGTTTGAATGTAGATTCTGGTTTGAGTTGTTTCTTATAAATGAGATGATCTAATGATCTAATTTATATTTTAATATACATTTTTCTTAAAATAGCTTACTGATCTGGACTAAAATGTAGGTATGTGCACTTAGTGTGGGTTTTATCATTCTGTCTTTACCAAGTTCTCTTTAACCTGCATCTCATAAAGGTGTGTGTTTGCTTTAGCTACTTAAGGAAATGAAAATCTCTCTCTCTAAACTTGTATAAACTATAAACACCCATCTCTTTTTTTTTTTACTGCATTCCAAACCAATAGCTTGTCTAGTAAATAAACGACTTACAGAGACATACATGGACATGTTTTTAATGTAATTTTCAATTTTCTCTGCACAGTCCATCATCAGAGGCCAAAAGAAATCAAAGTGGCTTGACACTTTTTCCAAAAGTGTTCCACCAACAAGTGCTGTTGTACTTTGAAGATCAGGAGCAAAATGATGCAATCCATATTCACCTGACATTAATTCTGGGCAGCACACACACCCACACACACACACACACACACACACACAGTGACAAGATCAAATTCACCATGGATGTTCTTTTTAAATTTTAGTTTAATTTGATTTCTTTTTATCAGTGAGAACTTTGAGAGGAGGATAGAAAAACAGTTAAAGAAGAGTGGCAAGCCATAGGGGAGTCATCTACGGGAGTCGTCATAATTCATAAATGGTGTTAATAAAAATAGAAAAAATTCAAAATTGTGAACAACAATATTGTCTCTTTCGTCTAAATGGCCCTTGGAATTTTAGAAAAGGGATAAATTATGTTTGTCTTCATAAAATGCTATGTAGGACACTGTTTTGTATGATGACCAATAGAGAATAGTACAGCATATATTTAATCGAGGATCCATACCGTTACACGGTACTGTATGTCTAATGGGCTAAATATGTTCATATCTAAAATGTAACTATATAAATGTAACTAATCTATGTAACTAGATTTCTGTAAGCCAACATAAACGTTTGCAGGCCAGCATAAACTTGATGTATTTTCTTTTTTTATATATTGTATGCAATTATATATATATATATATATATATATATATATATATATATATATATATATATATATATATATATATATATATATATATTGAGTTGTTTACTTAAATATTTTGAGCTAATTAGAGTAGAAAAATTTAGTATTCTGAACTTAATTCAGTTTTACAGTGTAAAACAGATTGGTTCTGCAGAACCACAGTGTCATATGTAACAGCAGTTTCAGACCGGACATTGGTTCTGTAAAACTATAATGTGCCAGCAGATTCAGACCGAATGTTCGTTCGTTCAGTAAAATTTTCTGTCTAAGAATGACATCATTTTACTCTTATTAGACTTGAGAATAAGGGCGTTTTTCCACTGGGTTCGTTTGCTGCGGTCCGAACCCGAGTGCGCTAGTTCCCGGCGCCCCCCGCAGCGTTGGTCTGGTTTCACACTCAATTAGTTGTATCGAACCCAGGTGCGTTTGCAGTGATCTTACGTCATCGCAAACACACACGGAAAACGCATGGAGAATACAACTCGACTGAGCATAGCTGTAATTTGTCTGTTTTTTTGGTGCTATTATGCACAACATAGTGAGAGACATCACCTCTTCAGTGTCCCACAACGTTCCCCTGCCACTCATGGTTGTCGTGTGTGAGGAAACAATGATATCGACAGTGATACGCATGCGCGGGATACTATACTTCCTGAACAAGCGCGCACCCGAGTCCGTGTTGCTTGCACATTAACGCGAACCGCGCCACGGTTCGGGAGCAACCGAGCTCAGACCACCTCCTCCAGGTAGTCTCGGGTTCGGTACTCTAGTGCGCACCCGGGTCCGATGACAGCGTTCACATTAGCGATTTTTCATGCGAACCGTGCCCCGGTCCGCACTAAACTGCCAGTGTGAAAGCGCCCTAATTGTGATTCATAAAGGTTCCTAGTGTTAAGACAAGGGGTCCGTTTTTCGTACGTTGCTTAAAGCTTGACACTTGACATGAACATAACTTGACTAATCACACCTGCCTCATTTAGGGTGCTTTCACACCTGTCTCATTTAGTTCGGTTGAATCGCACTAGAGTTCGTTTTCCCTGTTGGTGCGGTTCGTTTGGCCAGGTGTGAATGCGGCAATCGCACTCGGGTGCGCACCAAAAGCGGACCAAACAAGCATACTGAGACCTCCTGGAAGAGGTGGTCTCGGTACGCTTTGAAACGAACTCTGGAGCGGTTCGTTTGTGGTGAGAACGTGATCCGACCTCGAACAGAACCAACTGCCAAAGAACTGTGCATTTTTGGACTAAGCCAGTTGCCGTAGTCAGCTGCGTTGTGCATTATAGGATGAGGGGAAATGTTTGTTGACAGTTGGACAAACTTGGAATTGTGAGGAGATGTGGAGCCTGATTGAAATTATTATTAACATTATTTTCGAGCTGCATCCTCGGTTCATTCTCAAATATTATTGTTTGTCTAAAGTGGTGTAGACAAACTATATGAAAAAATATGACCAAGGATACAATCAGCACACGCAGTCGTCTCTCCGTAGTAAACAGCGGCGTGTTGTCTGCCGGATTTTCCACCTCTTTGTTTACTTCCGGGAGTTCTGTTGAAATTTTCCCGCACGTTAATTCTGACCAAACGAAGTGCAGTTATGGAAATGCGTTCCGAGTGATGTGGATGTTGTCACGTGACTGCATTTTGGTTCGTTTTATCAACTCATAAACTGATTCGGACCAGAGCGATCAGTGTGGTGTGAAAAGGAACCAAAACGCCTTAAAAATGCTACAAAGTATCATTTTTCGCCCTTGGTCTGGACCAAATGAACCGAACTACAGATGTGAAAGCACAAAAGCCATGTACTAAAATTGAACATGAACAGAACTCACCAGCAACAGAATACAGATAAAAAAGCAAGACAAGAGACAAAGTTCACACGAGGGCTATACACAAAGACCAGTGACTAACAAGAAACACATGTGAATAATCATGACAATAAACTAATCACAAAACAGAACACAGAAACACAGAAAATAAAAGACACGAAGACCTGAATATAAAACCAAACCAATAAACAGTCGTGAGACCTAAAATGCTAGCTATATTTGATATAAAATTAGCCTTAGCAAGACAAATATGTCGGGTAATTTTTGGAATTCCAAAAAAAACATTACAAATGTAATTTCCGAACCAGAATGCTATTACCACAACACATGATTTGAGATGTGACTAACTGCTGGACATTTGGTGGTGGACCAATTAAACTAAAGTAACAGTGTGAAAAGAGTTTAGTTTATTATCTTAATGTCTATATATATATAAAAAAAACTATGAGAGAGAGAGAGAGAGAGAGAGAGAGAGAGAGAGAGCAATGTATCAGTGCAATCTTGACTACATCAGCCCGTGCTGTCAGCTTTAGCGGCCATGTTTATAAGATGTATTATGAGAGTTTATACTACTGCTTTATCTCCTTTGAGCAAGGGCCATAATAATCCAATTCTGTGTTATGATCATAGTCAGAAAATAACTGCGTCCCCTTCTTCTTGTTTTGATTCAGATTGGATAAAACTGGCACACAGTTTCCAGTGTTGCCGTGTGTGTAATTACATGGTAGATGGTGCTAATTAAACAACAGCAAGACCGCTGAACACACTGCTTTAGATAGCATGACACACTGCTGGAAGGCTTAAAATAAAACAAAGGAAACAAACAGAGTGCTGATGTTGTAATCTGCAGCGGACAAAAGCTCATTTATGTTTCTTGGTGGTATGCAAATGTATATAATTTTAAGCTAAGCAGATGCAAAATTACTTTGTGGGATATTACTTATTAACATGCATGCTTTTTCAGTGTAGCTTTCTGTTGATTACATTGATATGCCACTAGGTGGCGACAAGTTAATCACTGAATCATCGACTCAACCAATTCATTCAAAATACTGATTAAGTCAGGACCTAAATCACTAAATCATTCACTTAACCAATTTGAAGGAAAAAAAAGTATTTCATTCAGTCTTGTGACTGTCTTTATGAGTGGGCCATTGTTCAAAAACACTGTTCCATTCAAGTTTGAAATGCTACTGTGTTAAAAATAATATGAATAATATGTAATATGCATGTTTTTTATACTATTCTACGCATTGTTTTGGTCCCCATTAACTTTCATGGTGAAACCATTGTTCGGAATACTTTCTTTCGTGTTCTTCAGGAGAAAGAGTGTCATTCAAATTTGGAACGAAATGAGAGTAAAATATGACCTTTTTTTTTTTTACTTTCCATTTATTTTGCTGGGCAAAATAAAAGCATATTAAAATGATCATATTCACAAAGTTGCATAATTTTATTTTGCCAGCAAAATCATTGCAAATATTTGATGCATCACCCAGCCCTTGCGTTCTGTGTACAACTATAATATCAGTTCCAAGCAGATTGTAAAATTGTGTGTGTGTGTCTCCTTTTGCTTCCCCTTTGTAATCTTTAAAGCCACTTAGTGTCTTGTCATTTAATCTCCCCGGGCTGTTGGACCTTATCTGTCCATTATGTCTCCACTCAGACTCCAATTGTCCCTTGCGGTGTGGCCTCTAGTTGTGTCCATCTAACTATCCCAAAATCCAGTGTGCAAGCTTCCCTGCCTCTAAATGCTGCTGTGATTGTACTATAGATATATTGCATTATATGACCAAAATGATACACTTGCTATGTGACAACACACACACACACGCACACACGCACACACACGCACACACACACACACACACAAAAATCATGGACATACAAAAATAGTCACATGTATTGTTTAGAAATGAATGGGAGATGAATTTCATCTAGTAAAAGAGTAAATTACTTTTAGAATAAAACGTTCTGGAAAATATATATTTCATATAAAATGTAAAAATATTGTACTTTTTTCATAATAATAAACTTCAATTTGCTGTAAAAAAAATCCCGTTGTTTTTACAGAAAAAAACTGGCAGCTGTGGTTACCAGAACAATACTGTAAAAAACACATCAAACCGTAAACATACTTACGGAGTTACATGTAAATTTAACATTTTAAACATGTATATTTAACATTGGATTTCAGTAATATGATATAATGTTAATTTACCGACCTATTGAAGTATTAATATTTGTTTTGTACCATAGTATTACACTGACAAACCAACGATCTCAGCAGTAATGAGAGTCACATGATTAATCAAAGCTCATCACAAGTAGTTCTTCCACAAGACTGTTAATATTAATATATATATAAGGTGCACACTGTCATTCACACAGACATTAAACACCATCATGGTAACACACATGAAATTTTAAAAATACAATAAACATTAATTTAACAACATTAAATGTAATCTAAAACCCTAATGTACAGTACATACTGATTATAAAAAAACTAAGAAAACTATGACGAAACATAGTTATTTCAACAAAAATACATCAAATGTGAAGTGTCACGCAGGGAATTGTGGGAATGTCAATTTACGTTTTTTCACTGTAAATTATACAGTGACTTGTTCATTTTTACTTCCAAAATCTGTAAATTTAACGGTATTTTACAGTAAAATGACATTAAATGTACCATTAGATCTATCACAGTTATTTACCGTATATAGTACGGAAACTTTCTGTTAACCAATTAACAGTTTTTCACTGTAGCATTTTTACAGTCTTTTACTGTTAAAATCACGATAATTTTTTACAGTGTACCTTTTATTCACTTTTTTTTCCACTTCAGCAATAATCTGCCAAATCTCTTCTTTAAAAAGAGATCATATTTAAGTCTATGATCCAAAGCATTATCAAACTAAAATATAGTACATTCGTTTAATTGAAATAATAATAATTTTGAAAAACTGTCATTTTTGACTGTGAGGAGCACAAGAGGGTTAAAGGGATGGTGAAAAATGAAAAAGTTTGCTATCATTTACTCACCCTCATCAGAACCCGTACAAGTTTCTTTCTTCTTTGAAAGACAAATAGAGATGTTAGGCAGAATGTTTAGCTGCTCTATTCCACACAATGGAAGTGAATGCTGACCAAGATTTCTAATGAATATAGTGAATATTACACACACAAAGCTTTAGAAAACTTGGAATGTAGTATACAAATGGTATGAATGGTCTTCTGAATGGGTTTCTTGCTATTATTCTTTTGTTGCTGCTTTTAATATGCAAAAAAAAAGAAAAAAAAAAGAACATGATGGTCACATCTACTTTTCATTGTATGGAAGAAAGCCGCTCAGACATTCTGCAATGCAAAAACCACTGTATTATAACAGACGTCAAATATGAAATTCAGTGGAAAGACAAGAAGTATATCCTAACCAGCTTTATTTAGATTTACTCTTTTTTTTTTTTAAATGCCGTAGCCGTCATCTTATTCATTTAATCTTTCCCTTTTGTGAGATCTAATTTGACAAGAGTTTACCTTTTGATGTGCTTTTTACAAACAAATTTGATCATATGACTATAGGCCTATATTCTTCTGTAGTCATAATAGTTGAATGAATATATAGCCTATATTTCAAGTTTAAGTTGTTTATTTGACTTTAAATGTTAAAATCATACTTCATAGTTAATGTGATGAACTGCTCCTGTCCATACACTGCTTGTGTGTGTATTAATCTGTTTCAGTCCTTTTACTTTTACCATTCACCCACAGAGGCAGAGTAATGACGGTGAATACAAAAACACATGAACAGAGATACTTTTGATGGCATTTGATCCATATCAGGTCCCAAAAAAATATTATAAACCGATCTCAAATTTGCACAAACCCTACCTTAAAGTTCGCGGACATTTATATTTAATGAACAATCTATCTCCATTCATTTATTCTTTGTTAAATATGGCAGATGATGGGTAACATACATAGACAGTATGGTAACATACAGCAGTTCAATAAAAATACTATTATGCTGAGTGACTTGTATTTTAGACATAATATCACTGTTAGTTTTTACATTTTTACTCCGCCAGCAAAGTCAAAGCAGTCATTTAAATAAAGACCATCATCATTTGCATCGTTTCTGAATCAATCAGCACTTTTGAACGAATCCTTTGAATGAATGATTCGATTACTCAGTTGTAATCAGTCACTTGTCGCCACCTACTGGTGTAACCTGGAAAAACAGTCACTGAAATATCTCCCAATACTAGTAAACTTGCGCTAAACATATTCCTGTAATATTGGAGGCTGCAATTTCAGGACCGCAGGTTTTTTTTTGTGACAGCGCCCCCTAGCCAATACTCCAACAGAGTAGACCTGTATTAATATTTAAATAGGGTTACCAACGGAAGTGTTTAGGTTTAGCGGTTGGTTAGGGCAATATATACATTTATTTTAAATAATTAAACAACTAAATCATTTCTGAAAATTAATAATACAAATACAGAATTGAATAGTAAGTGCTCTAAAATAGAATAAACTGCAAGTACAAAAAATCGTCAGATCGTATAAATGCGGTCCTAGTGGTCCTAAAACTGTAGCCTCCGGTATTGCAGGAATACCCATACAGACATGATAGATCCATCAATCAAGCTTCATCAGAAGAAGACAAATTCATGTTAAAGGGGTGGTTGATTATGATTTCACTTTTCTAACTTTAGTTAGTGTGTAATGTTGCTGTTTGAGCATAAACAACATCTGCAAAGTTACAATGCTCAAAGTTCAAAGCAAAGGGAGATCTTTTATTTTAAAGAAATCACTTTTTAAGGACCACAACAAACGGCTGGTAGGGACTACACGACATTCCTCCCGGGTAAGTGACATCACTAACCCTAGAATTTACATAAACCCCGCCCCCTGAACACGATTTATAGATTATCATGACAGAATATGCTAATGAATGACTAGAAGATAACTAAACATCAGCTACATAAATTCATCAACTAACCATTCAGAAATGTCCTGTTGCTTCTACATGTTGTCACTTCTTCTTGAGTCTCTCCATCTTTCTTACTCCGGTTTGAACAAAAAAGGCAAAAAAAAATTTGAAATGTTCAGTGCATGTCTGAGGTAAAAGGGCACAAGCTCTTGAAGCTCCGCCCTCTGTGCCGGGAGCAGCCGCTCATTAGCATTTAAAGGAACACACATGAAACTGTGTGTTTTTGCTCACCCTCAAAAAGTGACAATTTTTACACGCTATATAAAAATATCTGTGGGGTATTTTGAGCTAAAACTTCACATACACACTCTGGGGACATCAGAGATTTATTTTACATCTTGTGAAAAGGGCATTATACCACCCCTTTAAAAAAGATGACCAAACATGACCAAACAGAAGCTGTTTAGTTGTCTTTAGCTTACTTTTACACACCACTAGAGGCTTCAAATCTCTTTCCAGGATTCACAAGGTTAAACACTAGCATATTTATCCGTGTCTTTTGAGCATGTTTCACACTCCATAGATCGGATGCCGAATGTATAGAGCAAACTGATTGACATTTTCCTCGCCGAAGGGATTATACAAGTTTTTTAAAAGGTGACTCGGTGAGGGGCGGAAGCTAGAGCGAAAACAAACAGATTACAACAAAGAGCAGCCTTCTACCACAACTATAAAACACCACAGCAGGTATATGAGGTAAAAGCCCATCTCATTAAAAGCTGCCAGATCGCCTGCAATCCCAGAATTGTCCATTAAAATGATTAAAGGGAACCTGGAGACTGCGGGCGGTGGGGGTCTGCCAGGGAGCAAAGAGCATTTCTCGGATGTGTGGCGAGCACTGAAGACATCACTGTTATGGATCAGGTATTGCATGTACGTGTGAGCAGTATTGGAGGTAAAAGTGTTAAAAGGAATGCAGTTACAGTTGTGCACGTTACAATTTGATTTTTTTTATTCAAGTAATGCGTAGATATGTGTTGTTAGATTCACACTATGTCATTCTAATTTCTTTATAAATCATTAACAGATAACTTTAATATTTATTGTAGGGGGAGATATGGGAGTGTTGTAACACGGGGTCAGTTATAACACTGTCAGATTGAGTCAATACACTCACTATGTGACTGTGATTTTCAGGGAAGAAAGTAACATCTTTTGTTATTTTTTGGATACAATTTTTAGATGCAATTATTTGATATACATAACTTAAAGTAGACAATTCTCTTATGGGCAGTCATGGCCTAGTGGTTAGGGAGTTGAACTGGTAACCCGAAGGTTGCTGGTTCGATTCCAGAACCAGTGGGAAATTACTGAGGTGCCCTTGAGCAAGGCACCTAACCCCTAATCGCTCCCAGGCGCCACACAAAGGCTGCCCACTGCTCTGGGTGTGTGTATCCACGTTTGCAGTGTGTGTGTGTGTGTGTTAACTACTCACTACTCTGCTCCTAATGTGTGTGCATTAACTTGGATGGGTTAAATGCAGAGGTCAAATTCCAAGTATGGGTTACCATACTTGGCCGTCACGTGTCACTTTCACTCTAGTTTAATTTGATGCTTTGCGTTCATGCTAACTTCAAACCCACATGGTAAAACGGTTTGCAAAGTTATGGTTGTTTGAGGTGGAGATTGTTGTAACAGTTCATTAAAAATGTTACAACCAACCCCTTTATGATAATTCTAATGGGTCCAGTTTTTTTTGTGACAGCGCCCCCTAGCCAATACTCCAACAGAGTAGAACTGTATTAATATTTAAATAGGGTTACCAACGGAAGTGTTTAGGTTTAGCGGTTGGTTAGGGCAATATTTGATGTTTATTTTGATGCTTTGCGTTCATGCTAACTTCAAACCCACATGGTAAAACGGTTTGCAAAGTTATGGTTGTTTGAAGTGGAGATTGTTGTAACAGTTCATTAAAAATGTTACAACCAACCCCTTTATGATAATTCTAATGGGTCCAGTTATAAATCCAGTTACCAATCAAATCCATTGAGGGATTTATTCTGTAAATGTGTTTCCATCGTTAATGTACATGTCTTGTTAGATAAAAATAATATCTGCCTTAATTGAGTACATATGTTTTTTTGTTTTGTTTTTTTTACACATTTTTAGAATTTATGCGCATCTTGGTGTTTTCATTCAGTGTTTTTTTTTTTATGTGATATCAAAAAATTCACATACTGTAACAATAGGTTTTACAATACAATTTACAAAATACAATTTTTGTCACTTTAAATGGTTCACTTTATTCAAAACGGATTATTCTTTGTTCTTCAATGAAGTTCTTGCATAAATTAGACAGTGTGGATATTATTTCAGCAAATGGCCTCTCATCTATCCCCAGCTATAATGTTGTTAGGTTTTTAACAACGGAACTTGTTGTATTTGTCATTAACTCACATAATCTGTGATTGTGTAGTACATGTCCAGTCCAAGCGAGTTTTATAGACAAATGTAGTAGACAAATGTGGCTACCATGTATCAAAGTTTGAGAGATCTAGCACAAACAACCTTTGAGTCACTGATGCTCAAACAAAAAGTGTTACTTCCATCCCCGGTCTCCCCCTATTTATTTATTGCCAAGTATAATTGATATAATCTCCATCGGGAGTGATTTGAGTGCTTGAAAAGAAAGCTCCACTAGAGTAATCCGCACTCACGGTTAGTGGAGTAGTAGCCTATATTTTGAAAGGTTTACGTGAGCGCGAGATGGAACAGAAGTATTCCTGGGCTTTAAATATATACTAATTTATGCAAAAATTGGCTTTGTAAAAAATGGTTGCAAGTCAACAGGAGAGAAGTCTCAGTCAGTGGATGGCAATGAAAAGTCAGAGTAACACATGAGTTCTGTAAAAAGAAACAAGTGTTAACGTTAAATGTTAATGTTAACTAAAATGTTAATGTAACATAATGAGTAACACAATACTGTAGCGTTACTTTAAAAGTAACATTCCCCAACACTGCTTGTGAGATTATAACAAAATTGAATAGCTTTCAGTAAGTCATGTTGTTTTTTAGGATTGCGTAATTCAACGACCCAGGAGACAAACATGCATGTCCTCCGATGAACAGAAAGTCAACAATGTGGTTCTTTTTTCTGTTGTCTACAGACACAATCTGCAAACATAACAAGATCAGAAGCCTTTGCTGGTTCCCTGATCTACCGCAGGTGACCCTGAAATGGAAAACGCTGAAGTGTTACAGAGCTGGTTACCCACATTTGACTCGTTCACCTTGAACAAGGCTTACAATGTTCCTATGGTGAAAACAGACGAGTCTGCTATTGCCTGTGACCTTGGTAATGAAAGCCAGTGTCTCTCCACTGCCCTGTTAAATAGGAATGATGCACATACAGAAGATTAGAGTGAAATTACCCTGGAGGAGCATTTACAGATAATTATATCTTATTAATTATTAAGGCAAGCATCACTGTTATTGCCTGTGCTTACCTGAGTCATACTGTACACTTGGGATGCAAATATCATAGAGACTTTGGGGGTGGGCTCTTAAGACCAATAAGAAACCAACAAAATGCCCCAGCAACCACATAGAACACCATTCCGATTAAAACGTGTAGAATGTATAATGGTGTCAATCTGCAGGCAAGTATTTCTTTTCATAATCTAGTAGGAGGGAGTTACAACTCATTTAATTAACGTTCCAGTGCATATGCGCCCAGGACCCAGTCGGTGCCAACAAACAAATTAATTACGTTGAAATGATCATCTGGGCTGGGCCACCATAAGTGTTAGATGCAGTATGAAATTACATTCTCAGTACCCCACAAATCCACCAATCAAGACACTCGTGTACAATCCTCTAGCATATTAATACAGGCCGAACAATGACAACAAAGTACAAATGATATCAGTTTGACTGAAGAGTCGAAGGGGTTCAAATGTTTGCATACTGATTAAAGCTGCAGTACTTTTTTTTTTTGTCTTGAACTTTTTTTGAATGAAATAATAATCAATATAACACTATTTTTTAATGAGTGGCTTGCTGTCATGATGCTAATGTTAACAGGTGACTTGAGGTATAGCTCTCATTCACGTCCAAAGTTAATACTTTAAAAGGTTTAGGTGTTTGTTTGAATGTTAATAGTGATGCTAGTCTTATGAAGCACTAAAGATTGAAGACTCTTATATTTGTGTTTAGAAAAAAAAAAGTACAGAAATCGAATGATGTTCGCTAAATTCAGAAAGCGGTTCTCATATGCTTCTGCCAAATCGCAGAGCGGCAACACCACTCCTGAATTTACAGCACAAAACTGACCACCCTGATACAGAACGAATGACTACTGAGCTGGTTATATTTAGTGTTTGAGAAACAAACAGCGCTCCCAGTGTATCCAACTTCCAAACAAATGACTCTTTTGAATTGGTTCTTTTTAGTGAATCAAAAACATCCAGCGCAAACAATGGCTGCATCCGAAATCGCATTCTTCCTTACTATATAGTAGGTGAAAAACAGTATGTGACAAAAGAAGTTTGTCCGAATTCACAGTACTCATATAGGCAAAAAGTACCCAGATGACCTACGTCTACTGGTGAGATTCTGGAGTGTGTATAAGATGGATACTTTACATGAGGCCACTGGAGATTTATGAATGGAGGTGAAGCGACACTGACATTACGTCACAAGATAATGACAACATGGCGAATGTAGTACGTCCAGATTACATTCATACTACGCACATACAATATAGAACATACTTTTTAGTACTTATTCAAACCTACTCTAGAGAGTATGCAATTTCGGAAGCAGACAATGTAGTTTGATTCCCAAACGAATGACTCTTTTGAGTCAGTTCTTTTTAGTGAATCAAACGTGCAGATGGACTAGTTGTTCATTTGACAAAATGTAGTTGAAGCGTTTTGGCAGTAGAATTTTATAAATTTGAATGAATGAAAAAATACATTTTTATTATTGAAATGATCTTATTTCACAGTGGAATTGCATTTATTTTTTCCAAATATTAATAAAGTAATAAAACACACACGCTAATGGAACCGTTAAGGTGAACTGAAACCTGAACTGGAATCATTAAATTCTTTACGATTCTCATCCCTAATAAGTGATTCAGTTCTAGTCTCTATATGACATCACAACAGATTTCATCACATCTCCAACCTGTGCTCTGGCAGTGATCTCTTTATTCATAGATGATTGAACTGCTGAGAACAGCAGACTGCAGTTCCTTCTGACAGCAACACTGTGACAGTGATAAAATCCTTTTCAAATAATTTAATAGCCTAGAGCATTCTCCTGTTTCTCAGCAAATATGATTTGGATAAAGACACAGTTAAAATAAAGAATATGATGTATTATATAGATAACTCACTCAGATCTCAGGGTTCATATCTTGATATATACCACTCTTGTAGTTTCCAGCACAGATTTTCCGGGAGAGATTTATCAGAGGTGGCAAGGAGGGTATTCATATTTCTTGGCTTCAAACACTATTTGCTGATGTTGAGTCTCTTTGAACTGATAAATTATCCCCTGAACCCATATGGCGACAAGATTGATGGAAAGCGAATGTCATTCACTTTTTCTTTCTCAATTACGGATCTTTAAAGAGGTTAGATTGAGGATCTCAGCTTTATGGCCTACATTTGTTTAACATTTTTAGTTTATATGTCATTCAGTAGTCAAGTTAACTAGAAATTCATTGTAAAACCAGTGAGCATCTAGCCTGGGAAAACCCAGACAACTTCCGGCAAATTCAGATTTGCTCGAGAAGTAGTCTGGCAAAGAGCTCATTCAAGCCCATTTCCATGGCCTAGAAATCGCGGCACCAATCAGAAACGTTGAGGCGGGCTTTACACAATGACGATCGCTCTGATTGGTTTTAGGTCTATCCAATTGCGCCCAAAAGGCATTTGAGCGACGTCCGTTCAACTTTTAAATGCATTATTATATTCAAATTGCAAACACATGAGGACAGTCTCCATGAAAGACCCACTGGCAGATGAACGTGCTACTACATTTCTCTCCGAAACAGTAGGAAATAGAGGATTTTAACTGTGACACGATGATTGACAGGGCAGTTTACGTGACAGGACGCGCTCGACAGATCCGTCCGATAAAGATGACGAAGTAGTAACTTATGTCCCAAAGCTTGCCTACTTTTTTGCTACACATTCAAAAGTAAATACCTTTTCTTCACAAAAAGAGTACATACTTTTATGGCGTAGTGTAACTTAGGCGAATTGGGACGCAGCATATGGCTTAACACGATGACGATCGCCATCGCTCTGATTGGTTTTAGGTCTATCCAACTGCGCCCAGAGGCATTTGAGCAACGTCCGTTGGTGACGCCCCTTTGGAAATGAGTTATTAATGAAGCTTTGCCAGACCACAACTCAGTTACTACTAAGAATGGTCTGGTTTTAACCAGGCTAGTGAGCATCAGGCCTTCTCTATAGTCACTTACCAGAAATGCCATCAGAAATAAAGGATGAGAGCAAGTTTATGCCAGTGAATTAACAGCTACAATGAAGCTGCACGATAAACAAACAAATGAGGTACGTTACACAGCAGTGTTGTTCATAAATACGGGCTACGTTTTAATGCACAGCCTCGTAATCCTGTCACAGTTAATTAAGTCATCAGTGTCCCAGTGTTTAGTGGATCAAGGCCCTTCTGTATATAGCCTTTCTAATAGTTATGTTCAGTTTAGTTTCTTTGTCACTTGCCGCGTCCAATTTGCCTACTTATACTATGCCCTGAAAATATGTTCTGTTTTTGTGAAGAAAAAGTTCATACTTTTGAGTGTGTATCAGAAGAGTAGGCAAGCTTTGGGACATAATACTTCCTCATAAGTGCGTCTTTAACGGAAAGCTCGGTCGCTTAGTTATGTGCATCCTGTCACTGTTTAAACTGCCCTGTCAATCATCTTGTCACAGTTAAAATCCTCCACATTTAATTTAATTCAATTTCCTACCGTTTCAGAGAGGAATGTAGTAGCAAGTTGAACTGCCTGTCGTGAGTCTTTCATGCAGAGAACTCCCCTCATGTGTTTGCAATTTGCATAATGATGCATTTAAAAGTTAATGACCAAACATATCTTTACAAAAGTTCACAATGCTGTTGCAGATTACGTTTAATGTCGATAGGTTAGATACTGATTTTCAATCACTCAAATCCCTTTTATCTAAACCCTTTCAACTTAACCGTTGGACTCGCACATCTACCATGTTTGTAGTTTTTAACACTTTTTATTTGTGTTTGTAGTTCCAATTGAATCCTCATCCAACGCACAATGGGTTGAGGGCAATACTAGCCATTAGAGTGTGCATGAGTCTGCACTTCGTATTCTAACCGGAAAAAATAGACAATCCGGGTATCTTTGGAATATTAATTTCAAAATGCTATGCTTTGGGACACACTCATTCTAATTTCAAATACTATTTAGCACGGATGGTATGTGAATCGGGACGCAGCAATTGTCTTCTGTTCCTGTTCAGGGGTGCGTTTCCCGAAAGCATCGTTAGCCAACTATGGTCGCAAGTTCCCTCGTTGCCAATAGAGTTCAATGGACATTGCGATGAACTTGCGACCATAGTTGGCCAGCGATGCTTTCGGGAAACGCACCCCAGCCTGTCTTAGTTCTCTAGTCAGTGTTCCTTTGTTCTCATTTTCCCGCCACTAGTTAGTCTCCTTGGTTACTCATTAATTAGATCACACCTGATAGTATTCAGTTTGTTATCTTGTATAAGCCCTCCAGTTCAGGCTACGTTTACACATGGCCGGTTATTTTCATAAATGGACATTTCAGCCTCTTTGTTTTAAAAAATAACATCTGTGCACACCTGTCAGTTTTCAGAAAAGTGTTTGTTTACACAAACCCGTGTATATATGCCGTCAAGAGCATGCCAAACCTGTAGGTGGCAGTGTAACGAGAAGCTCAAGCCCACGTTAGCAGAAGTTAGAGAAGTTGTTGGAAAATTGCTGACCTCCGAGCACTCATTCGTCTCTGCTCCTCGACGTAATAGAGCAGCTGTATTTGCAGATGTAAACAGATGAAAATGGTTTGCACCAACATAAATGCGACTGCTACTCTGAATGCATCCATGATCACCATAGCCAAATGAAAATGTGAACATAGTTCTGTCACATACTGTGACGTCGGCTGCCTAAAACTTTTTCTCAGTTTACATGCAAATGTGCAAACAAAGTTTTCCAAAATCTCCACTCTGGCCGGAGTTTTTAGAAAGAATCGTTTTCAGAGGCGAATTCTCCGTTTGCGTGTAAACGAAGGGCACAAATGAAGGGAAATGTAACTGGGCCTCATTCTGTTCCTTTGTCCGGTATTGTTTGGGCATGGCACACTGTTTCGTTGAGTTTGTACTTTTGTGAAATTTGTGAGTTTGCTCATTTGAATAATAGATTAGCATTTCGTCCTTTCATCCAAATCTTCTTCATCATCCGACTAGAACGTGAAAGCCTTAGGAAGCTGATTCATTTTAGGGAATGTAAATTAACCATATGAAAAATTCTTCAGTTTCATTTGACTCTCTGCACAAACAAACATCATTTGTGAATTAAAATGTGTAGTTAAATGCTGCTCTTTGTCATTGTTTTGTACTCAGTTATGTAAATTAGTTATATTGTTAAAGTAGTTGAATTACAGTCAAGCTACCCTTCAAAAAGTGGCTAGCACTACAAACTACTAATAAAAAGTAGCATTGAAGCAATGGGAACATTTCTTCATAAATGATTCATTTTTATAATCAGGGCAATATTTATTTGGCACAAAAACGAGGAGGATCTAATTTTGGGTGACAGAAAATAAATTCACAATAAGTACAAACACAGATACACAAGATAAATACACAAGAAAACTTGAAGATACATAATTTAGTAACACAGTGACGAAAAGCAACATTTAGGACACACAGAAATGAATCGTTTATTTGACCTGTGAATCCTTTTTTAAATGAACTGATTCAATTAATTGTATTGGATTCTTTTCACTGTACAACTTGGATACAACAAAGTCAAGTCAAGTCAAGTTTATTTGTATAGCGCTTTTCACAATACAGATTGTATCAAAGCAGCTTCACAGTATTAAATTAAAATAATACAACAAAGTTTGTTTCAAGCGGAATTTATTGATTGATAAAATTGAATTAAATATCCCCAAAATATCCCCAACTGAGCAAGCCAAAGGCAACAGTGGCAAGGAACCGAAAAACTCCATCAAGTGACCTAATGGTGTCCTAAAACTCCATCAGGTGACCTAATGGTGTCCTAAAACTCCATCAGGTGACCTAATGGAGAAAAAAAAAACTTGGGAGAACCCAGGCTCAGTCGGGGGCCAGTTCTCCTCTGGCATTTATGAGCTACAGGCTGGATTGTAGTTTGAACTGTAAGATTATATGAATGCCTGGCTGAAGAGATGCGACTTTAATCTAGTTTTAAACTGGGAGAGCGAGTCTGAGCAACGGACAGTATCAGGAAGGCTATTCCAGAGTTTTGGAGCCAAATGTGAAAATGCTCTCCCTCCTTTGGTGGTTCTGGATATCCTAGGTATGACCAAAAGCCTTGAATTTAGTGATCTTAAAGAGCGCGATGGATTATAGGGCGATAGAAGATCCGTTAAATAGACTGGAGCTAAGCCGTTTAGGGCTTTATAAGTCAGTAGCAATACCTTGTAATTAATACGGAACTTTATAGGTAACCAATGCAGTGATGATAAAATCGGTGTTATATGATCATATTTTCTTGATCTCGTAAGAACTCTAGCGGCGGCATTTTGGACTAACTGTAGCTTGTTTATTGAGGATGCAGGACAACCAGCTAGTAAAGCATTACAGTAATCCAGTCTCGAGGTCATGAATGCATGAACTAACTTTTCTGCATCAGAAACTGATAGCATATTACGTAGCTTAGCAATGTTTCTAAGGTGGAAAAAGGCTGTTTTTGTAACATATGAAATATGATTTTCAAAAGACAGGTTGCAATCGAGTATAACACCCAGGTCTTTTACTGTAAAGGATAAAGTAACAGGACATCCTATGATGTTAAAGTTATATTGTGCAAGGTTTTGTGGGCGGTTTTTTGAACTGATAAGTATTACCTGATGTTACAAAATGTTAGAAAAAATGACTTATCCAAAAAAACTACTGGAAAGTACTGTAGGTTATTAGCATTGCTACTTTTAGTTAGTTAGCCTACTCCCCAAAACTGAGCACCAGCAGTGCAAGCAACATGCAGATAAACTAATATTCATGATTTTCTACCTGCATGACCGTAACAGTCATTACCAGAACTAAACAGCAAGAAAACTCCGAGTTCTGATTTCAAAAGAGCCCAAGAGAGTGATGAATGGAAACAGGACAAAAATACAATATCTGTTCCCACAGTCACTCGCTGCCCTGGGTTCTACTAATCCAAGCAGAAATGGGCACAAATGCTCTTAAATTGACATTCCACGTGTGCCAGTAAGCCCTCCAGAAAAGCACAGGATTTCTTAGGCCTCTTCAAAACTCTCAGTGCTGCCTATGGATATCCTGCAGTGGCAGGCGTTGAAAAGCAAGATGATAGACGCTGCACCTGCGGGTTTCTTCCCACGTGGGTCGGGTACCTCGGGGAGATAATTTTTTTGGACTGTCACTCTTATTACCTGTCAGCTTAATTTTTTCATCCAATTTCACTGGCCCAATTTTCCACCTCCACAGAAGTAAACATCAGTAGACATACAGAGAGAAAAGCTGGAAGGTCCAGTAATTGATAAAGAAATTTTTTTCGGCTTTTCAGTCAGACATTTTTAAAACTGGCCTCTCAAAGGGTTATGAGTAATGATGAGCTGAACTTGCCATTTGGCGTACAGAATGGGAGAAATAAATAGGGGATCGTATTACATCTGGGAATTACAATGCCCTACTGGGTCCTGTCAGGTCCTGTCGTCCCAGCAATATCAGGCCACTCTGACACCCTAGGGAGGGCCATTGAAAAAATATAGAAATAAGAGAACATCTGATATATATAAGATTAAGGGCTCAAAGTAATCCTTTCTCTCTCTTTCTTTCTCCCCAGCATGAGAAGTCTCAGTTTTGAGGTATCGGATTTTTATCTGAGGTCTTCTCATATGCAGTCGCCGATGACATCATGACACCGGCCCTTAGACAAGATGGGGATCTTATTTGTCCTCATAAAACTTTCAGGGCCTTATCTGGGCTTCCAACTAGAAAATTATGACCAAGATGTGATGGTCACGAATGGAAAATTTAGTGTGTCTGTAAAAAAAAAAAAAAAAAAAAAGGTTATGAGATGAATTACCTGTCCAGCAGTCATGCATTCGGAGTGCTCCTAGATAAAAATGGTTGGAAAAGAAAGGCGAAGACAACCCTGAGAGCGATGTAGAGTACCTATTTTCATGCATAATTGATGCCTTATCAGTGTCTCCATCCCCAATGTACCAGCCTTTCTGATAAGTCTGGCAGCTTAGATGTGCCCATAGCCACACACCAGCTGCTCGGTCAGCCCTGAGATGGATCAAATGTTCGACATTGCACTCCGATTACCACACTGGTACTGTCAGTGTGTGTGTATGTGTGTGACACACTGTTGAAGCCAATGCTTAACTTGGTTCAGCTGTGAATTGCATTTGTCTGGACAACTTCAGACGCAATGAAGCAGAATTAGATGAGGTCTCCTGACTTGATCCACTTTGATAAGCAAACCCTGCTTTTGCTTCTTCCACGCACATGAAAGACACAAAGTCATTTCACAGTTGTTTCACGAAACATCGACTGTAGAAAAATGAAGCAGTAATGAGGAATGTTCAGATGTAAAGTTGATATGCCTGTGCCTTTGTCTGCTTTGAATTAGGAGAAGGAAATAACAGCATGCCAGATATCTACATTTTTCAGGTATCTAGTTAACTGCAACGTGTGATCATTTCAAGCCTCTCTGTTGGCAGTGCCCGACTTACCATCTGAGATAATAGCAACTTTAATTGCCCTCACTGTGTCGGTTAAAATCGTCTGAATGTCAGAATGTTAAATCAAGCAATGGAGCATTTTAACAACATTTTATTGATAATTATTAGTGTAGTAATTGTTATTATTAGTAGGCATTTATTATATTATATTATATTATATTATATTATATTATATTATATTATATTATATTATATTATATTATATTATATTATATTATATTATATTATATTATTAAAGCAAAACCTTTTATATGTAACTCATCTCAAACCATTTGTGGACATGGACTTTAATAGAAATGTATTGATAATTATTAGGGATAATTAGTTATTATTAGTAGGCAATTCATATTATTACTTTCTACTTAAATATTTAAATGTATTATTATTATTATTATCCTAAACCATTTGTAGACATGAATTCATTCCTAAAATCATGCAACTTTTTGCGGAAAGGTTTTACTTTTCTAAATGATCAGAGAATTTTCACCTGACAAGTAATAATAATAATAAAAACCATTCATGACAGATGTTCCTTTTAAACTGACAGCGCAGCCTAATGGGATCCATTGGGTGTTTCTCCTTAAAGTATTATAATAGTTTTCACAAACTTTACACAACAACCCTTGACTTTTACACGTTTTTTTTTTTTTTTTTTATGGATTAAACACCATTACCTTGAACTTGCAACTATGTAATCAAAGGCAAATATGTCAAAATCTGTTAACTCAGACGTAAAACATGGGCAAAATGTTGGCCACAAGGGAAGATGGAAATTTGAGGTTGGTAAAAAGGTCAGTCAGAGTGACAGATACACTCTCGTCCACAGCCTATGCACTCCAGCGGGTGGGGAAAAAAGAAATAAAACACTAGAATATGGGGAAATTAAACTTAAAGCCAAAAAAAAAAAAAAAATCTCATAAAACTTTACACTGCAATCACTGAATTTCTTGAATATATATATATATATATATATACTGTATATATACAGTGGGGAGAACAAGTATTTGATACACTGCCGATTTTGCAGGTTTTCCTACTTACAAAGCATGTAGAGGTCTGTAATTTTTATCATTGGTACTCTTCAACTGTGAGTGACAGAATCTAAAACAAAAATCCAGAAAATCACATTGTATGATTTTTAAATAATTAATTTGCATTTTATTGCATGACATAAGTATTTGATCACCTTTTGATCACCTACCAACCAGTAAGAATTCCGGCTCTCACAGACCTGTTAGTTTTTCTTTAAGAAGCCCTCCTGTTCTCCACTCATTACCTGTATTAACTGCACCTGTTTGAACTTGTTACCTGTATAAAAGACCTGTCCACACACTCAATCAAACAAACAGACTCCAACCTCTCCACAATGGCCAAGACCAGAGAGCTGTGTAAGGACATCAGGGCTAAAATTGTAGACCTGCACAAGGCTGGGATGGGCTACAGGACAATAGGCAAGCAGCTTGGTGAGAAGGCAACAACTGTTTGCGCAATTATTAGAAAATGGAAGAAGTTCAAGATGACGGTCAATCTCCCTCGGTCTGGGGCACCATGCAAGATCTCACCTCGTGGGGCATCAATGATCATGAGGAAGGTGAGGGATCAGCCCAGAACTACACGGCAGGACCTGGTCAATGACCTGAAGAGAGCTGGGACCACAGTCTCAAAGAAAACCATTAGTAACACACTATGCCGTCATGGATTAAAATCGTGCAGCGCACGCAAGGTCCCCCTGCTCAAGCCAGCGCATGTCCAGGCCTGTCTGAAGTTGGCCAATGACCATCTGGATGATCCAGAGGAGGAATGCGAGAAGGTCATGTGGTCTGATGAGACAAAAATAGAGCTTTTTGGTCTAAACTCCACTCGCCGTGTTTGGAGGAAGAAGAAGGATGAGTACAACTCCAAGAACACCATCCCAACCGTGAAGCATGGAGGTGGAAACATCATTCTTTGGGGATGCTTTTCTGCGAAGGGGACAGGACGACTGCACCGTATTGAGGGGAGGATGGATGGGGCCATGTATCGCGAGATCTTGGCCAACAACCTCCTTCCCTCAGTAAAGGTCCTTGCACACTGAATCCAAAATTTTCGCATGCGTTTTTTCGTATCCGTCATTCTGTGGCTCTAAACTGTCAAAACACCATTCAAACGCTTGTTACGGATGCGAAAAACGCAGAAAATCGAACCCGAATTTTTTTTTGACGGACGAAAGTTTTGGAGGCAGTTTGCAAGAGTGATTGACATAACGTGAGGTCGTATTGAGGTAAATTTCGGACGCGAATTTCGGACTCAGTGTGCAAGGGCCTTTAGAGCACTGAATATGGGTCGTGGCTGGGTCTTCCAGCATGACAACGACCCGAAACACACAGCCAGGGCAACTAAGGAGTGGCTCCGTAAGAAGCATCTCAAGGTCCTGGAGTGGCCTAGCCAGTCTCCAGACCTGAACCCAATAGAAAATCTTTGGAGGGAGCTGAAAGTCTGTATTGCCCCCCAAATCATACAATGTGATTTTCTGGATTTTTGTTTTAGATTCCGTCACTCACAGTTGAAGAGTACCTATGATAAAAACTACAGACTTCTACATGCTTTGTAAGTGGGAAAACCTGCAAAATCGGCAGTGTATCAAATACTTGTTCTCCTCACTGTGTATATATATATGAAAGATGAATGTGGTCTTTGCACAGAATTTCATGCAAGTTCCTCTCAAGAACTGCTTTGAGTGTTGTAGACTCAGGAGATGCCCCCTCTTTGATTTCTATAGACACACTGTGAGCGTTGAAGAGGTTCGTTGCTTTGTTCTTGCCTATGAATGCAGCGTGGGTGTCCTTTCTGCATGCATTAATGATATTCATGTAACCTCAAAGTCATCCTTTACCTTGAGTATATTGTGTATGTGTTAATCATATGTAGGCTACCTTTTAAGAAAGCCTCATTCTTCCATGTAGGCCATATCATCTTATGTAGAATTACTGTATCTAAAAGCAAGTGATAATGTTTAAAAGCCCATTAACAGTAAACTGTTATCGTATTATTCTAAGGTGCTGCAAAAACCTAGGCCGTAATAATGATAGTAATTAACCCTAACCCTAACCCTTTTTCTGAATACCTAGTATAAAGATAAAAACTGGAAGTAACACTTTTGTGTTATCTACCGGTGTTTTAATTGCATAAGTATATCTTCCTTTTGCTCATATATTAAGTGGTACAGTCACTCTAATCATAGTATAATGCAGAGGACTTGCCACACAGTGTCCTCATCACTACATCCTTTATTGTACACATTTTTATTGATTTCTGTCATTTAGAGCATTTAGCACGTATAAAAAGAAAAGGTGCACTTTTGAAGATCATTAATGTGCAAGTGTTGTTGATCTGTGGATGGTAACTCATCTCATTGACAAGTAGAACTGCAGGTAGGACAATCTCAAGTGCTACGAAGATCTTGTGAGGTAAAGGAAGACACACTTACTGTAGAGATGGTAAGAAATAAAGAAAGAAAGTCTAAAAAGGAAGAGAAGAAGAAAAAACCCAGGAAGGAAGGAGGAAACAGGAAGAAAGGAAGGAAGGAAGGAAGGAAGGAAGGAAGGAAGGAAGGACACAAAGGAAGGAAGGAACAAATGAATGAACAAAAGGACCAACGACTGAAGTAAAGAATGAAAAAGGAGGAAGGGAAGGAAGATTACCACAAAGGAAGGAAGGAAGGAAGGAAGGAAGGAAGGAAGGAAGGAAGGAAGGAAGGAAGGAAGGAAGGAAGGAAGGAAGGAAGGAAGGAAGGAAGGAAGGAAGGAAGGAAGGAAGGAAGGAAGGAAGGAAGGAAGGAAGGAAGGAAGGAAGGAAGGAAGGAAGGAAGGAAGGAAGGAAGGAAGGAAGGAAGGAAGGAAGGAAGGAAGGAAGTGGTGAAAACACATGAAGGAAGAACGAAAAAATAGGAAAGGAAGGAAGGAACAAAGGAAGGAAGGAAGGAAGGAAGGAAGGAAGGAAGGAAGTGGTGAAAACACTGGAAGGAAGAATGAAAAAGGAAGGAAGGAAGGAAGAACACGAAGGAAGTGCAGAAAAACAGGAAGGAAGAATGAAATAGGAGTAAAGGAAGAAAAATTACAAAGGAAGGAAGGAAGGAAGGAAGGAAGTGCAGAAAAACTGGAAGGAATGAAGGAAGGAAGGAATAGAAAGAATTTTAGGAGTACACAAAAAGGAAGGGAAGATTGAGAAAAATAGAAGAACAAGGAGGCAGGAAAAGAAGAAAGATCACAACGGAAACAAGGAAGAAAAAAGAAAATAAGAAGGAGAGAACATAGGAAGGAAGGATGGATGAATTAATGAAGGAGGGAAGGAAGGAAGAACACAAAGGAAAGAAAAAAGCACGATGAAGGAATAAAAAAACGTGAAGGGTCACTTTGAGAAATTTGTCTGTTATTGTATGAATGGAAGAATGGACAAATGATCTGATCTGAATATGAAGTAAGCGAATTAACATAAGATCAATCACTTTTTTTTAAACTTTTTTTTCATTGTTTAAAGTCACTTATCATACATTCATGTGTGAGTGTGGTGAGGTGAGTTAAGGATTTGTTTCCCCACCCCACCCCACCCCACCCCCACACACAAAAGACCTCCTGAGTTGCTATTCACAGTTTTGCACTACTAACTGTCCTACAAATATTTTTCCACAACACATGCAAGTTACTATTTTTAATATTAATAATACACATATTGCATTTCCCACAAATATAGCAAGTAAGAGTTCGGGGCAGCATAAAGTTAAATTAACATTAGGAAAGTGCATGGGAACGGGAGTCTTGGGAGAACAGCGCGGAAGTCTTGCTGAGAGTCTTAATTAAAGATTGGTGTACTCAGGTGTGAGGCATCAACAGCTCAAGGAGAGTAAACAGCAAGCTAATACAGGCAAGGATTAAGAAGATCAGTTTCTTTATGGGAAAATGTCAGATATTTGCTATATGGACCATCCACGGTTGCAAATCGCTCTCACTTTGTAGTTTTGTTTCCGCTTGAAGGCGTATTGCATTGTTGGAGGGGAGCCAAACATACAAGGAATGAGCCCTCCACACCTGTTCGCTCCTGCTAAAACATACAAACAGATTTAGAGCAATATGTATCCACGTTGTACCTAGTGCAAATGTCTCTAGCGGAAGATCAATAAAGATTAACAATGTAGAGAGGTTGAAACAGCAAGTGTCCTCTTGGGAATAAAACGCAGCCGTGTTCTCTTTGCCAAAGGACATGAGTTTAACAAGCTGGCGCCGTCATGCCATTGGGTTGTCGATACTCAGGGTATTGAGGCCAGCCGGGATGACCTCCTATGAGTTCTCCTTACATCATCTCAACTCTCTCGCCTGGTTCACTGTCCATTCCAGCAATGAAACCGGACACAGCAACAACGACTCGAAAAATAACTACAGAGGAACCTCTCCAACCATATCAACTAAAAGGGCTGGAGGAGAACAGAGGGCTCTGCTGTCTGATGAGGTTATATCAGACTGAAGCCGACACGCACTTGTGACATATCAAGAGACATCCAGATCAAAAGCAGAGATCTGCTCTGAAGCCACCAGTCTTCAATCACGAGGGTTGTTTCAGGCAAGCTGCTGGTTTGGCAAAGCGACTGAAGCATATAGATGTTGGGGGACTTCAAGAATAGTCATTTTCCATTCTTTTTGTCACTGTATAGTATACTGTCTTGCAGTCTTGCAGACGTGCTGTGTGTGGACAAGTGAGCAAGCTTAACCAGCCTTGCAGATGAGAAATGAAAAGTAAACATATTTCGGGAGGAGGTGTTTATCATTGTAAGCACATTTTAATCACATTTCAAATCTGCTATCGACCATGTTTTCCTGCTACATTATGAGGCTGAGCTTTGAGTTTACTCTCTCTATCTATATTTCATCAGATCCCTCTCCTGCCCTCCTGGGCTATAAAGTGGAGTTTATATATTACCCATGATGCACCTCACTAGAACCCTGTTATTAGATTTACGCCATTTGAAGTGGCCTCCGGGAATGTAAATTAATAGAGTGAAGGGTGGTTTGCGTCTTATATCATACTTTTTCTTCAAGACCTCCTTGACATTCAAATATTGCACTTGCATTCCTAAGATGCCACCCTGTTCCTCCATGAAATACATTATAGCTAAACACATAATCCATAATCATCTAAAAACATTCACTTCAATTCTAGCAACTAAGGAAGCTTAAAAAATTGCTTTTTTGAATACCAAGTCAACGTGTAAGATCACATTCTTATCCCAGAGTCAGCAATAAGTAATTTGTGAGTAAATTTCCCTCCAAAAGTGTAAATATTGTGACACTTCTGTGTGTTTGAGTATCCGGACCTGCAACAAGCAACACTGGCTCATCCAATAGCATGAGTTGGGGGTGTGGCTATCTGTTTGTCTCAACCAGTAGTAATCAAGGTGAGTAAAGCCATGTAATTTTAAGCCATGCGTTTATCCATGCAATGAAAGTTAATAGGGTCCAACGCTGTTTTGAACCCCACTGACCATGATTGTATGGGCAAAAACAGTTGAAACATTCTTCAAAATATCTAGTTTTGTGTGATACAGGGGAAAAAGTGTCGTACAGGTTTTTAACAACATGAGGGTGAGTAATGTTGACAGAAATTTATTTTTTGTCCGAACTATCCTATTGATAGATCTTTATTTTTTTTATTTACTGGAAATCAAATAGAAAATACAAATACACAAAGTCATTCCTTTGCAGGGTAGGATCTCTGTAAATGTACATGTAGGCCTAAACAAACACACTACCTCAGTGTAACATTATGCAAGTAGTGAAGTGTCCCACCTCAGGTGGTAGAAATCCATAGTTTAGGTTTGACTGCACCATCGCTAACAGTAAAAAGTGCTTTGTTTTCCCGTTGATACCGTGTGCCATGAACCCTTGGGGGACGTGCTGAAAAGGGACTGCTTTATAGTGGATGAGAAACGGCAGCCTCCCGAAGCGTATGCCGGGGGGCCATAACCAGATGCATTATGGTGCTGCTGTATTATTTTCCTGATATAAAAGCGTGAAGGACCCATATTGATCATGGCACTCAGACGAGCCTGCTGTCTCCCCCTGGGGAACTCCAGCGTCTCTCTTTTCCGTCGCTTCTGATAAGGGGAAGATGCTCTCACTTGTGAAACACAAGAAAGCCTAGAAACACAACAGCACTGAGTAAGTGGCCCCATTTAGGTGTTGGACGCAATCCTGGCATGAAGGAACAATAAACGGAGAAGACGATGAGCCGTCTGGAGATGAAACCAGAGCCTGCATTATTGGTGAGACCACTGTTTGATCAATTCACTGCGGTAATGCCATTGCATCCCTCATTAGTGAAACTAAGTGACCACTTGATTGAGTCAAAGACAATTATGAGGTTTTGTGTAACATCTTTAATTAATTTTCACTTGTTTGAATGGGAAAACAATCAATGCAGCAGTAGGTCATGGCACTTGTAATTTTGAAATGTACACCAAACAAGACATAGTTCTGCACAGAGAATCCAGTTATTGAGCTAATCCATTGAACTTATCAGTCTATCCAGTCTTATTCGTAACTCAGGAATTTGTCCGCCATGTAAACGCAAGTGTTTTTGATAGGCTTGTAATTTTAG
The DNA here is from genome assembly GCF_965113295.1 of Leuciscus leuciscus. NCBI lineage: Eukaryota > Metazoa > Chordata > Actinopteri > Cypriniformes > Leuciscidae > Leuciscus > Leuciscus leuciscus. Next base: position 22,521,698 of record NC_138724.1, on the reverse strand, counting down.
TCGTCAACTTACCCATGTTTAATTCTCAGCCAATTGAGAAAGCCTATAGATTTGATGGGGTTTAGCATGCTGTTTATAACACAAAAGCATAATGGGAGATTTAGCAGCACAAGGGCCTAAATCAATTCAAAATCGCAATGCAACTTAAGCACCACAGTATAGCCTCCATTCAATTAAAATCCATTCTCCATGCTAGATTAATGCTAAGAAAGGGCAATGAGCTAAAATCACACAGAAAAGAAAATGTGTCAATACTATTATCCTCACATAGACATGAAACTTTGGTTTTCATTATAGTTTGACTGAATGAGGGCTGCCGTTCTAACCCGTAACACTTTTTATGTACCCAAAGGAGATTGCAGACTACATGCCCAGAGGAATATCCAACAATCCTGACACATTTCTAGCAGCCTGGTCTTATAGTGTTGGCAGATGTGTGAACGTCATGATGTGCCTGATCTCCGCCAGCACCTGGTAATCCCATGGATAAATGCGGTGCATTAAAAGGTACATTAAAGCAGCGGAGAAAATAGCTCACTTTCTGAAATGTTAATGGGACCTCAGGTTATGCGTTTTTAATAAATCATAAAGCAGCCGTGGTTTCGGAAAGAAAGCGAGCGCTAGGAATTGCCCTGGCCACCTTAATTTATAATTTAATTCTTGAAAAATAGCCTCTTTACTTACCGAAACCTGTCAGTGTAGTGTTAATTGAATGCTTTGATGCTGGCATTTCATAAATGAGGAGGAATGGAATGGAGGGAAAAACATTTACAGACTTTTATTTTATCCAGGCCATGAGAAATATGTGTCATGAACAGCCTTTTTCTTATCAGGGAAACCTCCAAATTCAAGTCTTTCAGAACTTGTATTAAAGGAATAGTTCATGAATAGTCATTATTTACTCACCATCATGTTGTTCTTAACCCGTATGACACTTTTTCTTCTGTGGAACACTGTAGAACTCTTTCCCATGCAATTACAATGAATTAGGACTAATAGTTTATGATTAACTAGTTCATGAAAGAAGTAGCAATGTCAGATTCATGAACGAATCATTCTTTTGAGTCAAATATTTCCAATGTATCGGTTGATCCAAACTGTACGGTTCGTTCACAAATGGGACTGATCTGGTTCCTAATGAAGGGCAAGACTAGCAGTGAATAAAAACGTAATAATTTGTGTATGATTTGTTTTAAAAAATTGGACTGATCCGGTTCCATTGGAGATCAAGATTAGCTGTGAATAAAGACTTGAATTGGATCCATTCACATAAAGATGTCGTATCACTTCAGAAAACCACTTATAATGCTTTTGCATTGCTTTTGAAGTTTGAAAGTTCCTAATTCATATCCTTTTGTGTTTCGTGGAAGAACCATAGTCATGCAGGTTAGCAATGACAAAAGGATGGGTTAATAAGACTGGGCTGTTGGGTGAACTGTACCTTTAAGAAACTAAATTTTGTCTGTTGATTTTTGAATACTAAGTAAACATGTCTGGATTTCAACAAGGGGCAATGCAAATTACCCTCCTAAAGATTGCCACAGATATTATAAACAAAAACTATAATGTGCTGTGGTAATAGATATAATAATGCAGTAATCATTGGGGGAATAATGCGTTAAATTAAACCATCATTGATGCTTTACACATGCCTCCCCTGTCGCTCGCACACAACACCTCAGTTTCTATTGTGCAGTGTGTACCCGGGAGAAAGCCGACTTTCACCCTCCTTGCCAACCTTCAAAGGCTTGTCAACTCAACCTGTCTGCATAATTCATTACCAGTTTGACTTGCATGGTGTTTGTAATGTCTGATCTGTAAATTGCACTGACGCAGGTCTGGTCTGATTCACAGTTGCCATTGCACTGGGAGTTCCATGGTGAGATGAATTACCCGAAGTCTTGTTGGGAATCAGAAGTGGCTGTGAATGAAGAGTGAATTGAAAAACAGCAAAGGAATGAACAACAAACCAAAGATAAATGCCATGCAAAATTAACTTTTCTGATTAACAACACTTTATAAAGGCCTTTATTATGTTAAAGCTGTTTATTTATCACTGGTGCCACCAAACAGAATTGCAATGCATTAACTAGAGCAGCCTGACTTTGTGTATTCATGCTACAAGTGAAGCTTAGCAAATATGTTACATAAATGTTCTGTTCTCCACCACAGACTGCATTCAAGAGGTGAAAGTGAGGAACGGGGTCATTACGGATTTAGACTGGCAGGTCGGCTTTATCTCATCTTCAGTCGCCTGGTGTGCAGCAAGAGAGAAGTGTCATGTTCATTCCTCAAGACGATCTCACACTGTCTTAATTAAAGACGAAGGGCTCCACGGCCTGCATGTAAATTAGAGATCTATTAAACTGCTGTCTCTCGCTTTATGTTGGGTCAGAACGATGGCAGGAGATACTCAAAAAAAGATTTACAGCTATCAATCACGCCATAACGCTTTGGATCAGAGGACTGCAGGCAGAGGTGGAGATGAGAAGGGCGACCTCATTAACGATGAACTAATCAAGATTTGACAGGTACCATATTTTGGATGATTCATTAAAAAAAATGTTTTACATTTTTTTTAGCATATTGTTCCTTTCGCAACATACAGGAGTTCAGCTATAGTGAATCTACCACTGCACTCTGGCTGCAATGACCCCTGGGAAGAGAATATGGTGATGCAGTGCTGGATCACGGTAGATAATTTACTGTCCTGGTTTTATTATTTTCTGTTTGGATCCACAGTAAATACATTTCAACTTCTACGTACAATTAGCAACACTCAATCATATTAATAGTTGCATATTTGAGCTACAATTATCACTCTAGTCTTCCTATCTTGTTCGGGAAGCAGACACTCTCTGTCAGTTTTAAATCTAGACTAAAAACACATCTCTTTAACCTGGCATACACATAACACATCAATTTCTATTATTCAAATCAGTTAAATGATTGTTAGGCTGCATCAATTTGGTCAACCGGAACCGGGAACACTTCCTATTAACATCTGATGTACTTGTTACATCATAAGAAGAATGGCATCTATGCTAATATTAGTCTGTCTTGCTCATCCTTATCCTGAGGTTAGACAGATCTGGTCTATATCCAGATCAGATGGTGGACCTGCACCTAGACACGATCAAAACGCAGCGCTGAATGCCAGCAGAGATCCTGTCAATTACACAATCCCCTGTGAAGGCCTCGTCGACATGACAGCCATTAGCACAGATCCTCAGCAAAGACCACAAGACCCAGACAGGTCCTCAGCACAGACCCTATGACCAGTTTCGGCTCCATACCGGCATGATGAATCAATCTTCAAGCAAAAGGAACTGGATGAATATTTGAATGCTACCAATCCCGAACTGAATGCAGCCTGAATCATAATCACTTTGTTCTTTTGTTGCCCAGAGGAGAACTGGTCCCCTGACTGAGCCTGGTTTCTCCCAAGGTTTTTTCTCCAATCTGTCACCTGATGGAGTTTGGGTTGCTTGCCACTGTCGCCTCTGGCTTGCTTAGCTGGGGACACTTAATTTTCAACAATATTATTGATGGATGTGGTATAACAAACGTATAACTACAATCAAAGTGAAGCCACAATGTGGTCATGCTTTACTTCAAATCTGAGGATGATATCTCTAAAACTATGCATTTTATGAAACATTTTGTAAGACCATGTCATGTGAGTTTTTAGAGAACGCTGATAAGTTGCTTAAAAAAATGTGTTTATTGCCCTGTAAACACCCATTTGCAATCTGTTGTCTAATGTATGGCAGGGAGAACTGCTCCATTCATGCTTCAGTTGTTCTCACTCTACGAACATTTCACACCTCTGCAAGTATGAGACTTAATCTTCATTATTCTTTTATCATTATTCTTTTGTTTGTATTCAGCCATTATTAGGATCAATAAATAAATACTGATACAAAAAGACATAAGAAATTTAATAAACCTAAAATTCTCGGGACAGCAGCATGTGTCCAAATTTTAATCTTAACCGTTCTATTTCATCAGATACGATCTGTAAACAGGGCTTTAAGTGTAAAATACCGAACTTGTCCTTTAAAGAGCCATTAACAAAGCATTATTCACACAATGTTCCTGCTCTTAAAAACAAAAAAACGAAAGTTTTGTCAGTGCAAAATGCTTGTGGTTACCAAGGTGTTGCTAAGGTGTTCTGATTGGCTCTTACCTCGATGCTGTTGCTAGGCTGTTCTGTGTCTTTGCCAGGGCATTGGTTTTCTAAGTGGATTTTAATGCATTGCTCTGTGGTCACTTGGGCGGTTGCCAGGGCATTGCTAAGATGTTATAGTGTGTTTTAGCACATTACTAAGTGTTTTTAGCACATTGCTTGGGTGTTTTGAAGAAATAAGGGAATATTCCAGTACAAGTCTATGAATTTTTCCTCTAGTATGCAGTGCCCCAATGCAGCCCATATAAATAATTATGAAAAATAGGCCCCAGGGTTACCAGGGCATCAAATAAGGTCTAATTTGCTATTGTCTCTGAACCATGCTACTGTAGAGGGTTTAGAGAGGACGGTGCTTTACACTGCGTTCTCTGGAAAGGTCACGACTAAAGAGGTTATCGCCACACTGCAGGTAGGAGCGCTTAATGCCTCCTCCTTCCCTCCCTGGAGACAGGCTGTCGTGGATGCAGAGTGATTTGGGTGCATATAATATATGGCTGTGATGGCAGCAGTGGCTATATCATGTTCTCCGGCCCACTGTGTGTGAATGAGGAGACCGTTATTTCTCTCAAGGTCAGATGGCAAAGCAGCTAAAGGGGTTTGAGGATCCAGAAAAGGTGCCCTGTTTGCTCAGATGACTTTAGGCTGTAATTCAGGTATTGTACAGCTTCAAGAGTGATGTTAAAATAAAAAATATTGCCAAGAATCGGTGACAACAGTGAATAGGGTCACAGGTCTGTTCTGATGGTGTCAGCTTTTTTTTAAATAAGAGTTTTTGCTGTATTTTTGATCAAATAAATGCAGCCTTGGTGATTTTAAGAGATTTCTCTCTAAAACATTCTCTTAATGAAATAAATTCATTATGAAACCTAATATTTAAATCCAGAAAAAAAAAAATCACACAAAGGGAAGTATATTTTTTCTTTTTATTTATAGAATAAGTCTACATAAATCATCATAGGATACATAGTTAGTTACAGCTGTTTTTAGTTTATAGATGGATCAGTAAACGGAACACAGGTGGATTAACGATGAGTTACAAATAGAGGAACCGTGAGATTTTTTTTCACACCTCGTTCCTTCGTCATTCTAACGAGGGTTCGGACAAGATGATAGAAATACTCAGGAGAAATCGTAAAGTCAGCACTTCAGCTAGGACTTCTCAGATGGAAAATACATTACTGTGAATGCCAGAGGGTGTCACAAAGTTATTATACTGAAACCATACACAGCTCAGTGGCAATGAAAACACAAAATATCTGCACTCATCACACATAAATATTCAGACATTTGTACTCGACATTGCCCGACTGCTGTTCTTGCATTTGCCCAGATGAAAAAGACCACATATATAAACAGATGTGTAGCTTAAATGTCTCCCATAGTTGAATATTGCAATGGAATTTTCCGACACACAATTCACAGGAAGAGAAATATATTAGGTTGAAAGATGAATACTACAATGATAGTGACACACACACAGATATTGCTAATGAGTAATATGAGTTTCACTGAACATGGTTTTATGAATCGCTTAGCTTTGTTTACTGTATATACTGCCCATGTGACATCAATACCAAAGGCGTCAATGAACAAGCTGTTGAACAAAGCATCCATTTAAAAAGACATGAAAAACTATGAAAATTTGTTGACATGGATTTGAGGCTAATGCAATACAGCCTCCCTGTAATATATTTCTCTTCCACCAATATCTATCAGTGATTGTTACTGGAAACACATGATTAGGATTATATCCGCTATCCCTGCATTCCAGATCCCTGTCCGGCCTTTCCTCTAGAGCCCAGGCACCATGACAATAAGATCAGCTCAGACATCTACTTTTCAAGTGCACGTCCACTACCTGGAGGGCCAGGATGTTTGAGAGATGAAAAGATGGTCAAAACAATACATGGTGAGCCATATTGTTTGGACGAGAATCCTGTTGCCTGCAGAGTTTAATATAACTGAGGTTGGCTTTTAAAACTAGGTTGGAAATGTCAGTTCCTGCTGTGGCTTTTTAGGCATCGATTGGATTTAGCACTACAAGAGTAGGGGGACAACATTTCCTTTGCTTCCACTGCATTATCTTTTTTTTTTATCTGTTTATCTGTATCTGTATTATATCCATTCCAGACCCACACAATTTTCCCAATCATTTTTCCCTGTTTCACAAACAATAAAGCTAACTGGTCCGATAGAACATAATTTAGGCATGTGCATATACTTCTAACGTTATTCCTATAACATACTTCCTCATATGGCTTTAAATACCAAATAGAAATACTATCTATCTATGGCTCTCATTACAAGATTTACATTATTTAGCAAAAAGAATGTTTGATCTGAATGGTTCACAAAAAAACAAAACAAACCTGTTTTACAAAGAAAGAATCTTCCGAATCTTAATCTTAATTGTCATTCTTTAATCACCAGTCTTTATCTGAGAAACAGATTTGAAGACTTTACAAAAAAAAAAAAAAATTACGAATTTGCCAAGAATTCAAATGCAGTCTTATATCCAATGACTAATGCTTATAAATGAGGCAATGTTGTTATGCCTTACATCAAAGATGACACTGCTGTATCACTATCTCTTCATATTATGATGGATTCTAAAAAGATTTAGTAAAAAGGCTGGAAATTATTAATAATATAAGATTTTAGACAACATTGCCAGACCTTTCGAGAGAAAGAAAGTGTAACTAAGAAAGCTGTGTCACATTTCCACTAAAAGCTACTTAAGTTCCCATCAAAAACATCTTCTAGCAAGTCTGATCGAAACACACAAAGCTTGAAACTTGATGCTAACATCTTAGCTTAGCTAGCTACAGTTAAAAAAGTCAAATCCCAGTGAGCCTTAAGCTAAACTTGTTTGGTCCTCAGCAGCGACTATAACCAGAATATAGCATCCGAAATACGTACTACGATGTTCGCTTAATATTTGAAGTTTATATTATCCCACTTTTATGAACAGAGCTATCCTTATACCAACTCTTCAACATACTGTATAAAAACGCTTGACTGATAAAATTGTCAGTCTCTAAAAGCATTTGATCTCTAAAAACATCCCTGTGTAGAATAGCATGGTAGATGATTGTTACGCCGCCACAGAATATAAAGCATATGTGTCCTACATTGCTACTACTTCGACCTAAGGCCAATTAATAATTAATTCTGACCTTCTTCTCTTGCTGTCGTTCAGCTATCAAACACTCTCTGATAGCACTGGCCTAAAATGTTAGTCTCTAGGGTCTGCTTGTAGTAATAAATAACTGTTTGCATAATCGCATTAGCATTACGTGCATCAATAAAAGAATACGAGGAGACACTGACACAGATTTCACCACATTCCTGTTTAGGTTGTGTCCTGATCTCATGAAAATACGCTAAATGTGTCATGAACTATAAAGTCAGCTCTATCATGATAGGTTTCATTGAAACTGATAGGCCATGATTTAAACGTATGGTGTTGTGGGTGGCAGTGCTAGTGCAGACGAGCTGTGATCTGAAATGTCACCCAAGTTCTGAGGCAAACGTAGGCAGCATGGAGTGAGTCACAAACTCGCCACCTCACTTCTGCTCTATTCATCCTTCTCACTATTTTTAGTCAGGTTATTGTATGGGTGGATCCCTGCTAGCACCCTCTTAACTCTACTGTTAGCCATGCCGTTAAGGAAGACATTTAAAGCAATCTCTCAGCAGTTACTCCTCGAGTCAGAGAGCCCTGATTTGTTCATTGTTGGGTTATGGGCTCCATTAGTTAAAGGCAGTGTTTTGAACGGTGCTTTTACAATTACAACCATGCAGTAAAAAATAGCTTGCAACAACCTAAAGGTGGTATTCTGGTCTTAGTAAATCTCCCAGTTCAACTGGACCAGCTGATCGAAGAGCAGTCGGGTTTAAGCTGTTGTTTTTAGCAGGACAATCTGCTAAACAACATCTTGGCAAGGCTGGGACTAGCTAAGACCAATTTCTTTCAGCAGCAAAACCCTTATACACAAGCATACTGCATCAACGACGTTTGGAAAGGCTACAGCTAGAAAGAAAAAGTGACTTATTGGCTCCTTATTGAGTTGACAACTGGCAGTTTATTTTACAAACTTGGCCAACAAAAGGGTAACGACTAATCGTCATGCTGTTTAGATATTGAGCTTTGACCAACAAGGTTACAGTCATTATCTGGCACAAATGAAAAGAAACAATTACAAGCAAAATAACTTTTCACTCAGAGTTGGAACTGCCTTGTAGTAATCACCTCTGTAAAACATCTTTCTCCCACAGTTTGACCAGAGTGTGGAACGAGGTTGAATAATGCATTTAAGAGACTGAGCAAAGAGCTCAAAGGAGCTCAGTCCTTTTTTGTTCTGATTGACAAGTATTCTTCTGTGGAACAAAGGGCTGTAGTCTCTATTAGGAAATAAAACAGTTCTGTACAAAAAGACACAGAGAGAGAGAGAGAGAGAGAGAGAGAGAGAGAGAGAGAGAGAGAGAGAGAGAGAGAGAGAGAGAGAGAGAGAGAGAGAGAGAGAGAGAGAGAGAGAGAGAGAGACTGTAAGAGAGACTTACACCTAGATGTCCACCTAGACCCTTTGGCATATCTATACTTGCTGGTGGACTAGTAAACTCACTAGTCTAAGGGGGGCAAGGCTGAGACAGATCAACATTTGTTCAACATTTCCATTCCAAAAAAGATAACATCCCCTCCCACACAGACACACATACGGACCTCCCTCGGATCAGTGTGTATGTGCTGGCTCATGCTTCCCACTTTCCTTTTCACACAGGGAAAGAGGGGGCCAAGGTACCTTTGGAATAGAAGATCCGAGATGCTTCTTGCATCCTAATGAGAGCCGTCAGCACGCTCACAGCAGCAAGGTTAATCTAGATGTCAAAGTCTGCTGACAGTGCAGGAGATTGCTCTGGGGTGACATCCCCATCTGAAGTCTTAATGCCGCAGTCAATTTTAACCTCCCTTTTAAAGAAAACCGGAGTTGCATTTGGCCAGGCTTTTCCCGAGTTAAATGCACAACTGTCCTTGGAAGCGGGTACAGCTTTTCCCACAGCTCAGGAGATCTGCCGGCCTAAACTATAGATCACTTTAGGTTCTAAGTAACAAGATTCACATGCTTGTCCATGTGCCAGGAGTGTACAGCAACTGCAGCATGAGCTGAGTCAGGCTCTCAAAATGCAGCTGGCCCTTTCTCAGGGATATCGCTACTTCAGATGTATAAAAACACTTCCATTGTTATATTCGTATCATCAGCAGAGTGTGACATGAATCGACCACAAGTTTGGAACGTCTTCTTTCCACAGTACATTAAGAGTACTTAAGCCGCAATGCACTGGAGGTAGATAAGGACTTGTTCTGGTAGTCTCATTTGTAATTTAGGAGTGGGGTTTCAAATCAGATAAGGATCTTTAATTAAATGTTTTGAAGGCAATGAAAATGAGTTTTATCCAGCAGGCAAAAAACGAATAGCATGTTTTATGTGAGTCACAGTAACAGCAGAAGATCTGCAGCGACAACAATTTGGGATAACAGATTCAATCAGTAAGATATTCAGCGTGACTGCATCTCTGGAAGATTAATGCTCCAGGTGGCCACATCAAGTGTCGGGGGGCTAAATGAGTTCTAAAACTGGTCGGCTAATTTGATCGGGTTGTTACTGGTTTTGAAAGAAGCAAAGCTTGGATTAGTATTGCCTCCAAGTGCTCAAAACAGAATATATTAAAGGCATTAATTCGGGTAAAAAGTTAACACATGACGTCTTAAAATGTTTTGCAGGCAAATCTAGACGTTGGATTTGAGCAACATTGCCGGTGATTGGCCAATTACAGTTTTTCTTCTTCACTTTGTCCTAGTAAAGCAGTCTTGCATGCGCTAAATGCTTTGGTAAATCAGGCCCACAGAAGGTAGGATAAATGGATGAGGAGAGAGCTGATCTGAGATCAGCAGCGAAGCGTGACAGTGCCAAGGTTTCTGCAGCCCTTCTGCAGGGTTATGAAGTGCTGAAAGAGAGCTCATTCCAGACGTAATGTTCCAGCTTCCTGCCTCGCTTCTTCTCCTCATGATTAAGGTCTTAAACCTCTCATCAATCGCCCTGCGCCTGCTCGCTGCCATGGCGGCGGTAAGCGAGAGAGGGAGATTCTGCTTGCCTCACAGCTCTGAATGCTTAACTCAACTCCGTCAGCCTGCCAACAGACAGCGCTGTGGCACTTCTCTCCACTCTGTTAGCGTGTGACCTTCACTGATTCATCTCTTTTACCCCCCTCTTTCTCACACACACCTCTCTTCTCTGCCTCAGGGGGATTACCGGAAGACTGGCCATCATATTTAAGGGATATCTAAAAGCCCGGGCCAAAAACTCATTTCATTGGTAATTTCCACCCATTTCTGCAAGGTGAAGTCATTAGAGTCGCGGCAACCCCTGGAGCTGCCATATCATCACCCTGCTGTCACACTCTCTCTCTTCTGATCCCCCTCTCCAAACCAGCTGTGGCTTACACACTTGCGTCCTTTCATTTACAGAAACTACTAATTCAGTTCGCGCTAGTTCTCCGACGGCTTCAGGTGATAAAGATACAGCCTCCCCACTCCCCGCAGCTGACGCCGCCCGACCCCTTCTCGCCACGTTTGTATAATCCACATTTCACAGGTCGTTGAGCCACGATCGGTCTCACCAAGTAAACCACAGAGAAATGTTTGACTCTTTCAACCCTGTTAGTCACAGTTATGTACTCAATGACTCAAATAATCTTCAGAAACCACCGCCGCAACAGTGAGCCACAACCTTTAGTCCTCTTCAGGAAACAGGTAGGAACTAAGTGCAGTTTATTTGTTAGAGATATAGTATGATTTGGTTTCACAAGTGGAAAATGCTGGCCAGTCATAAAACAAATGCCCAGACAATGTTCTAATGCATCATGATTAAATGATACAGTTAATATCAATTGTTAGCATTTAAAGGAATAGTTCACTTAAAAAATATGTTGTTTCAAACCGGTATGAATTTATTTCTTCTGTGGAACACAAATAAAGATATTTAGAAGAATATCGGTAACCATACAGTTGATGGACCCCATTGACTTCCATAGTAGGAAAAAAAAATACTATGGAAGTCAATGGGGTACATCAACTGTTTGGTTATCAACATTATTCAAAATATCTTCCTTTGTGTTCAGCAGAAGAAAGAAATTCATACAGGTTTGAAACAACTTGAGGGCGAGTAAATGATGACAGAATTTTCATTTTTAAGTCAAGTATTCCTTTAATAATATTGCTAAAAACTTGCCACAGTGGAGAGGAAGCATGCTAGTGCTGATACCATTTTCTTTTTTGAATAAACCAGCAATTTATTAAAGAGAAATGTGAGGTGGGCAACAGTGTTTTTTTCCCCATAAAATTACCCAAACCGAAAATGGGGTTGACCAAGGAAGAAATAATAGCCTGTTCATGTTAACATATCATTTTCATATTTTGAACTCAGCCCCACGTGCATTCTCTCAGTCTTGTCTCTTTACGGGAAAGCTGGGAATTGCTTTCATTGCCAACAGTGACATTTTGTCTGTTTCCTTCCAATTAGAACCTAATTCAGCATGAATGCTCACTGCGTACTACAACTGACATGTAAAATCTGGTGTGCCACATCAATGAGAGATTTGCAGAAATTACAATGAGTAAAGAGGACAGTGTTTAAAATGCATTACCACACTGAGGGCTCATCCATGATGCAGGTGCTAGAGGAAAGCAGGCCTGATTACTTAATAAAACTCAAGTCTTTTCGAGCAAGCAGTTGGGTACCCATACCAGGGTAAATTTCCACTGTTACTTTTCTGCACAAAAGCTTGGTGTGCAAAATTGCAAAGTCAGTGTACATCTGCAGCAGGGCCCCGTAGCTGACGAGAATATCAAAATGAGGAGCATCTTATCACACATAAGCACATCGCTGACGGTGTTATTGAAAGACTTTTGCAATTTCCCCCTTGTCATAGATGTGGAGAGAATTATCTGCCCTCTGTGGGAAGCAGAAAGAAACAACACAACAAGATCAACAAATGTTCAAGTCACTTCCTCTGCGCCAGGAACTTTTCCTGATGTGAAGGGTGAGATTATGGTTAAGCTAAATGTGTTCTGTCGAACTGTGATGGGCAGGTTGCCTCGAACAACAATTTAAGTTACTGTTCCTGATAAAGACCTGTGAACAGCAGGAAAGTTTTTGACATTTTTCACTTTTGGTAATGGTTTAGTTGGGATAAAGTTGCGAGAATCAAAGTGAGCACTCGCACATAGAGCACATCAAATGTTCCGCTGTTGAAATATGTAAGGGTTAAGATAAATTCAGGAGTTCTAAATCGTCACTTGTGTGCTCAAGAATCGTTTGCACAGACAGGCACACAGCTGCAGCCGAACTAAAGATTACTTGGCTGATTTATTCCACGTGTAATGATTATAGATTTATCATTAGACAAACACTGAGCCACAGATCACCTACAATGAAAAGCATGAGCCAACAAAACTGAGAGAATATATTACAATAAAATCCAAATGTCACTTCAGAATAAATTAAGAATGTTTCAAAGAATCCCTTTAGTATTAGGAAAGCTCCATCTCGATTATGCAATTATCGCATTATTGTGTTTACAAGAAAAGAAGAATATTACTTGACTGAATCTACAATGCTGTTATGCATTCTTTCCCATTATATTTTGATGACTCCATTAGCAGCAACAATATTTACTAGAGGAAACTGGTTACAGAACTAGGAATGGACAGTGTTTTTTATGGAATTTAGCGCAGACATCATCAAAAACGTTGCTCATGCTAGTTCTTCCAGTTAGCGTAACCATCTCTCTTTTATTAATTAAACTATGGGAAAGGACGATATATTATGTTTGCAAAGAAGCATAATCACAGTTCATAAAAGCAATGAGGGCTAATGAATGGAATATGAGTATTTTCTGGGCATGATCTCACTTGGGAAACAATTCTACTGTTCCTGTTACATTCATTTCAGAAATGGTCTCTGGAATACAAGGAGCGAGGCAACATCTCATGATTTTCCTTTGTGGTGTGTTTCAGCTTGAAAACCCTAACCTTTCTTGAGCTCTAGGTCACATCCAAAACAAATAATAAAAAAAAAAAACTAAAAAAAACAAGTTCATTTAGAAATATCAACATACATTCTATGGACATGTGGTAAAATAAAAAAAAAACATTAAAATATTATCAAAATATTTATAGAATTCACTCACCGTAACAGCACGCCAAGGAACTAAAATCATCTAATCAGGAAATGAAATAAGTTAACATACTGTTGCTTGTGACAGAAATTTACATTATATACATTCTTTTTTTTAAATAAACTCCTTTGTATTGATTGGTGGTTCCTTCAAGTTATTCCATTCACTAAAAAGCTCCTCAGAATATTTAAAAGCCCTGTTGGATACTTCCTGTAGAGTCAAAGAGAAGATCCGGCCAATCAGAGCGCAGTAAGGCTTTTTTCGGAAAAAAAGTCCTTGCCAATTATCTGACACGGCAACCGTAAGCAGTCATATCCGAAAGGCGACCCTCAGCAAGAAACATGGCATACATCCACACTCGGAAGTGAAAGAAAAATAAATAAAAAATATATATATATTTATAAAATGAAAAACAAGTAACCACGGGGAGAATTGTCAGGCAGTCAGGAAACAACAACAACAAAACAAAACCAAAAATTTTTTTTTTTCATTTTCCATATTTTAAGGGGAAATGAATGGTTTCCATTGTTCCTTTTTTAGAGTTTAAAAGTAGGCTGTTCTTACCAAAAAGAAAAAAAAGAAAAAAAAAGAAATAGAGAAAGGAGACTCTTCTTCTTGCAGTAGAACTGTACATCTTTATATGCAGGTAAACAAAATGTAAAAGTGCTTTTTAAAGACTGTTATCCAGTGTATCGAAAGGAGTAGCAGGCACTTAAGTCCATCCCATGTTGTAGTTGTCTGACAGTGGCGCAGTAAGGTACATGTTGTTTTGGGTAAATCCCAGGTTTTTCCGTTCCTCCGTTGGATAGACGCAGACAGACATCCAAACATATTCCCAACAAACATTAGCCCAGGATATCCAGGTAGACAGGTGTGGCTTTACCCAAGGCATAAAGAATTTTCTGGATGTCTTTGATGTTCAACCTCTGCTGCGGTTCCCTCTGCCAGCATCCCAGCATTACGTCGTACACTTCCTTGGGACAAAGCCGTGGCCGCTCCAGCACACGTCCTTGTGTGATGCATTCGATTACCTGTAAAGACAGGGAGAAAGGAGTCGGGAATTACTTGTTGATAAATATTCTATTGCGGGGGGTCTTCAAACCTTCCCAGGCCAAGGGCTCCTGTTACATATTGTATAAAATTGAGCATTGCATTTTAAGCCTGGCTTTTAAGTATTTACATACTTTATGATACCAACAATATTACAAAATCAAAAAAAGACTTATTAATGTAGGAGGGACAATAAAACATTTAGCTAAACTTTTTTTGAGTAATGTTAGTATTTCAATCAATTATTCTAAGTTAACTTACTCTATCTACTGATTTCAAAATATTCAAAAACAATACCATTCATGATGCTGAAAATCCAGTTTTGCTATCACAGGAATAAATATCTTTCAAAAAACGTTAAACACTTTTGAATGCAAGTTGTTTCAGACCAACAGCATGGGTACTGCATTATTATTTATTTTTTGTACTGGGATATTATACATATTATTTTTTTTGTAATTCAAGTCACACAGACTTAAAGTCATGTGATGTGCTATCAAAATTCAGAGCTTTATTTCTAAATTATTATACTCTGAGGATTTTTGGAAGTATCTCTGAATTATAACACAAGTGTATTTCTGCAGCAGTCAGATGCGGCGAGAGGACTTGCTGAAAGTCCTGACAACACAAGAACCGTCTAATGTTTTTTTTTTGTACAACAGACTTAATCTATCATTTAACAGTTCTCTGTTTCTGTAGAGAAACCATCTATGGCCTTTGTGTTATGATACGCAAAATAGGACCATCTCATGAAACTGAAGACATTTGCCTCTGTGGATGGCTTCGTATCGACTTTTAGAAAAGACAGATGATTGTTCGTGGTCCCTTGTGTCCACCGCGCTGACTCCAGCTTGTGGATGTCTGTGTTCTATCGACTGATAGTTTGATTTAGTTTCATCCACCGGCAGAAATGACAGCATAAGTTCTGATGCAATACAGTAGCCACCAGTCCTCTGGCACCAGAATATGGAGCAGTGCATGTGATTAGCATTCAAGCCCCTTCAGTGCATAATACAAACACACATCTTTCTTGCATAAATCGCACAGCACCTATAGATTATGGTTCGCTGAGTTGATATTGATGATCTCAGTGTGAAGCAGTGCTCAAAACAGCTGCGAATAGAAGCTTCAAGAGAATCGCTCTCGCTTTTTCACTTTTCACAGCTTGGGAATCTGAAGAGGGGAATGAAGTATTTTCAGCACATCCAGCTCTGTTTGGTCAGCAGAGAAAACACTTTCTCACAAAGACTCTGCTTTAGTCTGTATTTGTCCAAGTCATGGCTGATTATATATATATATATATATATATATATATATATATATATATATATATATATATATATATATATATATATATATATATATATATATATATATATATATATATATATATATATATGTGACCCTGGATCACAAAACCAGTCATAAGTCGCACGGGTATATTTGTGGCAATAGCCAACAATACATTGTATGGGTCAAAATGATCGATTTCTCTTTTATGCCAAAAATCATTAGGATATTAAGTAAAGATCATGTTCCATGAAGATCGTTTGTAAATTTCCTACCGTAAATGTATAAAACATTTATTTTTGTGAGTGAATGCAGCACAACATAAATTGACAACTTTAAAGGCGATTTTCTCAATGTTTCGATTTTTTTGCAGTCTCAGATTCCAGATTTTCAAATATTTTGCATCTCGGCCAAATATTGTCCTATCCTAACAAACCATACATCAATGGAAAGCTTATTTATTCAGCTTTCAGATGGTGTATAAATGTTTATAGAAAAAAAAAAAAAAATTACCCATGTGACTGGTTTTGTGATCCAGGGTCACATATATATATATATTAGCTTAATTTTTAATATGCAAAACAATTTTCTTTTGATTTATGGGGGAGAAATATGGCCTAGATGCATTATTAGGTTTCATGAGATTCATCCTTAAACTTATAACAATCTACATTCACTCATAATCTATCTTCTTTTTTATTGCACAGAGAATCCCAGTAAACATATGTGGATATTTGTTTGCAACATTTTGGTTATGAATGCATAAATTAATGCATAAAGCCCAGTTTAGTATCAGTACTGAAAACAACATTATAAGGCTCTTGACTAACCATTACAACATTTAGTTCAATAGTGGTAATTATGAGATTTATGTGAGAAGGTAAATAATAATCTTTGCTATTCAGACACAATGGAATAGTTTGGGAGCAGCATCTCTATGTGTGTGTGGCTGTTTGGAGTTCATCCAAACCTTAGTTGTGAAATGTTACATGGAGAACAACAATAGCCGAAAATGAAGTGGCAATGTTCCTCATTAACTCGACACACAAGGGAATATGTTTGAGACAAAAAATCCAACAACATGACATTTCAACATGTGTTCATTTCATAGGAAGAAGTCATGTTCGAGATGAGCCTGAGTTACAGTCTATACCTGTCAAAAGCCTCATGAAAACCGCCAGTGATTATGCTGTTTAATTTCGCTCCTTAGTCATCCTGTCTCAAGACTGAATGTGTCTCATAATGTTACATTATTTTCACACTCCAGTACCATTTTTTTTCATCCAGTACAGACTTTAGGCTTTTTATTATCATTTCATCTGGGCAATGAGTCTTTACACCTTGCTTTCACCTACGGCAGTCATACAGTTTACTAATAACGCGTGACCAAAGCTAGCCAGAGGGCTAGCAAACAGCTAAAAAAGAAGACTTCTTTCTGTCTGAGAGATTTTTCTTATGGAATCCGATAAAATGAACATACCTCATTATTTGCCAGCTGAAACCATGGCTGCTTGCCGTAGGTGAAGATTTCCCAGAGGATGACGGCGAAGCTCCAAACATCACTCTCCGTCGTGAACTTCCTGTACATGATGCTTTCTGGTGGCATCCAGCGAATGGGTAGCATGGTGTGTCCACCCACCTGTTGGAGCACCATATCCTGATTATCAAAGACAGTCAGAGACTAGTGAACTTCACAAACTCGCATTCCTAAAGATTAACAACACTTCATGTTAAAATTATTAAAACTTATTAAAAGTCTTGTAGGTGCATTTTGAGATTTTTGCTTTTTTTACGTCCACATTTCATGACTTCCAGAATTTTTCATAGTATTTTGTAATTTCTCAAGTACGTCACCAAGGACGATAACTATAACGTTTCAATAATGACATTTCAATAACATTTCAAATCTATGAGAATGGAGACGTCTACACCACAACTATAGAGACATAATTTCATAATTTATTATGCCCTGATTCACACAAAGGACAATAACTATAATGATAACGATACTTACAAAGTTTTAATAATCACACAATTCTTTGAAAATAGTAAGATTTTTTTTTCCTGCTGATGAACAATAAACTGACAGCCAATGAGAATCCATTCCGACTTTAAAGAGCCAGATCATTAAAAGCAGCAGAATAAACAGAACGTTATAGTGCACTGGTGTGGAGGCTAATATAGTTATCATTATAGTCATTGCTATTCTTTATTCTTCATTTCTGCGGGTAAACTGACCTTCCTGGTTTTGTGAAAAATAACAGTATGGTGTACAATTATGGCTGGGCGATATGACCAAAATCTTATATCTAATATCACAATATGAGTTGTATAATAATATAGTTATTTTTGCATTAAATAAGGTTTTTATGACAAAGTTTTTGATACCATTGAAATTTCATAATTCTCATGACCAATTTTAATATGACAAAAAACTAATACTAGCAACAACAAAAAAACAATAAAAACAAAACAAAAACAAAACAAGAACACCAAAAAAGCTTAGTGAAGACAAGTAAACAGTTATTGATAAAATAAGAACAAAGTAATTACAAGCATTAGGACAAGACTACATTAGAAAAAAGCCCTACCTGAAAAACTTCAAGCACTAAATTGAAAAGTAATTCAATAGACAAAACACTGCATAGTCTTCTCTGTTTAAATTAAATCCAAATTTATTCTCAATAAAGTTACAAAAGGGATTCAGTCAGTAGCAGTGAGTGATTTTCTCTGTCTTTTGTTGTTTGATTAACATTCAGAAAGCAGGTTTATTAGGCTACTGTCACTTTAAGATAGCCTGGTTAAAACCAGACCATTCTCAGTAGTAACTGAGTTATGGTCTGGCAAAGCTCCATTAATAACTCATTTCCAAAGGGGCGTCACCAACGGACGTCGCTCAAATGCCTCTGGACACAATTGGATAGACCTAAAACCAATCAGAGCGATCGCGATCGTCATCGTGTAAAGCCATATGCTGCGTCCCAATTCGCCTAAGTTACACTACGCCATAAAAGTATGTACTCTTTTTGTGAAGAAAAGGTATTTACTTTTGAATGTGTAGCAAAAAAGTAGGCAAGCTTTTGGGACATACTACTTCGTCATCTTTATCGGACGGATCTGTCGCGTGCGTCCTGTCACGTAAACTGCCCTGTCAATCATCTTGTCACAGTTAAAATCCTCTATTAAATCTAATTTCATTTCCTACCGTTTCGGAGAGAAATGTAGCAGCACATTCATCTACCAGTGGGTCTTTCATGGAGACTGTCCTCATGTGTTTGCAATTTTAACATAATAATGCATTTAAAAGTTGCTGCGCTTCACCAACGGACGTCGCTCAAATGCCTCTGGGCGCAATTGGATAGACCTAAAACCAATCAGAGCGATCGTCCGTGTAAAGCCCGCCTCAACGTTTCTGATTGGTGCCGCGATTTCGACGGATTAGAAATGGGCTTGAATGAGCTCTTTGCCAGACTACTTGCAGAGCAAATCTAAATTTGCCGGAAGTTGTCTGGGTTTTCCCAGGCTAACTTTAAGACTGAATAGACTGATCGAATATTGAAACGCATGCGATTTCTAAACAGTTTACATTCGACATAATGACCTGTGTTTATGAGAATATTCAATGGCCATTTTGACACATAAGTGTGTGTTTCTGACCGTTCAAATCCAATAAGGCGGCAAAAAGAACTCAGTCTAGTATTCGCGCTGTACGAGTATCGGCTTCATGCACGGCACGTGCATATACTGAAATTAGTTCTCTTTCGCCGCTTATTGTGCTTCAATGGTTTAAATTCACTTGTTTTTAAATAGCAATGGTTAAAACGTATATGCAAATGATAAGCTTTTGTGACTGCGCAGCACGGGTGCGTAACCGCGATAGAGACGATACATTTTGGTTGATACATTTCTACCAGTTAATTCGTGTCTATCGGTATATCTCCCACCCCTACTTACAATATCTGAAGAGCTTTGACATGGAAAACTGAGAAACCAGAAAAGATGGAGGAAGGGAAAACAAATGTATCCATTAAGGGTTTTTGACAGCTCCAAATCATCAAAGGCCATAAATAAAGTCTCCCTCCAGGCCTTCCCAATGTTAAGCGAGATATTAATCGATTAAAACAACAAGACATTAATCATCTCTGCCCTGGGCCGGCACCGGACTGGATTGGTTTAGAATCTATTTCCTCTTCGTGTCTGTTGCTTGTGTTAATTACAGCCATGCCAGGACAACTGAGAGTGACGTTTCAATGGCAGTTGCGTGGTTATTGCGGCTTTCAACTCGTAAGTGGCGACTGCGTATTAATTACAAGGCTCATTAGTGGTTTGCTCACATGGGGGTCAGGCTATTGACTGTGTGCAGGAATACAAAGCAGTCTGCGGCGTACTGTACAGCCACAGACTGCCTAATTTCTTCTTTGTAGGATGCTTATTGTGCTTTTATTTTTATCATAAATGCATTTAGGTACAAAATAGTCGTGTGTTAAAAATAATCAGGAGAAAACAGCTATAAATGAGATTATGGTCAAATGCTCTTTGGCTCTGTTGCTTTGTCAAGAGTGTATCCTTGGCAACAGGACGTGTCTCTAAGCTCTGAGCACAACAACGACAATTTAGGAATTAGGAAAACGTCACAGTTTTAGATGCCTTGACGATGAATAAATTGCTGTTTATCAATAAACAACAAAAAATCATAGGTTGCACATCCGCGTAGCTCACAACTCATTTCAATTTCAAAGCGGTAAATGACTTAGAATAATGAGTGCAAAAATATGAACGTCTCTGTGATTAGGAAACTATAGAGGCATTGAGATGTACTATAATTTAAGTCTGGGAGTTTTTTTTCCTGGTGTAATATCTTTAATGTAGGGAACGATAAGGCAGTAGAAGGCTGTGTATGTTAATCAGCTACGCTTCTGTGGTTCTCATTCGCAGCCAGTTCCTCACAGAGGAGGAAGCTGTCCCACAGGCTCCAGTGATGTGTGGCAAATATCCCTCCTCTCGCTGGCTCGCTCTTTCCCTCCCGCCTCTGCCCTTTAGGAGGTGTAAGCAATATGCCAGTCCTGCTGCGGTCAAACAACACTCCTCTTGTTCCGTGAGATGGAGTTCAGGGTACTACTGGGCCGCTGCTAACGCTCCCCATGCGTGGGCAGGAACTGCTCCCTATGGCCATACTGAGCTGCTCGCCTGGCTAACTCAGCCCACTTTAGCGTTAGCACACAACATCCTTGCCAGGAAAAGTCAGCCAGGGATGAAGGTAATGAAGGTATGATCACCATAATGGACATAGATAGAGGGGAGAGAGACAGAACAATGTTTGGAGAGCTTGAAACAGTCAAATACGGCGCTAACTGTGTTAGCTGCAATGCTAGTGACTTTCTGCTGTCATGCCAGGTCCTTTCCCCCTCAGCCTGATTAGAAATTATATAAAAAATAGCTTGTGAAAACATGTTAATGTCATTTAAATGACACGTCACAAGCAAAAAATGGTCGAATGAAAGATTTATTTTCTTTGTGTTTTCAATAAGCCTTTGATTAAAAAGCTAAGAACTTAGTATAGTATAGCGCTAACTGCTTAAGACTGGTTAACTATCTTTTGATCAGCTAGATAAACAAGATACTGCAATAACAGGCTACATTTTGGATCAGGCATTGAGAGGAATAGTATCTTGTATGAAAGTTAAATACAGAATACCATACTAGCATACTATTCTTACTCTCTCTGCCATTTTGGAGAAATAGTAGGAGTAGAATTTTTTTGAATTTAGCTGCCAAAATAGCATACTATTTTTAGCATAGCCTACATTTATATTATTATAGAGTACATTAGTGTCTAGATATAGAATAGATATAGAAAGAAATAATATATTTTATATTTCGCAATTCTGACTTTATAACCTGCAATTCTGGGGGGGTTTTCTCACAATTGCGAATTTATATCCCGCAATTCTGACTTTATAACACAATTCTGACTTTATATCACAATTCTGACTTTATATCACATAATTCTGACTTTATAACTCGCAATTCTGGCTTTTTTTATTGCAATTGCGAGTTTATATGTCACAGTTCTGACTTTATAACATGCAATTGCAAGTTTATATCACGCAATTTACTTTATAATTTGTAACTGCAAGTTTATATCTCACAATTCTGACTACAATTCGCAATTGCTAAAAAACTGCAAGTAGAAAGACAATTCTAAGATGAAAAGTCGCAAATACCATTTTTATTTTTTATTCTGTGGTTGAAACAAGCTTCCATTGTACAGAGCTTACTTTTTCTTTAAAGGAGTCATGAACTGGATTGTTTTATTATTTTATAATGTTGCCTGGGGTGCCCTTATAATGTTAGTATGATTTTTACATCAAAAATTGTCATAATTTATAAATAAAAGCCATTTTTCCAAGCCTGATTTCAGCCTCAGATTTGAACGCTCTGTTTTAAGGGGCGTGTCTGCTGTGAGACTGCAGTGCAAACGCCCACTGCTGTGATTGGCTGACATTGCTTGCATATGAAATAGCTAGTAGTATTACATGAAGTTCATGAACTCTCTCGAAAACTTTTACTACGTTTTTACTACTACAGCTATCGAGATTAACAAATCGTGAAAAGTATCGTTTAAAGCATTATATTTAAATCTATTCCATCACATGAAAGGTTGCAGCATGATGAGCACTGACTGAGCAGATGACAGACAGACTGTTGATCGCGTGAATAAAGATCTTATCATTGCAACGCAATTTTTGTAAAATGTTTAGCACAGACACCTAAGCCAGTGGGAAGGGTTGTAGGAACCGCGTCATTAAAAATGAATTTAACCCACTGGTCCCTGATAGCTTGGTCCGTTCTTGGGAGAGAAAAAAATTTCCATGTTGATTCTGGCAGTCAACAACAGAGCAACTCACGTGTGCACCACGTTTCTGCATCTTTCACGGTCGAGTGCGTACTTCGAATCTGATCGCGCTCGACTGAATATGAGGGGGAGAGGGGCAGGGCGGGCTTCCTGCAGCATAGGTCTGCGGTGTCCATATATGGTATATCCTGCGCCGACTTGACGTCAAGTCGGCGCAGAAATGAACATCACGTATTTGAGTGCGCGTGCACGTGGGCTGGTTGACGAACCCAGGGGTAAACAAACGCTTCACTTTTAAATATCGGCTTCCCGGCCAGTGTATAATCGTTAGGCAATCTTAACATACATTTTGTCTCGTGGAAAAGTGAAAATTACAGGTCATGACTCCTTTAAAAAAAGTAAGTGAAAAAGTATGCTAAATTACATGAACTCATTACATTGCACGTGAAAGGCTGTTATTGCAGGTAACTTTTATTTCCCATTTTTATTCAACATTTACAAGTCAGATCAAATGAGTTAAAAAAGATTACGGCTATAAGTAACAGTTCAATCGTCACACTGGAAATGTAAGGTCAAGTCAAGTACACTGCACTGTGAGATACAGTGTACTCTGTTGTATACTGCAATGTATCTATAGAGAAAAGTGCACTAAGTAGACTACAGCATATGTAGTATGTTAGGATGCTAATCCAAACACATACATATTTAGTGTTTTTGTTTAGTGAAACTATTTGTGCTCGAGTGTTTGGGAAATTGAATCGATAGTATTGATTGAACTTGCATTCATCTGAATAGCTTTCCCCAGATTGCTCCCCCCATCTTATCTGAGGTGGAACGACGAGACTGCAGATGCATGTAAATCAGTCTGCGGGGCTTCGTTGAGATCGGAATGAGAACTGGCAGGGTGGTGACAAAAATGCCAACGCAATCTGAAAGGGCACCGATGAAAGGCAACACAATTAGCGACTGGAGGGTGGAAGAATCATAGACGAGGAGGATGGGAATCACATAGCGGTAATTAGTGCATATTAAAATCAATAGCATGTTTGTTTCAATGAACAGCTGACGAGAGATGATGTCATTAAATGAGTTAAAGAGCGTTGAGGAAATAGACATATGCGGTTGGAATTTCCAGCAGTTTTCGGTCTCACTTAACTAGTTTCAGAAGAGATGTACAATTTACCAAACAAATGTGCATTAACAGATGGAAAAAGTAACACATCTGGGACTATTAACTTGGTTACCCATCAGTTAATGGAGTATTCAACCGCAACAAGTCCTTCATCCACATCATAGAAGTGTCTAGCACCAGACACGGGTGGGTTTGAAGCAAGGTAACTCAGCTTTGCTTTGCCAGGTCTTGCTGGCAGGAAGTTGAGGTGTTTGGTTCCTACATCAAATTTATACTGACAAAGAAAACCTGAGCAACTCGAAATCGACCCCAGCTTCTCTTCCTTCTGCAAGTGAGATTATACGGCGCAATCATTACATGGATGAGGAAGCCAAGCTGTTGATGAATACTGACTCTAGGCTAACTGACTGCGTTCAATCCCAGGAGACCACCTTGTAGAGCTTCTTTCTGGAGAATGAACACGTCAGAATGTCACCGGTGTCAGAGAAGACAGGCTGTTGGATGCCATTTTGGTTTATATATGCTCTGAGATGAGAGGCGTATGTGCCTATTGCGGTTAGGAGCAACTAAGAGAGACCTTTTCAGATCAGGTTTAGGTTTATACTATAACAATTTGTGGAAATCAAGGATACTCAACTCTGAATATTGATAAAGGCTTTGTTTCTGAAACCTAATGATATGCTTCCCACATAGATAACTAACTTGAAATGCTCTACAATGGCGCATAAACAGAATTCTGCATGGCAGATTTGACTCAAAGGAATCCAATAGAGCTTAACGATAATCCTTAAAATACAAAATAAACAAACAGTGGATGAAATAGCCCATGTTATTTGTTCATCAATAGTATTCTGTATTGAATTAAATGTTTAAATAGATCTCATGCTGCTTATCTTTAGGCATAAGCAGACGCATGGACATTTAGGTTTGCTTTTGCAAAACAGTGATGTTTGGGTCACTTCCTGTTTGTTAGGAACAGTAAATTGATCGCTGTCTCTTTTGTGCTGCAGAGTGCAATCAGCCATTTCACAGTGCCATTAAAATAAAGTAAGCCACAGAATATATTAAGTGAGATGAGATGCAATGGTCTATTTGACATTTACTGTTAATGTAACATATTTCCTCCATTGCAATTAGGACTGATTCTCTGGGAACAGCAACAACCCGTGTCTGAAGGATCTGCATTAAGAAATATGCTACATTTGAGGCAAAAGTAGCTTCTGTTTTTTGATCATCAGGTAAATTTTTTTCTTTCAGTGTATTAAAAAAAAAAAGTCTTGCTTCCGGTCACTTTTACATTGTCCACCTTGAGGTAAGCAAGGTTAGGCATTGTTTTAAGCATGAAATAGGTCATTTAAATATTATATTATTCTAAAATAAATAATATATATATAGCATATATATATATTCATAAACATCACAAAATAAATGTAAAAGAAATCAAATAAATAAATAAATAATAATATAATAGGTTTATATTAATAATACTATATTATTATTATTTTTTTATTATTTTTTTATTTTATTAAATTAATACTTTTTCTATGTATGCAGTGATGTTAGCCAATCATAACAGTGGATGTTCAGGGACAAGCCTTAAAGGAGCCGTCCCTTAAAATGGATAATTTCCGACAGAAGTTCAGAATGAGGACTAAAAGTAATAATTTTGAATAACGCATTTGCCTTTTTGTGCGAAACACTTTGTTAACATTATTAAGTGAACCTCAAAGAACATTAAAATAAATAAATTCCATGTCACTTACTCTAAAACATTAACACACAAAAGCATTAACAAAGAAAACACCTAAATAAACCAAACTTGATATTTGATGTGGCTTGTTTGAAATACATAGCATGGCATTTGTCTCCTCAGTTCAAAAGTCCACCACAAGCCACTGACAGAATTAGTACGAACGCTGATTGAGCTGTTTGCTTGTTAAGTTTGGCTCCTGAATAATTTCTTGACTTCTGACAGTGAGTAAAATTCTCATTTCACTTCAGTGCCCTAAAAATGGGAGTCACATTCAAAGCAGCGAGATGAACAATCATGTTCAAATCAACTTAATCTAGTCGAGCGATAGAGGAGCTCTGTAAATTCTGCGTCACCTCATTCATCCTCTTGTTGAGCGCTAAGTGAAGACATACATTTTAATTCATTTAGGGCCCTCATCTTGCAAATTGAGCCCTCAGTCATCTAGACCAAATCTACAGAGAGGCCCATGTCTGTCAGGCAAAGACATGATTTTGATTGAGGATCTTCTGTAGAAGCACAAATGGGTCTGGAGCATGTAATTGAGCCAACCAGCTGGAATGAGTCAGAATTGTCTGAATTCATACTTGAAATTTTAAGAAATAGTTCATCCACAAATTCAAATTTCTATAATCAATTACTCACCCTTGTGTGGTTCCAATATCTAGCCAAGTGTCCAAGCTGCTATTTTCCCTACACTATTTCCCCTTCTCTGCATGGTCCCCATTCACTTTCATAACAGCAGCTTGCACATGTTTCTAAATCTCTCCTTTTGCGTTTCATGCAAGAATAAATAAAAGTCATATGAGTTTAAAATGACAGGTGAGTAAATGATCACAGAATTCACATTTTTGGTGAAGTACTGTATCACTTTAAAAATATACTACTTTAATTTAAATCTAATATGGTTGTGAATCCACAAATTATGAATGTAAATCTACAGAATTATCCTTGCAAAACATGAATATGATATTTGTGCTTTTTACATCTCAAATGTATTTTTAAAACATATCATCAAGGCTTGTATTCAGAGCTCTGTGTATGATTTAGATGTTTAATGGGCTTTGTTTGTATTTATGTTAATATCTTTAATACCAAATAACAAATAAGGTGATTTTTTTAACCTTGTCCTTAATTAACACTCAGTATGACTAATCTAATGACTGTAAATAAACAATTTGATTAAGGTCTTTTAAAATAAATGCAACAGGGTATATAAATATTACAACTTTTCAGAAGTCATTCAAAATGAGTAATTATGTATTCAATTATGGATCCATCATACGCCACAAATGACAAAGGGTTAATTTGTGTTTTGTAGATATTTGATGACTAATCATAATCAATGAACTACATACAGGTTCAGAGTCTTCAGACTGTCTCAGAGCTGAATGATTCAAGATCTTATGAATGTTTTTTCCACCGACTTGCAATTTTTGACAAACATTTATTTTGCTCAAGCATTTATGAATACAAAACTGCTCTTACCCGATAGTAGTCAGTGCTGTAGATGTCTCTTGACATTCCGAAGTCTCCAATTTTCACGAGCAGCCCGTTGCCCACCAGGCAGTTGCGCGTCGCCAGGTCACGGTGCACAAAGTGCTGAGACGCCAGGTAGACCATCCCTGATGCGATCTGAGTGGCTATGTGCAGCATCTGAGACAAACCCAGTTCCCCATTGGTCTGAAGTGGCTGTCCGTCAACCAGGATCATTGCATCTGGACCGTGAGCTCTGTAAGTATAAAATAGACAGAATGACCCAACTGATTTCAGTTCTGTCACTTTGGTCCCAACAAGTATTTGGATGCTTAAAGGAATACACACTTAAAGAACACACTTAAAGGAATAGTTCACCCAAAAATGAAAATTCTGTCATCATTTACCAACTCTCAATTTGTTCCAAACCTGTATGAATTGATTTCATACAAGATACGAAGATATTTTGAAGAATGTAACCAAACAGTTGATGGGGCCCCATAGACTTCTATAGAATTTTGGAAGTCAATGGGGCCCATCAACTGTCTGGTAACCGACATTCTTCAAAATATCTTCGTTTGTGTTCAGGAGAAGAAAAGAAATTCATACACGTCTGGAACAACTTAAGTGTGTGTAAATGATGACAGAATTTTTATTTTTGGATGAACTATCCCTTTTAAAAAGTAAATGAATTCTGCAGTGCATTAGATAGGAATTCAAGTTATATTCATGAATGCAGAAGAAAACAAATCAATGTAAAATTAAAATAAACTAATGCGGCTATTCATGTCAATGCAAATTATCAATAGAGTACTTTCCTCTTCAAAGGAAACGAATACTGTGTGATGCAATTTGCATCCCTGTCAGTTTTCTCTGCCTTTTCATGAATCTATCGCCTTATAGTGTCATTACGTATGAAGCAGTTTTGACGAAACCTGTTATCCCCTATAATCCTGCTAGCTGGAAAAAGAAAGCAATTTCTGCTCTTTCGACAGAGCCCTGTCAGAAACCATGTACACCTATGTATCCACCTTGTTCAATACCGTTTTGGAAGGTTGTAACCTATCAGTCACAGTCAGATGGGCCCTGCTGACATCACAAAGCTGAATTTTACATCACAACGATAAGAAAACGGCACGCAACTGGTTTACCCAACATTCTAATGCAGGGGTTCCCAACCATTTTGTCATCTGAACCTAAACTCTCATTTAAGCTAAAATATTACCTATATTACTAATTTATTACAAATTGTAAAAAATGAATCACTACTTGATAATTTTTTTTTTTAAATCTAGAGTGATTACAGGCAATACATAGCTAGATAGGTCATTAGATTTATATAATTATTGAAAAAATAATTGTATTAAAAATTGACACTTTGTTGCATTTTTGCACGCACATATTTACAACAGTCAAATAATGACATTTTCTGAGAGAGTTTCCTGTGGTTAGACAAACATCTAAAACGATTTATTTATTTTGCGAATTATTTTATATTTGTGTATGTATGCAATTTTATGACCATATTAATTAAGAAACTACAGTATATGGAATAATACAAATTTGTCTCACTGCAAGACCATTAAAAAAGGAAAAAGTCATTATAACATTAACAAACCTAAACGAAAGGGATCAGCTGATCAGTTATAGGAGCTGAAAATTCATGTTAAGCATCAAGACTTTAGATATATAAAAATGGTGCACTCATATTACTATGAATGGGAGAAATTTTAAAGCACAATAAGGCAGAATAGTCCCATCTTAAAAAAAAAAGAAAAAAAAAAGAGCCAATCTCCAATTGGTAAAGTCATTGTGTCACTGCAGTGCAACTATAGAAACAGCCAGCATTCTGAGACACGCTCATGACTGCACATGCGCATTGGCTGGTCTAGCCTGAAAAAAAATGCAGTGAATTTTGAATAAAAACAAAATTTATTCAAAGGGATTGGAGCTGTACTTGCATGACTGAAATAGCTGCCCAAGAGGTGTTTCAAAGATGGCTGTTGAGTGAAATGTCTTGCCTTAAAGGGGCTATTTGTAAGAATTTCCATGAATTAATCGCTTTTTGTATTGCCAATGTATGAACAGATAGTAGCGAAAAGACTTACCCCATACTTCCTAGGTTATCTATGAAAGCCTGTAGACTCATTTTTATGTGAAGGACTTGGATCGATTTCGCCGGGAAAATACAAAGGATGTGACGGTTACGCTCGCTCCCGAAAGCCTCTCTTCCGAATGTCACATGGAATGAATGCTTATACAATGTTTATGATAAAGCCGAAAGGGCTATTTTGTACTGTAATGTCAATGTGTCATGCACATAAAAGGGATTCATTCATAGTCTCACATAGCCAGATCTATATAGTCTATAGCAGTGGCGTTTTAAAATGAGGCAGATATAAATGTAAATTTAAATATGTAAATTTAAGTCCGTTAAATAAACATTACATTAAAAAAAGAGACCAAATACAGTTCTATTTTGTATTTTTGGCAATAGCTATGCACATTTCTATTTATTAAAATCAAGAATAAATTTCATCAAGATAGTGTTTCTATGCATATTTACATTTATTAATAACTAAAGGCATTTTAAACAATGTATATTTCTTGTGAACTAATGTTCAGCTTTTTTTTAATAGTCAACTTATTTTCATCAGTCATCAACCTTGTACACACCACACAGTCATCATGTTTTCAGGCCCTGTTAAGTTTTATTTACTTACTTTTTAATTAGTCTTCCCCCTAGACAGCAACATAATGTTGGGTCCGGATCCGGGCCACATCTGGTACATGTGGATTCCACGCGTACCAGATGTGGGCCGGATAAGGGCCAACACTATGTTGCTCTCTGGGTCATTATCTTCATTCAGGCTAATGAGAATGTGCACAAAAACAAGTGGCGGAATTTATCCCACGAACCAATCATATTCAATCATAACTGATCATATCCAATCAAAGCACGATGGAGGCAATGCCTCTTCTCACGTGACATTCCCCCATTCATTCTCAATTACCCCCCACTAAACCTCATCTGTCGACACGATGCTAGTGAATCGCAGATCTGATGGAAAAATATCCGCTATTATCAAATGCTTTCTTAACTGTTGCTTTCACACCGCAGTTATTTTTTTTATATTTGTTTAAAAAAAATGTTAATTTTTTTTTTTTTTTTGCCATTTCTGTCATAACCCTGGCCCACTGCAACTCCTGAGGATGATTTGTATCATAAGACTCTGAAGTTCCCAGAGCGTCACATTGGAATTCAGTGTGTGTATAATTATGTTCAAAAATGGTCTGTGACCTCAATCAATAATAACTGATTCCCTTTGTATTTGAGATCATTTTACAAGCAAAGCATAACGATTATTCTTTACATAACGATTAACGATTACACATCATGACATAATGTGTGTGTAGTGTGTTGATTCCATCCACACACCTGAGGAACTTGTTGAGGTCTCCGTGTTTCATGTACTCGAAGACCATGATAAGCGGGTCACCGTCCACGCAGACGCCGTAGAACTTCACGATGTGGTCGTGCTGAAGGTTGGTCAGCAGCTCGGCCTCCCGCTGGAAGTCTTTCCTCGCCGCAAGGGTGGGGTCCTTCAGGGTCTGAAGGAAGAAACAGAAGACAGACCGTTTATTGTCTAATGATCACAAAATTAGCTAGTCAGCCAGGCACTTGAGCATTGTGGGCAAAAAAAGGGAAAAGTTCAATTAAAATTCATATTTCAAAGACAAAACATTAATATTAGAGGATATCCAGGAAAATGTGCCTTGGTTTTTTTTTTTTATCAAAAATGATTGTGGATTGCATAAGTCAAACTCATCTGCATAGTTTTGGACTTGGAGGAACCTAATGAGAAATGAGTTTGAGATCGCTGGAGACTTTAGTATCTTGACTAATCAGAGACATTTTGGGGATTTATTCTGACTATATCAGACTTTTTTTTTTTTTTTTACAAATAAACATATTACATTTTTTTTTGTAATGCATGTTTAAAATGTTTAATTACAAAAAAAATTATAATTAATTTTAAAAAACAAATCATTAATATCAGAGGAGTAGATTTAGAAATTATGCTTTCCCCCTGTTGTTGTTTAATTCACGGGACCAGACACCAGATATTTTGCCAAGAGATCTCTTATTTATTTTAATCATTATATGAAGACATAGGAGAGAGTGACAATGGACCAAACAAGGTCTTTATTCCAGCATCTCTGTTATCTCTGTCCTCTGGACAAAGAGGTTCGGTCTTAATGCCACTGACCAAAAAAACTACATTACCAGTGGAACATATACAGTACCAGACGAACATATGGTTTCTATTAACATGGAATGTATATCTAATCGCTATGCTTCGGTGGAATCTACATACACTGCACACACATTTCATATCTCTAACTCTTCAGCACAAACTCTCTCACCCCCCGTTCATGCAGTCTAGCTTGTCCCAAAGTCTCTCTCACACATATTTATTCAAGAACACTATGATTCACAAAATACGAATACACAAGATACAAATAAAAAGTAATTATACAGATACATAATACAACTGATTATGAATATTAATAAAAAGTAATAATAATACTGAAAACAATATTAAATGATGAAATTTTAGTCTTCGAGAGGATATATTGTGGATATACAGGAATGAAATGTGACTTTGCTTTTAGTTTTTTGATACGGTACAAGTAAATTAATTAAGGGAGCTTAAATGAGTCAGTCAGTAATAAATAATTCAAGTGAACAATTAATCAGGTTAACGGGACTAACCTCTCCAACTAATCTGTATATAAACAGATCCGTCTCTGATGGCTAATGAATCCTGAACAATTTAAAACCAATGGAGCATGCTGAGCTATTTTTGACAGTATATGTAAATGCATAATCAAAATGTAGATGAGTTGACACAAATATTATTTTGAAGACGCCGAAAGTGCTTTAAATCATTCAGGTAACATCAGACTTTTTCACAACAGTTAAATGCAT
Organism: Leuciscus leuciscus; assembly: GCF_965113295.1. Classification (NCBI taxonomy): domain Eukaryota; kingdom Metazoa; phylum Chordata; class Actinopteri; order Cypriniformes; family Leuciscidae; genus Leuciscus; species Leuciscus leuciscus. Next base: position 22,489,725 of record NC_138724.1, on the reverse strand, counting down.
GGACTAAACCTAGGGATGCCAAGGAAGATGCTCAAATTGACCAGCATGACGTCTCTGATTTGCTCGTGCCCTTCTTTGTCTTTTCTGGAAGATTAAATAGTCGCCTGTACACATCCGTCTTTTTGTCATTTTATATCCCATCATTCACAGAAAAATAACCCCCCTTAGTGGCCTTGGCCGTGATATGTCAATTGGTTTCCCAGACACTCTAGCAGCCAGATGCAGCATCACGTTGTGTTTGTGAGGAATCGCTCCTTCAATTATGTTATAATTGCGTTTCGCCCTCAGAACTCGCAGTTTAATTTTAATTAGAGCTACCGTGGGTTAATCCATATCAGGAATTGCAGAGAGGTTCATGCGTTCGAGATGGATGAGGGAACCAATTCGCAGATGGCGAGGTATCTATCCCTATCCATAATGCTTTATTACTCCTGTGTTGCAAAATTGGCCACCTGCACAGGGCTGGGAAGAGCAGAGGGGATGAATCCAGCACCACCTGGGAGGCTGTCACTTGTAATAAGGGTCTGGAGGTCTTGGGCATCAGGTGGGGATGAGGGAGAGCAAAGGTATGAGAGAGACGCTGGTAGCTCTTTGGCCAAAATACAAGGAAAAACTTGACCTCTCTGAATTTGAGTTGGACGGCTTTCAAACAACAGCTGCTGTGATGGAGCTCCATGAACCAGACGAAGCCAAGCAGCTTCCCAGAGGAACGTTTTATTGCTCAGAGGTTGTTCTTTCAAAGCTGAAGAGACTCATTTAGATTTCAAAGTATCAACTTAGCCTCAGACTAGACGTTTCTCCTACAATTCCTAGAAGAAAACTACACAATTGTTGAAATACAGTGGGGGTATAGAGCTACAATGAATGTGGGTTGTATAGCTCAAACTAGTGTCTCATTAGATTCTTCTAAGAACAGCATGGTTTGGTCTTGGAGGAACCTAATGAGAAAAGAGTTTATTGAGATCTCTGCCTTTTGATTGAATATTTTAATATCTTGACTAATCAGAGAATTTTTTTTTTTTTTTTGTGGTTAATTCTGAAATCAGACAATTACCGCAAAATCTACTGCTGCTTTTCTTGATGGCCATCTCAGTGTACTTTGTGTGTCAAAGTTCATTGGCTGCTCTCATGTGAATAGTCCAAAGGCATTTTAACTTTGACAAATGGATAGAGAAATTGGCAAATGGATTAAGAAATGGATAAACATGAATTAAATACAGGTTTTAATTTCTATTTATGCATCAATTTGGAAAGGGAGTTATTAATTTATGTCATAGCTACATTTAACTGTTTTAAACCTGATTTAAATAAACAAATGTATTTCTTAATTTTAAGTAGCCCTCTATTCTTTTTCTTAGGAAAAAAACTGAAGTCTCCTCTATTTGCTCTCCATGTAATTTAATTTATGTTTAAAAGAAAAAAAAAAAAAACTAGATATCAGAGAGATCATTTTTGATTTTTTGTTCCAGTGGGTCAGTGGTAAAACAGGGCATGTGGCTGCTTGTGTTGTTCCTCACATGAGAATCTTCTTCAGACACCATCACAAGATTCTAAAAGACACCGTCAGCTCCATCACTCTTGCTCACAGCATCTCCAGAATGATGTGCTTTGCTGGATGATAAACCATCACTAGCAGACAGTGTTATTGCCCAGATTTATTCCTCCAACCATTTCAGACTAAAGTGCAACATCATGAAAGCCAACAAGATCTCACTGATAATGAAAAAGAAGAAAACGTGGGAGATATATATATATAAAGTTAAATTAAAACCAAGTTAAATATATATATATATATATATATATATATATATATATATATATATATATATATATATATATATATATATATATATATATATATATATATATATATATATATATATATATATATATATATATATATTAGAGGTGGGCATAGATTAATTTTTTTAATCTAGATTAATTTTGAAATTAATCTAGATTAATCTAGATTAAAATGGCTCATTTGAATTCTGCCGAAGGCATTCAGAATATGTGTGCTACCCAAATAATGACTATAAAAGTAAGTCTTTGAGAACGGGTTTCTCAAGCCAGGTGGCGCATTAGACCAGGGGCTCATCTCCTGTTTCCAAAATGCATCACAAACTGCTTGAGAAAGCTGTTCTACTCATAGACTGCAAAAGGTTACTACTGTACTGTTACCGTCCATAGGCAACATTAGGTAGGCCTATGTTATTATCAACTACTATAGGCTATCAATTAGGGATGGGCGATATGGCCTAAAATCTATATTGTGATATACATTGCAGCCTCTTGCGATAACGATATACAGTATATTATAATAAAACCATTTCAGAACAGATTACACAGACCCATGCTAAACAACTGCTAAATGTATTTTTTTTTAAAGGGTGTATGTAGTTTTGAGAACATATATTGTGCAAAACTGTAAGTATACAACATAATTTTGCAGATAAATAAAATTTAAGTACACTAGCTGCAGAGACTTAAGTAGGTCTAATGTTTATTATGGCTTGGAGCTTATGAAACCCCAAATTTAAAATTAGAATATTGTCTAACTGATGTCTTTTCAGTTAAAAAGAAACACAACAACGATTCTTAAAATCGAGATGATGTGCTACACCACTAAGCAAGGCTGGATTAGTACCCCCAGGGGCCCCTGGGCACTGAAGCTCATGGGCCCCCTCCCCTACCTGACAACCACACCCTCCAAAGGAACACACACCAGGTGTGGGATTTAACATGCCAATCACTATTGATCAAAAGCTGAATGACTAGTTCACAAGACAATGATACGAAATACATTTTTCTGAAAAGTATGGCTGCACGATTTGGGGAAAATGTCATATTGTGATTATTGAGGTCAATATTGCGATAGCGATATAGTAAACAAATGGTTTCATGAGTTAACTTGCTTATTTCTCAAGTAAAATGCACACACAGATTAGTGATAATGCTGAAATTTGTAGCCCATTTCTCAACTCAAACTAGAAACAACAACTAAATGCACTGTGTTTTCAAATTAAAATAAATTCAATATTGTTATTTGTCTCAATAATACAAGAGTTAAAAATAAATGTCATATTTACCTGTGCCTGTCAAACAGGTAGACCTAGGACATATACCGAAATTGTCAAACTGCACTGCATAAATTATAAATTAAATATAGACTAATCCTTATTATAGCAAAAAAAACAAAAAAACTTTAGTCAACAGCAGTGAGTCATTTTCTCTGTTCTTTTTGTTCTTTGATTAACTTTACTGACAGAAAGCTTTACTGGCTGCTGTCTCTTTAAGACCAGCTGACGGAGACGCGGCTCTCGCACGCGCCTCATTCTTTCACAACTCTTGACGTTCATCATAAGACAGCTCTTATGTTATGAAGATACTCGACAAAACGGACATTTTGGCATAATTGTGTGTGTTATTGTAAGTTCAAGCACGAAAGATAACTGTATTCTGGCGTGCTGTCTGTGCGCACGATACTGGCGCGCGCGCGTCTTTCTGTGTCTGTGTGTGTGTGTGTGTGTCACAGTCAGACTTTTGTCTTGTCGCACATGAATTGTTTAAAAGCATTTGCATGAATAAGAGATCATATAATGTAATATACACTTTTTTTTAATTCTGATTGGATAATTATCAAGATCGAGGCAAAGCCTTGTGTATACTATTTTTATGTAGCAGCGAACGTGGCAAAAAAAACAAACAAACAAAAAAAAAACTCCGATCACGGAGGGCCCCTCTCTGCGCAAGGGCCCCTGGGCACGTGCCCAGATTGCCCATATGGTAGATCCGGCCCTGCACTAAGATATATTGGAATGGGAATAATACGCGCGCGCTGGGATTCAGTGATATCATGTTTCGTTTTGAATTTGAGGTGGTCGAACGGATTAGTCGTGTGTTAACTTACCGAACTGTTACCCCACACACTCTGTATATAGTTTGCTGCTGCTCGTCTGACGGCTTAAACCCGAACCAAGTCCAAATAATGGATGTTGCACCGATCTTTTTCACCAGCTTTCACTTTCAGCCGTGTTTACTTAAGATGACGACGAATATGCGTTGCAGCCTGGTTTACCTCGCGGCCGCGGGTAGATTGCGTCATCATAGCTTGTGTAGTATAGAGCCATCTCCCAACCCAACTTGGAGAATAGATTAACGGCGATATTTTTTTTATTGCGCGATAAGAGTCTCGCGTTAACGCAGCACGTTAACGCCGAAAACGGCCCACCACTAATATATATATATATAGGTAGGTCGTGGGTGGATGGGTTAGGTGGTTTCCGAAGTTACGTGGGTGGGTGGGTAGGTAGGTAGGTGGGTCGGTGTGGTGATGGATTAGGTGGTTTAGGTAGTTAGGTGGGTGGGTGGTTAGGTTGTTAAGTCGGTGGATGGATGGGTTAGGTGGTTTAGGTAGTAGGGTGGGTGGATGAATGGCTAGGTAGGTCGGTGTGGTGATGGATTAGGTGGTTTAGGTAGTTAGGTGGGTGGGAGGTTAGGTGGTTAAGTCGGTGGATGGATGGGTTAGGTGGTTTAGGTAGTAGGGTGGGTGGATGAATGGCTAGGTAGGTCGGTGTGGTGATGGATTAGGTGGTTTAGGTAGTTAGGTGGGTGGGAGGTTAGGTGGTTAAGTCGGTGGATGGATGGGTTAGGTGGTTTCCGGGGTTAGGTGGTTTCCGAAGTTAGGTGGGTGGGTGGGTAGGTGGTTTAGGTAGTTAGATGGGTGGTTGGTTAGGTTAGTCTGTTTCGATTTGGGTGGGTGGTTAGGTAGGTTTATAATAGTATTTCTTAAATTATTAATATTATTTATAACATAATAAAGCTGATAATTCTTCAATTTTTTTCCTCATGTAAAAAACTCAAAATAAAAGTATATGTTTGACTTCATACTTCAACATGTCAGCATCTGTGAAACCTTGAAACTTTGACATTTCGAAACCGACAGACAAACTAGCGGACTTATAGATCAGCACTGATCTGAAGACCTCCTTCAATAGACCGCCTCAACTCACTGGACGGTGAGTTCCTTGACCTTGGTGAATAGTCCCATGTGGTAAACCATGTTAAGGCATTATCCAGGAACTGTCTGCCCACAGCGATGACTCATTCCACTCTGTCTATGCCATGAAGACTAAACCACAGCACTGCAATATCTTAATACCCCCCAAACCTTGTATCAATGCCAAATATTAAACGCTATTGTAGCTGATCTCTCCTCGGAGCACAGCAGAGCTCTTTCCATCATTGATCTTAGTTAACAAATCCTCCACCACCAAGACGTCTAGCGATCGTTCTCTGAAAGAAACCCCGCTCTAGCGGGCACAGGAGGATCAACTTTATATGTCATTCGAGGGGGGCTGGGAAAAGGGGCTTGACCTTTCGAATGAGTCCTGTGTAACTGGAGAGCGCTACGGCCCTGCTGGAATGGAGGGATCATCTCTTACCTTGACAGCCACCAGCATCTTGTCCTTAGTGGGGCTTAGGTTGTAGCACTCTGCCAGGAACACCTTCCCAAAGGCCCCTTCGCCCAGTTCCCTCTTGAGCACGATGTCTCTGCGCTTAATGTGCTGTACATCTGGAGGGGGAAAGAGAGAGAGAAAGAGAGAGAGATTGAAAGGATTGTGTGACAGTCTTCCTGCGGGTGGAGCTGCAAAACAGAGATTGAGAAATGTTTGAATTTCCTAAGTCGGATTGCTGTCACTCAGGCTGATCAGGTAACTTGAAGGAACGTGGCACCAAAAACCAAGTCTTTTATGACATATGGAGTGAAAGAAAAATGAATTAAAATAAACCAGAAGAAATGAAGAACAATTCACACAGAAATGTGTAAAAATGGTACCACACATACATAAAAAAATAAAAATAAAAATAAAATATATATATATATATATATATAATTTTTTATATATATTTTAATATATATACACACACACACGCACACACAAATTATAATCATTAAAAATGTATGTAATATCATTGTTATAATAATAGTTATAACAACAACAACAACAACAATAATAATAATAATATTAAATATAAATTAAATTAATTAATAATAATGTAATATTTATTTATTTAAAAATTAAAATGAAAAACCACCAATTACACCAATTCCTAAATATGTCACATAGAAGGCAAATGTATTGTACATACTATTTAATTTTGCGTTTACATTATAAAGGGTAATGCGAGGTAATGTAACCTTGCAAAACATGATGCACTGAGGCAACCTTTTGATGTAATTTTGGTTTTCAGCATTCATGTACTTATCACTTTTAACCTAGAAAGTTTCTGTGATCTCTGAAACCATTCCATTTAACCCGACTGCTAAAACGTGTGCCTGTGGTGTATGTTTACGCAAAATACACACACATTTGCATTGTTTTACACCAGAATCTTTGTGCGAGCTCCCATTGGGAGCCTCAGTTTGAAATGATCTAAACACAAGAGATCAGGTGGATTTGCCACTGAAACAGAGACGAATGAAGTCACGCTTGGTCCACTGGGCAGGGTAATGGAGCAGATACCAGTATGCTGCCGGTTCATGTCCCCGCAGAGCCTTAGTGCGGCTCTGCCCTTGAGAGAGGAATGTAACCTCAAACACCCTAATAAATATCAGCACAACATTAAAGACGGCAGGTGATAATCTGCAGATCATCTCCTGTCTGATTTTGATGTACAGATAATCACTGGATGTTATAAAGAAATTGATCTATAGAACAACATATAATGGGTCACCATGAGAAATAAAAGCAACCAAGAAAAACTTTCCAGAAAGTGGTTGTTTTTAGAACATTGTCAGTGTTGCTGAGGAAATGCCTCTACTTCAGGAAGACAAACTTGTCCACAGCAAAAGTAACCACTTTAGATATGTAAAATAAATAAATAAATGTATAAAAAGACTTGCAAGCTTCCATTCTGAAACAATTAGAGCCTTGGCAAACTGACAATAACACAAAAGTAACTACTACTTTTACTTACAATAGGCTTCAATCATGAAACACAAGCAGAACCAAGTATATATAAAAAAAACATTCTTATGTAAATGGTCTGAATTAAATGTGACAGTAAGAATATCTTTACAAACAATTTACACAGAAATTTGTTAGAATGAGAAATTTGTATGAATATTTTTCCAAATCAAATCAAATCAAATCAAATCAGTAAATCAATAATATTTATCATTATAGTTTATTTGTATTGGAACAATCTTAGAAAAATGAATTGTACATAGACATTATAGCACAAGCAAGTTTGTGAGCAAACACACACACACATACATTGTGTTTTCATGTTTTATGTGGACTTTCCATAGAGACAATGATTTTTGCACTGTACAAACTGTATATTATATCCTCATACTCTACCCCCATCACAGAAAACATTCTGCATTTTTATATTTTCAAAAAACATAATTTACACCAAAACCTTTGCGAACATCTTGCAGAACGCAAAATAATTAAAATATCCCATACATCCCATATTGTTTCCACCACAATGTCCCTTTAGTGGCTCCTTAGTAACACAATAATGCATTGCTCATACTTTTTCTGAGTAACCTTTCCTAAAGTTGATGACCCATTTACAATACGAATAGAAACGTCAAAACGAGCAGATTTAAACGTGGCTACCGAAGCGGAAGTCGCCATGATGTAAGGCAGCCTGAGCGGGTCTTTAATCTCTGTACCTTCCACCTGTTTCCATTCCCAGCTCCCAGTCTGCTGCGAGGCAGCGAGCTCCATATGGCCGACCGAGACGGCATCTGGTATTTACTCCAAACAGGAGTTTCGGATAAGCCACCGTCCAACATCAACACTTACTGGCCAAAGTTACGAGTCATTCTATTTTTTTTATTTTTTTTACCAGCAGAAAGGCTAATTTTGTGATGAAAAAACAAATATTGATGAATGGACGGCACTCAAGGATAGCCTTTTAAAACAAAAGCAGGCAAACGCCGCATTCTTCGTCTAAGCAGAGCACCTAATCAGCAGAAACAAATTAGGGACAATTTCATTAGGGCTGCCGAGCCAATTGCACTTTGTGGCAGGCATCCAACGACGATGGTAAATATTTCAGCACACTCGATTGTACGAGTCTCCGTCGCAGAAGGTTTTTTCCACAATGGCATCGGTGGAGATTAAGACAAAGGACGGCGAATACATGCATTACTTCCAAACTAATTAAAAAGCAATTATTTAATCAGGACAGAAAAAGGTTGAGACAAAGATGGAGGGAGAGAAAGGGCTTTGTTTTTTCCATTTCCTGTCCTCCATTTTCTTGTGAGCGATAGGTTTACAATTAGCAGGTGACGGACGCACTGGAAACGTTTGCAGCTTGCAGCGCAATTAAGAAAGTTACAAATTGCGCGGGCTAATTGTCTTATTACACCAACTGTTGTGTTGCGTTCACCTCACAGGCTGCATTGTGAGAGGGCAGTCAGGAGAAGAGGTTACCCGCGCTAGACGTCGTCTGTCTAAACACAGAGAGCAGCTGGGAATACAGGACATCGACTTCATCCTAATTAGGCTGTTTTTCCCCCCACCGCTTTCCTGCAGATGTTTACTTGGTGTCGCTGAAAGTGACACAACAGACCAAAGCAAAGCTGATTTGGGTTCAAATGCATGTAAAATGCATGCAAATCGCTGCTAGAAAACAAAAACAAAAACAGGATTATACTGGACTTTCCCCTAAAGCAACGCTAAATGAATCGGAGAGAGCACCTGTTCGTTTCCAGTCAGCCACAAAGTCATTTCCTCCTGCGTGATGACTTGATGCACTTACAACCGTTTTGTAAATGGCTCCTTTTTAAGATACTACACTCTCTGAAGTCTGAGGATAAAATTAAATAAACAAACAGGCCAAAATTGAGTACAGGGAAATGGGAAATCTGGAGCATTGTTGCTGAGAACCTGAGATGCTTTAAGAATAATTTTTTTTAATCGCTTCAGAACTCCCTGAATCAAATTCAAAATGAATCTTGAGGCACCTGAACAATCCATCCCTTATTCCTGCTGGACATTTTGGGTTTAAACTAACATGTTGGGCCTATTTACACCTGGTAACTTCATTTCTGTCATGACAACTCACGGGAGATTGGTCTTGTAATAGAGATTGGCATGGTAATGGATATGGCAATGCTAATGTATTTGGTATTTGCGTAATAGATCTGCTACGCTGCTGCAGAACAAGCAGAGAGACTTACTACTGCCAATCCGTTCACAGACATTGATGTGAGCATGTAAGACACACTGCTGCTGCTGCACATGTACAGGGCTGCCAACTCTCACGCATTGAGACTCACGCAATTGACACTTTTCACACGCTCTCACGCCACACATCCATTTTCTCACGCACAGAAAAATTGCGGAGCAAAGAGGTACTTTTAATATTAAACCAATTATCAGCTCTTAGATTCCGTCAATTTTATTACGAAATTCAGACAAAAATACGTTTGGCGCTTGTAAATGTGACGTGACAGATCGCTGAGCGCCTCAGTTCAAGTGCACGTGAACCGATCATCTGTTACTTTTTTATTTAAAGATGCAGTACAACTTACCGAAAGTATACATAATATCAACTAATTAGTGTTTTTCAACCACGGAAAGAGGTCAATATAACAGCAGGAGAACAATTATGTCACATAACGTTACATTTACCTCAGGAAAGCCATTTAATGACCATAGCATGCGTTAATTGAATAGAAAAAATAGCTAGAGAGGAGATTTTGCTGAGCACTATATCACATATTTATTATATTTTTACTTATGTCATTAAATAATTGTTATTATAACAAAAACTGCATTATATTTAATTTCATTTACTATTTTTAACCTTTAATAATACCAGCAGATTGGGCCCTCTATGTTTACAGCATTAGGTGAGATTATTTAAAAAAATAAAATTTAAAATAAACATGTATCCAAAGTAGTCAATATTGAATCAAAATCGGAATCAAATCACAAGAATGGAATTGAAATCTTGAAATTTTTGTCAAGCAATAATAAAAACTGTATCCTACCAGTCATTGTACAATGTAAACACTGTAACATGTTGTCACTAAACTTCATAAAATTCTATTTAGTTACCAAATGTTTTGACAATCACAATTACACTTATTGTGATGCAATATTTGTTTTTACATATCCATATCCATTAATTTGGAATGCGTCTCAAACCACCTTCTGAATTGGTTTGATTCAGATTTAAATCCATCTCAAAAGTCTTTCGGAGGGTATTTACACTTGATGATCAGACAGCTTAAAAAAAAAAAAGAAAATTAAACCTATTTTTAAAATCCTAATTTTAAAATAACCAATATTTATTTATGCAATAATCTGACCCGTAAATTGTGGTAACATTTGGATAAATTACAACCCAGATATTATTATTTGTTCTGAGACTTACCAGAGTCTATTACTTTTGAATAAAAAAATAATTGACTAATTGATTTATAACAAAATAAAAAAATAAACATAAAAGCCAAAAAGTAATGCATCAAGAGACATTGTTCGCCCAATATTTTAACCTAATTAAAAATAACTTGTGCCTTGAGAGCAACACGCCCACATTAAATAGATCCCCGTGTGACAAGGCCACACTGTGTTTGCAAAGATGTCCAAGTGTTATATTTTCACAGTCTCTGTTAAATGAGCACATGTGCTATACAAGCGCCCTCAAGATACTATTAATAAAGCATGGGGGTGTGCAGCCATTTGCAGGCAAGGTTAATGCGAGCCTGTCTTCTGCGGTGTCCCTGGTTGCGTGTTTACATCCTTTGCTTACTATCGAGACCGGCTGTCAGAAGAAGGTCCGCTAGGATTGTCGGAGGGGGCCGTGGGACGTGTTCATGTCTGTAAATGCACACACACACCCTCTCCCTGTCCATCAGAAGACAGACTGCAGTGCATAGACACGTCCACTTGACAACCATGTGTCCTACATCCTCACTCTCCTTCAAGAACACATAACAAAGCATCTGTAGTTCACAAATCAGGCCTGTTGTGAAAACAAAATGCAGACTAAATGCAGGTAGGTTTATGTAATTGCCACAAATAAAGTATATGAAGAGCTATAGTATATGAAGAGCCTCTAAATAAACAATTTAATGAAGATTTTTATACATAGGATAAGAAGGTGTGCATCTATCGGTCGATATATACACTACATTTACATTTACATTTACATTTAGCTGACGCTTTTTATCCAAAGCGACTTACAATTGCTATATATGTCAGAGGTCGCACGGCTCTGGAGCAACTAGGGGTTAAGTGTCTTGCTCAGGGACACATTGGTGTCTCACAGTGGATTCGAACCCGGGTCTCTCACACCAAAGGCATGTGTCTTATCCATTGCGCCACCACCACCCCGACACTACCGTTCAAAAGTTTGGGGTCAGTAAGATTTTTTAATGTTTTTAAAAGAAGTATCTTCTGCTCACCAAGGCTGCATTTATTTATATATATATATATATATATATATATATATATATATATATATATATATATATATATATATATATATATATATATATATATATATATATATATAAAAAATATATATATAAAAAATATATATTATGACAATTTAAAATGACTGAGTTCTATTTTAATATATTTTAAACTGTAATTTATTCCTGTGATCAAAGCTGAATTTTCAGCATCATTACTCCAGTCTTCAGTGTCACATGATCCTTCAGAAATCATTCTAATATGATGATTTGATGCTCAAGAAACATTCATTATTATTATCAATGTTGAAAACAGTTGTGTACAATATTTTTTTCAAAATTCTTTGATGAATAGAAAGTTCAAAAGAACAGCATTTATTTAAAATACAATATTTTCTAACATTATAAATGTCTTTACTGTAAAAATAAAATAAAAATTCTTACTGACCCCTAACTTTTGAACGGTAGTGTTTAATGTTACAAAAGCTTTAGATTTCAGATAAATGCTGTTCTTTTGAACTTTCTATTCATCATAGCATCATGAAATAAAAATGTAAATAACTGTTTTCAACATTGATAATAATCATAAATGTTTCTTGAGCATCAAATCATCATATTAGAATGATTTCTGAAGGATCATGTGACACTGAAGACTGGAGTAATGAAGCTTTGATCACAGGAATAAATTACACTTTACTGTATATTCACATAGAAAACAGCTGTTTTAAATTGGAATAATATTTAACAATATTACTGTTTTTGTTTGTATTTTTCTCAAATAAATGCAGCCTTGGTGAGCAGAAGAAACTTCTTTTAAAAACATAAAAAATCTTACTGACCCCAAACTTTTGAACGGTAGTGTATATACACGGTGTATAAGGGATACAGTTTGTCTCATTTTTGACCCCTAGCACATTTGTAATCTAAAATGTAATCTATATGTAATCTAAAAGCAGACATATGTAGGAAAATAAATATGGCTCGTAGCTCATGACTGTTAAAGTCCAGGTGGAACGCATGCTATGTCTGGCTATTCGCTGGCACAATACCACAGATATTGGGTATGCATTATTGTGATAAATATCTTTCCCCAGGTCTTTCCTACAGGGGCATTTCAAATACAACATGGTACAATAGATCTAAACACACCATTTTAAAGGCCTACATGTCAACTGAATAAAAAAACATACCCCGCAAGATGAATTACCTGCTTCCTCTGTTCTCATGAGGAGAAGACAATTGTAATGCACAATGATTATATTGTCTCATACAATAGAAAAGGCATCATTGTTTCATATATGCTAGAGGTAATGCTGGTATCGTCACATTTGAAACATTTCAGTACCGACTTAATACAGAAGTCAGTACTTTTGACAGCACTAGTTGCCGGTATTGGCAGCAATAGTCTTGTCGCAAATATTGCATTGCGCTCTGTTGGTATCGAGCCTGTTGAAATGTAGCCACACTTTTGATCTTTTCCACATCCTTTACATCTATGGGGGATGGTACGCTTACACACCACAGACTCACTTGTGAGCCACATCTCTGGGCAAAACCGCCATAAACTAGTATTTTTCCTTGATGCCTCGCCACAGCCAATCATGCTGCATGCTTATTGGCTCACTGACGTTGACGAGATTAATCCCTTAGGTATCGAAATTTGGTAATTCGGTCAGTGACTAATGATTGAAGTAAAAAAACAGGATACTAAAATATAAAATAAATGGATACTAAAATATAAATGTAAAAGCAGGATACTAAAATATAACATAAATGGATACTAAAATATAAATGTAAAAGCAGGAAGGGGTGGTTGTAAAAAATAAAAGACTAAGCAATTCGAGACTGCGTCAGATTCCCAAACGACAAAAACAGGGTAAGCAAACATGACAATCACATGAATAAGAGATGAAGCTTAACCGCGGGCACTGGCGTGTGAAAAAGCTTGTTGATGATGTGTATGGAGAGAATGTGCTCAAGAACAAGATTTGAGCTTTGCGGTGGTGCCGTACATATAGGAGAGGTGAAACGTGAACAATGACAGTCAATTTGCCACTATGAGTTAGTCATTCATGCACTATAAGACAGGGAATAACAGACCAGGCTGGGATGTTTATACATGAGTGTCTATAGTCTATTATATGAAGCAAAAAAACTGCCAATGCATTCTGCGGCAACAATACTTATCAGTCTATTGTGACACTGAAATCGATGTATATCGAAAAAGATTTTATGAAAATGCCTACAAGATAAGAGTTGTAATCATCTGCCAGGGCTGTGATGCTTTTCGAACAAAATAAGAGGAAATCAGGATGTTTAAAAGAGGAAATAAATTAAATGGTGCAATGCTAGCATCAAACAGTTGTTTTTAGATCTTTAGTTTATAAGTGTATATTGTTCGACAATTTTAGAAAATCATACAACAAAAAATTCCGGTTGTTGGGCGGAAGACTTGCATCTCAAAAAAGCTTTATATGTTCAGGCACTTGCATGTGTAATTTTCTTATTAACATTTTACCGAAATGCTCAGAGTTATGAGGTTTTTGACCAGCAAATTTCGGAGAATTTCGGACATACAGTACATGTGTCCGATAATAGAATGGCCACATCTGGCAGGCAGTAAGTGCAACGCATTATGCACTCCTCAAATACAAAACATTAGCCTTTATATATACTGTATATAACGCTGTACTAGTTCAAACAAATAGTTCTTTATTTACTCTTGCATTGCAAATGAGCAGAGAAGGTACAAAATGTGTGCGATACTAGTTATAAGGTTTTACTGACAGTTTGAGGATCCAATGGAGTTACCAATCTCTTTTTAAAATTTTCATTGGTTAAATATTTGCAAACCCCACAGACAGACGTAAAGGGTGACCAATAGTTATTATTTATGAGAAAAAAATAAAATATGGAGATATGAGGTTTCTATGGAAGCTTGTTTCCGCCACTGAATAATAAATAAATAATAATAATTGCGACTTTTTATCTCACAATTGCGAGTTTACATCTCGCAATTCTGACTTTATTTCTCAGAATTGCGAGATATAAAGTCAGAATTGCGTGAAATAAAGTCGCAATTGCGTGTTATAAAGTCAGAATTGCGAGATATAAACTCGCAATTGTGAGATAAAAAGTCAGAATTCTGACTTTTTTTCTCGCAATTGCGACTTTATATCACGCAATTCTGACTTTATAACACGCAATTGCGACTTTATATCTCGCAATTCTGACATATTTTCTCAGAATTGTGAGATATAAACTCACAATTGTGAGATATAAAGTCCAATTCTAAGGAGAAAAAAAAGACGGATTTTTTTTTTTTTTTTTACCTCAGAATAGTTTATATCTCACAAGTCTGACTTTATAACACGCAATTGCGACTTTAAATCTCCCAATTGCATATTATAAAGTCAGAATTGCGTGATATAAAGTCGCAATTGCGAGAAAAAAAGTCAGAATTCTGACTTTATAAGACGCAATTGCGACTTTATTTCACGCAATTCTGACTTTATATCTCGCAATTCTGAGAAATAAAGTCAGAATTGCGAGATGTAAACTCGCAATTGTGAGATAAAAAGTCGCAATTATCTTTTAAAATGTTTTATTCTGTGGCGGAAACAAGCTTCCATAGGTTTCTGCCTAATGCAATACAACACAAGTAAATTAGACAAAATTTAGTTTAAAAAATCCTGCGAGTAGGATAGATTTCTAATACTGCCTCTAAGGAGTTTACAAACATCCCAACTTAACTCTTATGTTCTGAAGCTTTCCCTGGAAGAATCACATTCATTAGATACGTCATCCCTTGTTGTGTATGCGTGAACGAGCACACGCATACACACACACACACGGGTCATTTAGACCCAGTGCTCTCATTTATCTTGTACCTGAGAGTACATTTGTGTACCGGGGTCTGTGATAGGCTTTTTCAGACGAGCTCTTGAGAGAGGAAAAAGCTTGAGCCGTGTCTCCGAAAATAATGAATGCATTACTATTGAAAACACACCGGGCCAGAAGTCAACAAACATAATTCAACCAGATTTATATACAAACCAATTTGTGTACCAAACCAGGATAATCCACGAAGCACGCATACCGTTCGATGTTTCGCCCCAGGTAATTGTGATTTAGTACATCGTCTCTCGGGCGACAGACGACGGCGGTCGATGCATAGAAGTTACAGCATCAAAACAGTGATGTCAGTCACATCCCTACCTTAATAGCTAAGCCTTTATTTATAGCTTTATTGGGTTAATTAATTAGGTTGCAGTGGCAGCAGGCTAATGATTTTATCATGCTGTATATTGTGGGAGAACGGACGGGGAAAGGGAAGGATGATGAGGAGACGTGATGAAGGTTATACATGGTTGGCAAATGACCGTTACGCCACTATGTTGCAATTAGAGTGTTTTAATGAGTTGGAGGGGGTTGCATTAGCATTTATAGTGTGGTACAAGTTATCAACAGGGCAAACGACACAAGAGAGAGCATGACATGGCTAAAGTTGTTTATATTAGCTTCTTTTTTTTCTTTTTTTTTGGGAGCAATTGTAGGATTTCAGTCTTTGGAAGGCTCAGCCCCTTGTAGTGCGCCATATTTTCCTTAAATGCATAGTTTACCAAAAAATTAAAAGTCTGTCATCATATACCAACTCATTTAAAATATGTATGACTGACTCTCTTCTGTGCAAACACAAAAGATGATATTTTGAGGAATGCCCATACAATGAAAGTCAATGGGATCCAAAACAACACTGGATCCCATTAAATGTAATTGTATGAATGGACAAAAAAAAAAGAAAGACTTTTTTCAAAATAATCATCTTTGCGTTCCACAGAAATAAGAACATCATACATGTTTGGAATGAAAAAAGCACGAGAAAATGCCCATACAATGAAAGTCAATGGGCTCCAAAAACTGGATCCCATTGACTTTCATTGTATGAACCAAAACAAAAAAAAACATAATAGACTCATAATAGCATCTTTTGTGTTCCACAGAAGAAAAGGTTACAGGTTTGGAAAGACATAAGCAAGAGAAAATGATAATAGATTCTCTTATTTTTGGATTAAATATCCATTGTTCCTCTTCAAGACATGTACAGTAAACGCTTTTTTAATTTTTATTTATTAAATAAATATATTACATTTGTTTTACTTGTATAGAATTCACTTTCAAGAAAAAAAAACCCATTTAAAATAATGCTCTTACATAAGCGTTTCTCAAATGAGCATCTCGATTTCAAGCAAACAAAAGGCTCTTTCTAAATATGCGATCATGTTAAAAAAATTTGTGCTGTTTATTTGAATAAAGGGTTGACACATCTTACCCCACTACCCACTATGCAATCAAAAATCAAATATTTATATTTATTTAAAAACAAACAAAGCAACTTTGCAATTGATGTCGCTGGATGTTGTAACTTTGGCATCACTTTGACTTTACATACGGAGATATAAGGCTGCTATAAACCTTTCCATTTTAGTAGATGATTTTTTTATAATAATTAAGGGAAATCACATAAATCACAAATTTTGAGAGGTCTTAAGATGAAAGACACTGGGGCTGAAGTCCCCCTTAAGAAGGTCTCAAATTGCCTTTGAAGTAACATTAACGAACTAAACTAAATTCAACATTCATCATGTTTGACAAACACAACTGCAGCCAACTGGATCCAGAACTGAGAACGTCATTACTGATGCAACTTAACACATCTGAAAGCCTCAAACTCTCCCAGTCTGCGTAAACATTTCATGCTATGACGACTGGGGCCCGAATGGAAGAGATTAAGACATAGATGGATGAGAGGAAGGGGGCATGACATCTGGAGATGGGGTAGAGCGCTCGGATTCAAGTCAATCTTTTGATATTGATTGCATCTGGGGCAAATTCATTTCCAGCACATGATCTGAGAGCAAAGAGCGGCGATTGCTTGCCGGTGGGATATGGGAGGGTGCGAGGAGGTACCGTCCTATCAATTACCCTGAAGTGTGTGGCTTTTAAACAGAGATCCCGATGCTGCCTTAGATGGCCCTAATCATTGTATCCTTTCCTTTGATGATTTGGCATTTGGCTCTGGATGGAATGTTGTTATGGGTTCCTGGCTCCAAGAAAAGAGTGTG
This sequence comes from Leuciscus leuciscus, assembly GCF_965113295.1. Lineage (NCBI taxonomy): Eukaryota > Metazoa > Chordata > Actinopteri > Cypriniformes > Leuciscidae > Leuciscus > Leuciscus leuciscus. Next base: position 22,472,154 of record NC_138724.1, on the reverse strand, counting down.
AGGGAAAGGATGAAGGGAGGCACACAAGGGAGGGAGGGATGGAGGAAGAAGATGAAAAGTGAGAGAGAGAGAGCAGACGGGGAGGACCGTGATGACCTCATCCAGAGGACCGAGCGACTTGAGTCTCATTCAGATATGGCTATAAAGATCTCATCTGTCATAGTTTGTCTTATCATTAAGCGATTTAAAACTCGATATCTCCTGCCAGCCCTCAGGACCAAGAGCTTTCTGACAGGTGGTATACAGACGGCAAAGCTTAAACAGCATTTTGCCCGACAGCAAGAGTTTAATAAACACATTGTGAACTCTGTGGAGAACAAATAGGTGTATTTTGGTTATCACAGATTAGCTGTGTTTGAGCAACGCTAGAGATGCGGTGCAAATTGGTTTCTGAGGGCTTCCCTTTTTCAGGTGATGCATAGGTCTTAAAATAACAGATCAAAAAAAGTCTGCAACTCGCACACCACAAGCGCAGAAAACTAACATCTCAAGTCAAACTGTGTTAGGAAGAGTGAAAAAAATCTAGGGCTGGCAATCAGACAAAAATGATAAGTAATTACATAATATCATAAATAATTGCATATATCAATACTAGCTGAAAAAAATTTCTTTGAAAGTCAATAGTTTATTTTTATCTCCATCGAGTTCTGAATTTTTTATTTAAATTCCTCTCACAGTAAGAACATCACTTTATGAAATATATGTAAATATTAAGTCAGGGGGCATAACAAAGAAATATAAAAATTGTAATAAAAAAAATAATTGAAGATAAGGAATAGCCATTAAATGTATATATATGTATATAGATAGATAGATAGATAGATAGATAGATAGATAGATAGATAGATAGATAGATAGATAGATAGATAGATAGATAGATAGATAGATAGATAGATAGATAGATAGATAGATAGATAGATAGATAGATAGATAGATAGTATAAAAAATACTATTTTATTTTTAAGAGATTATTAAATTAACTTGTCAATTCAGTGCTATTTAAATATTTTCATGCACATACATAAAATATGTAGAATAAATTAAAGCTATATTAAAACTGTAAACAATGAAAAATAAAGATATAAACCTAATAAAAATTATGTTTACACTTAAACTATATGAAGACTTCAGATACAAAAGCCTCTAAGTGCGTCTGACATTTTTCTTTTAAATTAGCATTTTTATGGTTTTAATTTTACTCTATCAGTGACATTTTGGAAAATAAGGTATTTCAAAAACTGACTAATAAACTTTTCTTTGCCATTAAAGTGGGAGCCTGATAAAAAGCTAATTTAAAAGAAAAATGTCAGACAGACAGACAGATTAAAATGCACAATGTTATAGATTTGTGCATCTTAACACTCTAATGCATTGTCCACTTGCATTAGAGTCTTAAAGGGTTAGTTCACCCAAAAATGAAAATTCTGTCAGTAATTACTCACCCTCATGTTGTTCCAACCCCGTAAGACTTTTGTTCATCTTCAGAACACAAATTAAGATATTTTTGATGAAATCTGAGAGCTGTCTCACTTCTCCATAGGCTTCTATGGGATCGAAACTTGCGACTTTATTCAACTATTCATATTCTTCTGTGTTGGCCTCTGACGTGAGTTCACATAGTGTAACAGTGCAGCACTTCTGGGTAGTACGTCACCTCAGTATTGGCCGACGCTGGTCGTGTGTGATGCGTGTGACCTACAACCCAGAAGTGCTGCGCTGTTACACTACGTGAACTCACGTCAGAGGCCAACACAGAAGAATATGAATAGTTGAATAAAGTTGTTATTTATTTATTTTTTTGCACACATTCTCGTCGCTTGATAAACTTATGGTTGAGCCACTGTAGTCACTTGGACTATTTTAAACATTGTCTTTTCTAACTTTCTGGGCCGGCAAGTTTCGATCCCAAAGAAGCCTATTGAGCAGTGATCCAGCTCTCAGATTTAATCCAAAATATCTTAATTTGTGTTCCGAAGATGAACGAAAGTCTTACGGGTTTGGAACAGCATGAGGGTGAGTGATTACTGACAGAATTTTTGGGTGAACTAACCCTTTAAATACATCCATCAGCGCATAGAAAGCAAATATCGGATTCCATCTGGATGACTCAGGCCTGCCATAACTACAGTACTGTCATTTAAAACAGCCGAGGGAAGCAGTTAAAAAGATAAAAACTTGAGGCCTCTCCAAACATCATGCAAAATGATTACCCTTGACTCAAGCAAAAGAGCCTAGCGCACTGGAAATCTGTTCCTTGAATGCTCGCATTCCATCATTCCTGCTGCACAGTGCTCTCCCATTACCAAACAGGCTCTCCGTTAATGTCCTGCAAGAAATCTAAAGCTATCATCTAATACAAACTGACAGATGATAAAAATACAGATTCATTAAAACGCCAGCTCCGGAGCGCCAGGAGGCAGAGCCAGGGCTGAAGGAATAATAGGACCTCGGGCAGATATGTATCTGTCATTAGGCCAGCAGAACAGTCCAGAGTCTCACCCCCTTCAACGCTCCCTAATAAGGATTAATTTCCTGCGGTGGTTACACCTGCAGCTAATGGGACAAGGCCGACCACAAGGTGCGCACCATCAGCACGCTTATTGTCAGCCAAAGCTCCCCATGGTTCACCGGAGAAGGTCATCAGTCTTTTAGACGGGTTTGATTCTTTCAATAGGGGAACGTCAGAGAGGAAAATATTAATAAAGTGCTGTGATTTAAAAATCATTTGATATGCATGGGGTTTTTAGAGAGCCCAGTTAACTCGTGTCAAATATCAATGTGCTAAAAGGAAAGGTTGTGATATGGCAGTAAGCATAAATGTGATTTACTTAAGCAGAACATTTACCAAGATCAACACCAAGTTCAATCAACCAATCAGATTTTAGGACTAAGTTTAGGGTTTATACTGTAGATACTGTTCAAAAGTTTGGGGTCTGTAAGATTTCTTCTCTTATGCTCACCAAGGCTGGCTTTATTTGACAAAAATATAGTAAAAACAGCGATATTGAAATATTACTAACATTTAAATAAACTGTATTTTATTTGTAATAAAACTGTCCCCCCCCCACATCAAAAACAAGTACCACCCATACCCCCCACCCCCATACCCACCCACCCCAAAATACTGTATTCCTGTGAAGGGAAAGCTGAAATTTTAGCAGCTTTCAGTGTCACATGATCCTTCAGAAATCATTCTAATATGTTGATTTTGTGATAAAAAAAAATAACATTTGCAATGTTCAAAACAGTTGCACTCATTAATATTATTATGGAAACGTGATGTTTTTTTCCAGGATTCTTTGATGAATAGAAAGTTCAAGAAATAGCATTCATCTTTTGTAATATTATAATGTCTATGACCTAACTTAATGCATCCATGCTGAACAGAAGTATTTTTTTTAAGTACTGACACCAAGCTTTTGGAATGGTAGTGTATACTGAGATATTGAGTTATTATTTGTTGGCTTTCATTGTATGGATAAAACAGTTGAAACTCTCTTCAAAATATCATCTTCTTAAACAGGCATCCACCGTAAAGACATCATAAAAGTGAAATCTATTTACAGCTATCTCCTGATTCACCATGCTCAAGGAATAAAAACATATTCATCTCTATAAACAGCATTTGTTGCATCCTCAGAGCTGTTATTGAATCTATTGCTATGGTGCATCATGCTATTTCTACTGTAACAACACAGGATTGCTTCCAAGAAAGACACTATTCTTTGTCCACCATGATTTATAATTCTATAAAGGTAAACCTCTGCCTCTGGATGTGAACAATCCCAAGGTTTATCATTCTTTTTTGTGTCTGGAGCACAAAGGCAGAGAAAATAAGGACATATTTTTCAGTGCATTGTGTTTGTATTGAAGTTGCTTGAAGTAAATAAGTTTCTAAAAGGCCCTCAAGAGTGCCGTTATACTCAGGCAATTTGGCAATTTCAGACTGAAATGGTTTCTTTCTAAACTTTCTGAAGTTCTTTCATGGAAACAAGTGGAAGAAATAGTTTCTGGTATACCTCACTTATGTCACTTCGGTAGAAACATCACAGTGGTACTGGTTTAACACAGTTTTGCACTTGCTGACTGAGGTCAACACTTAACTGGATGTTTCTTGACATTTTTTTGACTAAATGGTTGGAGATAAATGTTCCATGCTGATATATGCTTGAGGGCTTTCTTCTGGGCTGACAGGGCTGAAATATGCACCCCAGTAAAATGAGATGGAACGCAATTGGGGTATGAATTCCTTGACAGTTTTTCCGCTGTTTTATAGGTAATTCTGGCTGTTCTTACATGCAGATCCAAGTGATTGCATGGGAAAATTACAAAATGGCTCCTGTTGAGCAACTGAGCTCTACTTTTTGGTTTTTAGATTTACTTAAAAACAAGATCACTTGATTTGAAAGCAAAACCAGTTGGGAAACCAATGGTGGGGATTTACTGCAAAAAAAACAAAACAAAAACACAGCTGAGATGAAATAAGCAAAGTCAGTCTACACAAAATTAGTCCACACAGAACTTCGCTTTGAACCTCTGCACCAAACTGACAGCAGCAAAGGGTCTGTAACTCTTTATAGCACTCTTCTTCTCTTATCTTGCCAGGAAACAGAAGAGAAAGATCATCATCTTTAATGCTGTTTGAAAGAAAGGTGCTCTGTCAAAACAGATAAGGCTGTTCTTTTCTCTTTTCTTGGTTTCAGACAGTAAAAGCAATCCTTTATCAAAAAAAGATTGAAAATAAAGAATGAAAAACATATATTCTTTAGCCCTTGAATGTTCCATCCCATGTAACAAAATATTAAATTTGAATGTATTTGAAATGTTACCATGTACAAAAATGATGGATGGCTGGCTGGATGGATGGATGTTTCATTGCTCCACATGTATCTCAATGCTTTCAGTAGAGATCTGTGTGCCTTGTGACAAAAAACTGCTGCCAGCTAATGTATAGACTATATTCTTCAGTACTTGAAGTTCGTATTTTCAAATGTGCTGTGGAATTCTGTGGGGTCCTTTAATGGGTAATTGGGGTGGAATGAGTTTGCTGCTAAAATGCCAGAAGGTTCTGGGTTGAAGTCTAGAGAGAGATGATTACAGGGAAGAGGCTTGGGTAATTGACGGCCATTGAACAAAGGGATCACTGCTTCCACAGAGTTTGGCCAACATTTCCACAGGCCTTGCATTTAGCCAGCCTGTAATAATGAAGCTGTGTGTCTTTGTCCGTACTGTAGCCAATATATCTATCTCAATACTTTTATAGCCCTGTTGACCTGACAAGTAGTCAAATGGTTTAACCTAGAGCAGAATTTAGTCTGGGAGTGCAAGGTACTTTGTATGAAAACATTTGTGGATCTTCCTCTCAATTACTTCAGTTAAAGTTAAATATAAACGTAATAATACTAATATACCAACTTTCCGATGACACTTTTGTCAATCAAGACTAAGTGGCTGTCTACACGACACCATTTTCAATTAAAAACTTAAACTTTTTATGCGCTTAGGCTGTTCATTTACACAACAACGGCGTTTTACGGGGGCTGAAAACGCACTTTTGAAAACTTTTTGAAAACAATAGCGTTATCGTCTCCATGTAAACTACATAAACACGAATTTGTGAAAACGGTGGCGTCATGCGCATGCATATGACGTGTTCAGTCTATAGGCGTGTAGTGTTTCTTTACAAAGTGAGATCGCCAACTACTGGTCTGGAAGATGAATACAGCATTTTTAGTCGCTTAATTGTTACATTTTAAAGGTGTAGCTTAATGTTTGACAAAAGACTTTCATTAATAATGACTCATGCATTAAGTCAGTTTTTCTATTCTCAGTTCCGGCTCATTTCAACCCCTTGCGTGTGAAAATGAAGAGGTACTGGACATAAATAATAATAATAAAGAAAAAGAATAGTATGCTATTAATCTATTACATTGCACATTCTCAAAACCCTTGCTGTAAACACCCACAAACACAAGCCTGGCAGATTATAAATCATGCATTTTGCCATTAAAGATTCATGCAGTTCATAAAGCATAACTCTGGGTGTTTATATATACATGTGTTTTTCCACACTTAATATGATTTTTCTGGCTTACTGAGTTAGCCTGTGCATCGAATGGAGTATCTTTCAAGAGGGGTTTAGAGAAACATGGCCACTCATTATTTTGAGAACCATCTGCTAGTCGAGGTACAGACTGCAGAAGGATCTATTTCCTCTTCTACTCGATGATCTCCTGTAGCTGCGTTTGAACTTGAAATCTTTTGGTTATCAGCCCGGCTTCCTAACCAAAACGCCACCATAACAAAACATTCAGAAGAGGGAATGAATCTAATTAAATTAAACATTTCATGGTCTACCAACTAAGCTACACTGGCTCCAAAGTCACCATCCACAGCCAGTCATGCCTCATTCCCTTCACGTCCTCCACTCTCCAAGTACAAAATGACAAATCAAGCAGCTTTACAACCCATCCATGTGCTTCTCAATAGCCACCAGGCACTGTTTGATTGTGTATCAGCTTCATGGAGCAGCGGATATTGGCTTTGTTTGCCTACGGCTTTGTCGTTTTTCATCTGGGTCCCTTTTTTTCTTCCATTTGGTATCTGAGTTCACTGAAATGTGTACAATTAGGATCCCCGGAAAGACTAATAAACAAATTTGACAAATTGCCAGTGCTCAAAGTAGAATGAATATACAAAATGAAAGAAATAAATCCATCCATTTTCCAATCCGCTTGTCCCATGTTAAAAACAAAAAATCAATATAGAAAAGTAAAAAAAAAACTTTTTCTATATATGTGTGTGTGTGTGTGTGTGTGTGTGTGTGTGTGTGTGTGTGTGTGTGTGTGTGTATATATATATATATATATATATATACACACATATATATATATATATATATATATATATATATATATATATATATATATATATATATATATATACATACACACACACATATATAGACATATAAAATTGCGGAAAGTATCCGCAATAAGGTTTTCCTAGATAAAAAAAAACAAAAAGTCTAGATAATGAAAGATTCTGGATTCGGACACAGCATTGACACCTTATGCAATCAGCTGTGTTGTTATTGCTTTGGCTTAGATGAATTAAATTAATCTTCTTGGTCGCCTCCAGGTGCTTCAAAAGCGATATCCTGCATGAGTTGCATTTCTCTGCCCACAAACAAATCTAATTTATTTGATTATTAGGCAACAAAGCAGCACAATATGACTGATGATATTCCATTGCTTTTCGGGGTTCAAAACAGGCTGGAGAATCAGAATTGCATCTTTAGAGGCCTGTAAAATTAAGCTGATTTAACAAAGCTTGCTTAGTTCGGGATTGTCTCCACATTGGAGACAGAACGGGCAAATCAGAGGCACACAGTGCCCGGAAACACAAGGTAGCGCCATTCCCCCCCCCCCCCCCCCCCCCCCCCCATGCACCCCACTGAGAATCCAATTTTGGCTTGATTTGGAAGTCATGGAACTGCTCATAGGAAGTACAGAGAGAATAGAAAGGAGAGAAAGGATGCATTGAGGGAATACAGTCTGCCAGATCCGGAATAATGTAAAATCCTAAAGACAGATAATTCACAGATTAGTCCGGATCAAGGCCGTGTGGAAGAGAAAACCCATCAGCGCCCCAAAAGGACTAGTGTGAATCCTTTTCTCAGGTGGAAATCAGAAGGTTTGCCAATTGTGCAAAATATTAAAATTACCATATGAATATGGAGTCTTTTTCATTCTGGTTAAAGCAGATTAAAATCTATTCGGGAAACTAATCATCATAGTTCACAGCAAAAATGCTATATTAAATTAAAATAGAAATATTTTACATTTGTATAATCTTATAGATAACTATCATTTATAAGATTTAGAAAATCTAAAATATATATATGAAGAGTTCAGATGCAAAAGCCTCTAAGTGCCATCTGAAATTTTCTTATAGAATGATCATTTTTATCAAGCTCATATATTTAAATTCAGTAATTTCACTTAAATGGCAAAGAAAATTACCTATTAATTGTCATTTAAGTGAAATTATTGAACTTAAATATACGAGCTTGATAAAAATGATCATTCTATAAGAAAATTTCAGATGGCACTTAGAGGCTTTTGCATCTGACCTCTTCATATATTGATACAGTAACTTTATTTTTCAAATGTGCATTACATAGTTCAAAATACTGAACAAAACATTCACTTCAAACCCCTTTGAGAGCGCACACAAATTCTTCTTAAATGTGAAGTTATCGACTCAATTTCACACCCTCATGGATCATACTTCACATTTTCTTTCTCAAGCATATGCTTTTGTCTAGAATTCAATCTGTAAGGCACATGAGGGAATTTGCAGCCAACCTAAATTTAAACCAGAGTTCAATTTACTCTGGATATATGACAGTGATGTATCAAAATATGATGAGTATTGCTAAGATTTACACACTCCCTGAGCACACAAAAAATTTAGGCAAGGACAGAAACACCACAAATCACAGTCAATGTCGGTGTCACTCACTGTAATAAGTACGCTTTCATAAGCTTTAAAAATGGCAGCAGTCTTCAGACTTTAATTGAATCAGTTCTGTTTGGAATGTTACTCAAGGGGGCAATGAAGAGCTCGGGAATGTCTGCCACCTTCTGTGTGGAACAAAGTCGGATTACGAAAAATGTCTGTTGGTAGGCAGCAGGAATGGGAATTGTGAGTATGCAGTGAAAAAATGTGCATTCAAATTTTAAAGCAGAAATGGCAACATTACAGTGATCCATGATTGAAATGATTCATGATTCAATTCATGATTCATCAATTTACTGATTCACCAATTAATTGATTCACTGATTATTTCAGCAGAAAGGCCCGTTCACACCAAGAACATTAACTATAACGATAAAGATAATTATATTGTTTTAAAAGTCATCACCACAACTACAATAATAACACAATATAACACTGGAATCACTTTCAAACAAAAAATTTCCCAGCTGATGAAGGATAAAAACATTGACAAGCAATCAGAATCCATCCGACTTTTAAGAGACCAGGCATTTAAATCAGCAGATGACAAAACTTCAGCGTGTGCTTATGATAAACAGAAAGCTATCGCACGTTTGTGTGGGCGCTAATATTGTTATCATGGTAACACTTTACAATAAGGTTCATTAGTTAACATTAGTTAACTACCTTAGTTAGCATGAACTAATAATGAACAATACTTCTTCAGCATTTATTAATCTTAGTCAATATTAATTTCAACATTTACTAATACGTTATAAAAATCAAAGGTTGTATTTGTTATCATTAGTTAATGCACTGTGAACTAACATGAAAAGCTAAACAATGAAAAGCTGTGTTTTTATTAACTAACGTTAACAAAGATAAATAAATACTGTAACAAATGTATTGCTTATTGTTAGTACATTTTATTTAATACATTAACTAATTAACCTTATTGTAAAGTGTTACCGTTATCATTATAGTTGTTAACGGTATGAACAGACCTCAACAGAACACAGTAACAATTCTTGTTTAAATGCATGTCAAACATGACTAAATGAATGACTTGCGGTTCAGTAAGTGAATCTGAATAATTCACTAACCAGTAATTCAGTTTGATCCGAACTGCCTCACAAGACTCATTTGTTTGGGAATCAAACTACACTGCTTTGTTTCATGCAAGAATGCATACTTCAAGAAACAGAACTGCATTTTTACATTTTTAGCATTAAATACATCCATGTTTTTGAGTACACCCATTTGGTACTCACAAGTACTCACAAAAAATACATTGGTGTCTATTTGGTACTCACAAGTGGTGGGCTTGTTGCAGTTGTGCCCGTGCCGGAAATACTGTGGGTTCTCGATCACTGGGATACGGGTCATACCGATCACCACAGCGTCAGGCCCAGCGTCCAGGGTACACGGAGTTATGATGCCGTGATTGACGTGGTGGAGGGGGCTGGCGGAGTCTTCTTCACCGCTGATCACAGCCACGGGTCCTGCAGAGAGAAAAAGAGAGCCATCACACAAAATGACATTGGTTGCTTAATGGAAAATGAATGCAGCGTAATACATCTGAGAGGGAAAAGCGGGCAGGCTCATTTGTCAGAATAAACGTTATCTCTTAGAGCTGCGACTGGCCTCTGAGCTCTTCTCTGTCATTTGGTCACACATTAACCGCCTCGGCCTGATTCAACCCCAGAAGCCTCAGCTGCCGTGGCCCCGGGCCACGATAAATACTGACTCCCCAAGTTTCCCAAAGTCCCATCATCGGCTCATTTAGTGGCGTCAACAAAAATACGCCCACATTCAGTTTTGGGCCTCCAAGCAGGCAATAGATAAATGTCAGGCCAAGAAAATAAAGAAGGCCTGACTGGTGCCATGAGAGAGTTTCAGGACAGCTGACTAAACCAGCACTTTCCCAATAGGGTCATTGCTACATTTATGTTATACATTTTTGCATCATTTCTTCCTTAATTGTTCCTGATAAATAAAATAAAATAAACATTAAATAAACATTAATTATTTAATGTTTAAATACAAACAATGTTGTATATCTTTAAATTTGTATTAAAGTTGTTGTATAAATATTTAATATAGCAGACTGTTGAGCTCTGAATAAAGCCCCTTTCACACAGAGATTCCGGAAAATACACGGATAATGTGTCCGGAATCTGTGAGTGCGTTCACTTCACACACATCCCGTAAAGATCCCGTAAAGACACGCGACTTTAGGATGTCAGATGTCAGTTCTGCTGATAGCTCCTCTTCGTCATTTCTACACGAAAACGAGTCCATACTCCCCAGTAGCGCCATTGGTCCTGGCTTTTGTTAACACAGGGCGCGTTTCGGGACTGATCCCGGCAATGTTACTAGGTCCCCATCCCGGCATTGATCCCGGCATCAATCCCAGGACGTGTTTGCGTTCACACAGAAGGCATTCTTTTCACAGAAGCAATTTTACTGTGTGAAAGGGGCTTAAGTGAGCTAACATTTGAATGCTTTGAATGTTCGACAACATGATTTATTGTGAGAACATACAGAAACACTCAGGGTGTCATTCAAGGCTTTTTCTAAGAGAGTTTCAGGGTCGAAATGAAGATTCACAGGGCTATTTAGTTCATAAGGTCAGACATCTTGACACAAGGCCAATGAGTGAACTGGATACAGTTATTATTATTAATTGATATTTGAGTAGGTCATACGTCATAGTACTCAAAGAAAGCTTAATGTTACAAATAAGCATAGCTGCTTCAGTGTTAGAGACACAACGACTCATAAGAAAATTATGAAAAAACATGTAGAATATGCATTGGAATTGTTTTTCCCCTCAGGGATTTTCCTCTCCTTTGGAAGGTATCATGCCAGGAAGACAGTCGGTAAAGTAAGCCATACTAAAGGAAAAACAAGTAAACAAATATATAAATGAGCTGAATATTTTGAAATATCTATCAAACGCTTCACTAATTTGAATGACTACTTTATTAAGAAGCATACCAGTCGTCATTAAGGTTTCATTTGGAATTTAGTTGAACTGCAAAATGAAAAAGACTTTTATCTGATCTTATTCTGCTCTTTGTGAACTTCAATCAGAAATCCAAATGTAATGAGCAGCCGCAAATCACATTTCTGGCTATAAATTGAGATTATTTTGAGACAATAACAGTGGTCTTCTGTGACATATTTAAGTGGAAATCTTGGGGAAAAGTCTTAATTAGTTTTAGCCTTTAAGACAGGAGACAACGTTCAATGTCAAATGACCCCTGCAGCTAATTGGGTCATTAAAATACTTTTCTTTTCTCTAATTGGAAAGTCTAAAAGCCCCGAAAGAACCATTAAAATAATTTTAGTAAATAACAAAAGTCTTAGCCAGGTGAAAAAATAACTAACACGATTACTCCTGTTCTTTCAAACCATCACCCTGATAATAGTCATATGGTCATTACTATTATTATTATTATTATTAATATCATTATTATTCAATGGTTCAAGTCATCCATTCATTTTATCCTAAAATTAATAGATGTTTTTCATTAGCTCAGTTTTTGCGTATCCGTGCATTAGTAATATTACATATTAAGCCTAAAACTAAAAGTACTCCTTAAAATTCCTCCTTGGTATCTTCAGGTTATACTTAGAGATGTGCAAGGTCAAACGCAGCTGTTAATGCGCTTCAAAATAAATACATAAAGCATATCAAATGGCACTTTCAAAATCCTATTATACAGCTGGCACGGTGAATTGAAGATTGCATTCACTCGATGTCGCCTTTTGGCATTTTGAGTTAGAAACTCCATCAATAAAGTGCTGGAAACAATTTAGGTGGCCGAACAGAAAATGGGTAGCTTCCTCCTGCTGTCATCATCTCTATTGACCTAGACAACTGTGTTTTATCCATAAGTTTCCATTTATTTTAAAGGACATCATTCTCTGTCTGACAAAAACATTTATTATTATTATCACTATATTCCAAAGGATACGTTTTCAGAAATCATAAAAATAACAAAAATACATGTATAAAATAAGCGCATGTATTATCAAGCTGCTTTAAGTGTACTTTGAGCTCTCTGCTGGGACTGAGCACTACATAAAATGCTTAAAAAAAAACACATTTCAGTGATGAATTATGTTTTTATTCCTTCTTCCCGTACAATGAAAGCCTCAAGGCCAATATTATTTAGTGCCTACAAGGAGACATTATTTGATCTTTTCTTCTATTTATGCATCGGAAGAACAAAGTCAGTTTAATAAGATTGTGAGATGGGCGGAAGAGAACCAGCAAAACCTCCATAAAGACAGTTTCTATGGGGTGGGAGGAGCTAGAATGTAACTGGAAGTGCCTGAAATTAGATTGTTAACGGCAGCTGTAAGGATAATATTCAAGAAATAATGTTACATTTTGGTGTGTTCCTCAAACCTATAAAATGCAGAAGAGAGACCCAATTTCCATTTATATTCATTATATGGAAAAGAGCAGCCTGGACATTCTCCTAAACATTTATTTTTGTGCTTCACTAAAAAAAAAAAAATTTCTCTCACAGACATGAGAAAATAACGACAGACTTTTAATTTATGGCTGAAAACACTTTAAATCATTGTGAATATCTGCAGCCATGTGTAAAAAAAAAAGCTTGGTTTCCCTTGTTTTTTAAACAGATGATGTGCTTCCCCTTTCTGGGCTGATTATCATACAGAATTCCATTTACAAGAAGTTTTCACACAGTTGTTAATTAGTGCTGAAAATAACTGCGGTAATCCTGCATGAGGACATGCATTACACATGCAAACTCGCACACAAATTATCCCCTTGCTGTATGTATCACAGCAACTTCACACAATTTGTGCCATATGAGTGACAGCACTGCATGATAGACGTGTGTATTGTAACCCAGAATTACAGTGAACTCACTTTTTGTCATCGCAATGATTTTTCCAAAGTATGATAATAGTGGAGCTGTCTAACACATCTAAATGAGGCAGGAGGGACTCATCCAAACAGAGCGTTTTCTGGAACGTATGGAACCATCCTAACCACAAATAACTGGTTTGAAACCACAATGAAATTATAAATAAGTATAATAATAATAATAGTACTAATAATAATAATAATGTATCTAATAGCAATGTTAATAATAATACAAATAGGCCTAATATTATGTTAATAATAATACAATAGTCCTATTTTTATATATGACAATAATTTAATAAAATCTTATTATTATTATATATTTTTTATTATTATTGAATATATGCACTGAAATTGTATATATGACAATAATTTAATAAAATCTTATTATTAAATTATTAATAATAATTAAATTACTATTTTAATTAACTATATTATATTTTATTAAATATTATACAATTATTTGTATTTTATTTAATACATGTATTAATATTATATTAATACTAGTTTTAATAATTGTAATACAGTAATAATAATAATAAATTACAAATGTATTGTAATTTTATATAATAATAATAATTATTAAGTAATATTATTTTATATAATACATACACTTTAACATATATTATTCCAAATTATTATCATTATCATTTCTATTATATATGTATATAATACGTTATTATTATTATTATTATTATTACTATTATTATTTATCTAGCTTAATTTCCTAATTTTCGAACTATGACAAAGTGTACAATTTTACTTTATATTTGTAATTTATATATATATATATATATATATATATATATATATATATATATATATATATATATATATATATATATATATATATATAAACAATCAACAACCCAAATGAACAAAAAGCGACATTCTGAGCAGAATTACATTTTGCGATTGGATTTTGGAACAGGGCAAAAACAATATAAATCAGGTTTATCTTCTCACTCAGTTTCTGATATGATCACATATATTTTGGAGTGTTTACACATGCAAAACGCACAGTTAGCTAAACATTGGTTATCGTGACAAATCCAGACGGAAACACGGTTTATCATGACTGAGAATCACACTGCACGCAGTTAGAGACGGGCATAATCAAAACTGATCTCAATCTCTCTGCTCTTTTTTTGAACTTACACTTTTAAACACGCACACACCTGCTGGGACCGATTCTGTGCAAAAGGTGACAGGGACGATTGATCCTGTTTATAAAGGCATCTGAACCCTAGCTGTCTGAAAGCCATTTGCCTGGAGTTGATGTGGCTTCCTTTGATGTTGAAAGTCCACTAAGCACTGTATCTCAGGTAGCTATAAAAGATAAAACAGGCACTATCCATGCCCAATTCTCTCTTATGGCAATTGTGCGCTGATTGCAATGCAAAGCAACCATGCAAGACCAGCACGAATAAATTACTCACATTACTTCCTCTGATCTCACCAATGTGAATTGAAGTGTCTCCTTGACATCAAACCACCTCGTTCGAGAGGGAGAGACAGAGAGAGAGAGAGGTACAGACATGGGAAAAGGGGATGATTCATACTTTCCTTAGCATATGAGCCTGATTGGAAGTTGTAGAGCTGGAAAATCAGCCATATAAAAACACTCAAGCCACTTCCTATGGCCGTAATTGCACTGTCCCTTTTGCTCATTCCTGTGCAAACCACGGTAATGGCCTGAAGACGGTTGCTTTTCTTGTTCTCCTGATCTGTGAATTGCCCAAATATATCTGTGGTGCCCCTTGGTGTCAGCGGCAATGACAAAACTCTTTTGTTGGGTAAACAGAGAATATGAACACAGTGAATCGGCTCCCCGGTGTTCTGACTGCCTGCAAGGCAGACAACAATGCAGTCTTCATCTCGCCACTTTTCTCTTCCAAAACACTCTTCAATTGCTTCTCGGTAAGCATGTCTGGACTCAACAGTTCTTTACACAAAACATCCTCAAACATAAAGAAATGCTGGGTGTGAATTTGGGTTTTATTTTATTGTAGGAATTATTTTTATTGGACTTGACATGAATAAGGAACAAATAAGGAAGTCTTTCAACAAATGACCAATTAATGGAGAGGCTTAACATTCAGAAAATGTAAATATTGTAAATATTGCACGAGATATTTTCTTCTATGAGGTTAGATAGATAGATAGATAGATAGATAGATAGATAGATAGATAGATAGATAGATAGATAGATAGATAGATAGATAGCATTTTATTATATAATTTGGTTGTTATGCTATGAATTGTGGCAAAATATTACATATTAAATTAATGTTATTGTTATTTTTTTAATTATTATTATTGTTATTGCAGGCTTTTAATTACAATTAACTGACTATGAATTGTCTAATACAGTTGAGAAGGTCTGTTGAGTATAGAAAACAATTTTACAGACATTTGATGCGTTTAAAAGTACCGACCATTCACGCAAGGTTGTTATAGGTTATCTAACATATCTAATATCTCAAAAAAAACAAAAAAACATGGGACTTAAGCCTCTTATGCTTTTTTATTTTAATGTAACTCAAGTGCACCGTACAGAAAGTGCCTAATAGACCTCATTTGCTGCTTATTTCCTCTTCAGTGAGGACGGCCCACTATACACTGACAAGCGCAGAGGAAAAATGGAACGATTATGAGGAGAAATTTTTCATAGAGTGCCTCCTTAAGTAATAAGCAGCTCGTTCGCTCGATATGAGAGATGGAAATGTGGAAACACTTTGAAAACAGCAGCTTACTAGTTATCACAATTTCATCTCTGTGAAACAGATTAATAGTACAGCAGCTCCTGGAGCCTCAGGTGTACTAAAGACTCGCCGCCCTTTCTAATATGCATTTCAAATACACTTTCCTTGAACATTAGCTACATTTATTAGTGCTCATACTCCGGTTTAGATATTTTAGGGAGTGCAACGAACACTAATAATACCTCACATTGAGCCATTTGTTGAGGAATCTAGTGCTATTTCTTTTCAGACTTACAATTTTACCCCAACCAGACTCGAATTTGCAAGCTTAACTCAAATGCTACATGCTAACCGCTAAGCCTCAGTTCTGATGCTTTTATGCACCTATTTTAATAATTTTTTTCCCCTCACAGCTTGTCACAGTATACAGTATTCTTCCAGCACAAATCAACAACGGCATGATTAGCTCCCCATGTCATAAAACAAAGTTAGCACCTTCGCTAGTCAACAAAACAGAGTCCCGGTATAGGAAGCATTAATATCCCCTGCCAGCACCTCTGCAGTCGGGCCAAACAATGAAAAACCGGCTGGAACATAAAGGCAGTCAGTCATCTTTATGTTCCTTAACAAAGTAGGCCATAGTCACAACATTCGATGTGCATTTTGTTTATAGCTGTATAAACGCCCGTGGAGCTGGAGGGGAAGGACAGGACAGCCGCTTCGCCCTGAAGGGACAGATGAAGAAGCAAATAGTGACCAAATCTCCGCAAACATAAATCTGTCAGACACACACACACACACACATTAGCAGGATAAAGGACACTAGCCCAAGACTGAAACCTCTTAATAATAAGAACCAATTTTTAGCTGTTCAGATACAAAGGAGAAAAACGATTCTTTGCAACTATGATGGCAGGCGCTATTTATTATTTTGATTTTAGCAAAAATAAGATTGTGAAGAATAGAAGTGCAGATCAATGCACTTTCTTAAAGTGATAGTTCACCCAAAATTGTAGCCCATACAAGACGTGCACAATCGCTAGATTCTACATGTATTTTAATATACCAAAAAATTTTTTTTTTAAAAATTATATATATATATATAAAGTCATATATTTAAATGACGATGAAAAATAGATGCAATTTAAAATAAAGTTCTATATTTAAATTCATAGATTAATATTATTATTTATGGATGGATGGATTGATGGATGGAAGTAGGACAGACAGGCAGATAGAGAAAGATAGAACAATAGATAGAGAGAATGATAGATAGATAGATAGGTAGAACGATCAATTGAACGATAGATAGAACGATGGATGGATGGATGGATATTAAATGTTTGTCTATGCTTCACAGCTATTTTGTTGTTGTTCACGTCAAACAAATATTCTCTTTGCTTTTATGTTAACTCTCAAGGACACTGACATGTTTAGCTTTGTTCGTTCAAGGTCTGCTGTTTAAGATGCAATGTGAAGAACAGAGAGTAGACGGCATGGACTCAAAAACCCGCTTCCAGAGAACGGTTCATGTTAATACACCAGTGGCACATTTATGCTTAATGCTCACATGTACATCCACTACAAACCATGCAATATTTCCAACATTCGAATCACAACAACATGCAGAGGCTTACATACAGTACCGGCACTGCTGAAATGTTTCACGCTCAGCAAATTCCCCTGGTTAGGACACACAGTACTGCAAACTGCAACGCTCTGTTCGAGACTCAAAGGTTCCTCATAGCTTGACTTTCTCGGACGTAATTATCTCTGAACATAATCAATTAGACAATCAAATCAAAGCAGTCAGTATTATGTCATGTATTATTAATTTGAAGTAAATCTGGCAAAATCTAATTTTAAATTAATAAAATTGTGCTAATGAAAATCCAACCACAGAAAAAAAAGAGAGAAAACAATCGCTGTCCCAAGTGACTAGCTGCTAGCATGAGCGCACATCTCTCCATCATATGAGTCACAGCATTGCTTTAAAATTCTGCCCACGGGTATCGCGGTTTCATTCTCGTTCATTATGTCAACTGGCAGTGTGTAATGGCACCCCTAGGGGACTGGAGGTCCTCGTCGCATGTAACCTTGCAGTGACCCTGTGACGTCTTGAGCATATCGCAATTGGCAACTGACCAGCTTGTGTCCTAAATGGAAAAATGAAATATGGCCATACGTTTGGGCTGCCAATATTCCTACAACTCCTGGAGCGATTTTGTAAAGTGACGCAAGATCTGTGACAGTAAGTCAGAGTGCGGTGTCGCTCAGGTGCACCTGAAGCCTCTATGCGGTATTTTACCCTCAGAGACCCCCTCTGGTGAATCTTAGATAGAGGAATAGAGAAACCGGAGGAAGGGAGGGAGAAAGAGAGCAAAGAACACATATCAACTGGAATGGTGACAGCCACACACATTCATCGCACAAGGAAAACATTTGGCTGATTGTGCGCACCGCAGTGAGGCTTCACATGGCTGGCAGGTGTTTGATTCCTGTGGAATGCTAATGACCCTGATCTCCCAGAAGAAGAGAGAGAGAGAGAGAGAGAGAGAGAGAGAGAGAGAGAGAGAGAGAGAGAGAGAGAGAGAGAGAGAGAGAGATTGTTGAAATGGAAATCTGACTTGAGAGACGAGCAATAATGTAACTGACTACAAAACCTGCCCACAAAAAGTGCACTGCAATCTTTTGCCGTGTTTAGGTCATGTCAGAATGATCTTATTTATGAGCTGAACGCACATGAGCTCCACCAAGTCGGCATGAAATGGAAATTCACCCAATCTATTTTTTAAATGCATGTCATTGATCTTATTGTGAATGATTCATCTATGCATACATTTCATTTGATTATTTTTTTATCTTGTAATTTTTAATCAAAATGTCATGACTCAATCTTACTCAATCTTTGAAAGCGTTGCGAAATGTATAAGAAGCAACATAATATCATTTTGCAGCCTGGGTTGTATGTTATATCGCAACTTTTAAGTTAATACCACTGCGAAACCTGTTCAATTAAAGATTTGTGGTGTAAACAAGTTTCTAGCTTGACAGACATAACTCATATAGCTGGTTTATGAAAGACTTGACCAAACTACCTTTTCCTATAATGTGCATTTTGCATTAGGCTGCATTAGCATTAAATGCTAAACAGCTTCCTGTTTTTGTCAGGAAGAACGAACAAAAATAGAAGAACAAAAA
Source organism: Leuciscus leuciscus (assembly GCF_965113295.1). Classification (NCBI taxonomy): domain Eukaryota; kingdom Metazoa; phylum Chordata; class Actinopteri; order Cypriniformes; family Leuciscidae; genus Leuciscus; species Leuciscus leuciscus. The sequence goes on along the minus strand of NC_138724.1, from coordinate 22,452,837 downwards.
ATTTGAAATTGTCCAGAGAACCTATTTTATTCAGACTAACATCACAAAATTTGATATCACAAGTGTCTTTAGAGTTACATGATTCATAGCAATCACACTATATTTCGAAATAGTTAGCATTAACAATTAGCCATTCTCAGTTTGAGACCAGCGGGTTTTAAGGGCCGAAGCAGAGCTAATTTCTCCGGTCGGCCTGCTTTTTGTTCAGACTCTGGTGGAAAGGTGTCTCTATATGGGGTGCGTTGTCAAAATGGAATCCTGCCGGTAAACTGCCTATTATATTTTAGTGAGAGAGAAAAGCTGAGACGAGTGCTGTAGACGGGTGTAGAGATAGGCAAACAGGAAGAGAGGCCACGGGGGAGTTGAGGGGACAGAGAGATGGACAGAGGGAAGATAAACTATCAGAAAGAGGAGAGCTGAGCGCCAGGAGGGACCACACGGGGCCAGAACCCTCATTTGTTAGCCACCCAGGCAGACGAGACTCCTGTGTGCTTTTATTGAACAGTGTCTTCCTGATAGATCTCTACTGCCCATGTAGAGTGGATGGGGGACAATGACCTTAACATCATCCTGTTCTGACTATGAGTCGTACAATCCACTTCCTGTTTTAGTGCCGCCCACCCCGTCACATGTCCCTTTATTCTATCTCTCCTACTGTTCGGAACGGACTACTGCTTACTCCACACTGTATATTGACAATTTTGCATATATATATATATATATATATATATATATATAACAAAATATAATAATCATACTATATGCATAAACCACAGTTAAAACCACAGTTTTTTTATTTATTTTTTACTTAGTTATGCAAACTATGATTGAGAATAGAATGTCTGCATGAATTACAGCGATGGAAATTTAGTGGGAAAAGGTGATTAATTATGAAAGCAAAAAATGGCCCTAAAAACATGCTTAATTTTCTTTATATAATTATTTTTAAAAATCTTCTTTTTCTCTCTCTGATTTTTGAGATTCTCTCATGAGATTCAAGTTCACGAAGTATAGTCCACTAATTATCAAAAAAAAAAAAAAAAAAAAGCCCCCTGTAAAAATAAGTTGCTGCCTTAAATTTTTAAGTTCAATCAACTTGTACAGTATGTTAAAGTAATTTCAACTTAAATTACATTAAACTGACTTTAAAAAATGAGTAGAATCTTGGATAACGTTATTTAACAATTTTGCATATTTAATTCAACTTAAAAAACAACAACATCTGATCATATAATAAGTAAATAATAACAAAAATCCTGATTGGCATTACATTTAAATCAGTCTTACTGGAAATGGAAGATTGAGTCAAGCATGTTGCATTATGGGATATACAGTACCTCAATATATCCTGTTGTTCACTGCAATTTTGCAAGATTTTTTCAGGTATTCAGAATATACATGCATGCATAATATACACAGTGGACATGTTCTATACAGCAGAATAAAAAGAGTATTGTGGTAGTCAGCTATTTTGAACCAAGAAAAAGAAACATCTTCCTCTCACCTGTCTGTAAGACTCCCTCCCTTCCTTCCTCCCTCACTCACTACCGATCATGCCCATTTCTCCAGTGTCATTTCTTTTCAAAAGCTCCTCTCCCTTTGCTTTAGATGGCAGGTGCATGACCAAATGAATACAGATTCTGTGGATGTCTCAGCATGACGGCGCCTAATCAGACGGCTCACAGGCAGTGTGAACACACTTAAACACACCTTCTCTTGTCCTCTATCAGCTCCATCCTCTGCCACAAGCTTCATGTGAAACGTGTGCATCTCCCCATCAACGAGGAAGACGGAGAAAACAAGGCAGAGAAAAGCCAGGCATATTCAACAGGAGGTGATCCATGATAAATATGAGTGTCGTGTCGCTCCGTTCTAGCTGGTTCATGGATCTGCACAGGCCTGGATTCTCAATTGTGTGTCTCTCGGGAATAATGCTGAATGTGACTGTGTCTAGCGATAAGAGAATGTGCAATGTCTTTTTGCTTGGAAACACTGATACTAGAATGTTCTTCAGCTGTGAAAATGCTTATCTGAAAGGCCTTAACAAACTTCCCTGACAAGCTAAACAAAAACAAGTCTAGTGAAAATTGCTGCTGATATTATTATGGAACCTTTGACTTATACTTTTAATTTCACTGCTGGGCTAAACACCGTCCCAAAGGGCAGAAAGTCTGCCTTCATTATTCCCCGCCAATTGTTGTTTTATCACCTAAAGGATTATATACACCAGCTTATTGTGGTTTAAACAAAAAATATAAATGTTTTTCAGCAGCCAGGAGAGTCATAAGAGATATTTTAGGACTTTACACTTAAAATAGTTGAATGTTTCTTTCTTTGTGTATATTGCTGATCACACCATGGCAATTCAGATAATTAAAGAAATCAGCAGTTTTCAGAGTACAGACTGTCCCGTCAGACTCTTTAGTCTGAGGCAAATAATATGGACGTTACCTTTTCTCGGCAAATAAATAAATAGAATAAAGGCAAGTATAATTTCTTATACTGTAGCTTGTCAGCATTTTAATATTTTAATTTATTTCGTGTGACAATTTAATTTGATCAAATATTCAGTTTAGTCTCACGATTAATATGATCAGCCATGAGTCTGTCATTGACCTAATAATAATAAATGTTATTTGAAAATATTATTAATATAAAAAATATATAAATATGTTCTACTGTAGACAATAATGTTTTATTATTATTATTGAAAATTATAATTATAAATAATTAAATAAATAATTAATAAATAAAACTGTTTTGTAGAAAATAATTCACAATATAATAATAATGATAATACATATTTGAAAAATATTAATAATAAATAAAAAGAAGGATAATAAATAATACATGTAAGGAAAAAATTCTACTGTAGAAAGAATTCACAATATAATGTTATTACTATTATTAAATATTGTTTTAAAAATATTATTAGTAGGCCTAATAAAAAATTCACAAACATAATAATAATATAGTCAATTTAGTTCACACTATATAATATATTATTAAAGTCACACTATAATAATAATGATGATAATAAATATTTAAAAAATATATATTATTAAATCATAAAAAGTTATATATTTAGTGTGTTGCACTCTAATAATGAAGTATTCTTCTTTATCCAAGGCTATAGTATTCATCTCAATGATTACAATCCTAAAGCGATGGGCATTGACTAAACACAATGAAACGGTTCATAGCCAATATGCGGTCAATGTCTGCATAGTTAATTCATAGCCTGCTTGCACAATGAGCCACAAAAACTAGCCAATTTCAAGATAAGGTGGCACCATGAACCTGTTCCCTTCGGATTGCTTTTTCTTCCCACAATGCTTTGAGTGTCGATTAAAGCAACAGGGACAGATAAATGTGATTCATTATGCATCGTTAGATAAAGCCTGCTAATCCCAAGAAAAGCTGTGATAACATGTCCTTCCTCTTGTCAGCAGTAAAAAGGAAACAAAATTCAACCTTCATAAGGTGTTAGCGCTTATTTGTGTGTGTATACGAGCTGGTGCTTTTCAAAAGTGGGAAAGCACAGATAGCCGCTTTATTTTGGTGTCTGAGATGTTGCTTCTAAACCTATTCTAAGCAGTTAAATTAAGGAAAATAACTTGAAGAAGCATTGAAATGCTCCAAGAATATGTGACATATCTACAGATTATTAATAAAGTGTGTTTCCGAGCACTCATAAAGCAATCTGAGGTATGCCATGATGGCCAGACAGAAGAATCAAAAGCCGACACTAAACTGTTCAGACGGGTCAAGGTTTTTCATTTCAAAGCCATCAGGGTATTGAGATTGACATGACCTTTGTGGCGGCCCTCCTTTCTCCTCTCTCCTCGTGTAATTGGTTTACATGCGAGTGTGGCGGTGAGTGATGTCAGCACTATGACAGAGCGAGGCGTTGAGGAGACATCAAACACACAAACAAACCACTCTACCTTCACATGTACTTCTCTTTCCTGTCTTTCTCTCAGCGGGCCTTGATGTTATCCGTTTTGCTGTCTGGAACACTTTGGGATATTTACGTCATGTTTTTAAAAAAAAATTATAAAATGAATTCCTAATCATAATAGTTATAACAATAGTGCATTTCATTATTAAATAAAAGCATATTATTTTTATTATTATTTTATTACAATTTAAAATAAATTGTTATATGGTAATTGATAAACAACTGTAATCAATAATACTGCTACGAATAATAAAATGAAACAATAATAATAATACTAATTATTATTATTATTATTATTGCTGTTGTTGTGTTAAACCATTTATTAAGAATAATATTAAAATACAATATAACAATACAAATAATAATAATTATTATTATTATTGTTTTATTTGTGATACTAGTATTATTCATTTATATAAATATTATTCTTAATACATGGTTATAAATGGTAAATGAAAAGAACTGTAATATTATTATTACTATTACAATTACTATTATTATCATTAGTAGTAATTACAATTGTTTAACATTTATGATTTAGAATATTTATAATAATATTTATAATGATTATAATAATAACCATATGCTTATTTAATAATGAAATGTATGTATTATTATTCATAATAATTGTATTATTTATATTCACTATTACAGGAGTAGTAGTAATTACAATTGTTCATCATTTACCACTTATTATTTAGAATATTTAGAATAATATAATATTTATGATTATTACTAATTAAGTATTGTTCTTGTTACTATTATTATTATACTGTATATACGTGCTATTCTTAATAAAGGGTTATAAATGGTAAATTATATAAACAAAGGGTTATAAATGGTAAATTATATAAACAATGGGAAAAAAGATTATTACTATAATTATTATTAGTAGTGAGGATTATTATAATAATAACCATAATTTCATTATTATTTTATTTTATAATTATTATTATAGTAGTAACAATAGCTTTTTTACCATTTATAACCCTTTTATTACTATTATTATCATTTTTAAAGCCAGTTTGTACATATGTATAATAAAGAATTTTTAATCACATGTTAATGCCAGACGTAAAGAAAGGCTATGTTTAATATTTTGTTATAATGAAAAAGACATTCAAACATTTAAAAAATAAGGCTTAAGTGTCCAACAACTTTTTGGAGTCTCTGTAGAAAATCTGCAGGGATTAAACTTGAAGCGGGGTAAAAAATGAAGCGTTCTTATAATAGTGACATTTTCTTGACAAACCAGTGGCCGTGTGACAAGCCGTCTGCCGCCAGTCAGAGCCAGACAGGACGTCCTGCTTTCCAGGACTTTACAGCCAAACGCAGACGGGATGGGGACGGACATTGCGGCAAACACACAGACAGGTTCCTTCTCCTTCTCCGTCTCCGTCATTAGCCTGCGAGGTATTCCGGCGAGACGGGAGGAAATGAAGGCTGGATGTTTGCGCTTCCACCTGAGGATGTTGCTGGAAAATAAACCTAGCAGTGATATGAGATGAGTCGCAGTCCAGCTCAAATGAGAGTCCCAGTCACTGAGACGAAGTGTTATCCTTATTGAAATGCAACGAAAAATACTTGAAATTCATTTAACTTTCGCAATGTGACGTATTTCGTTTTACACAGTTCTGTACGACAGAGTACGATGCCACTGTCCTGAACACGCTGCCAAACACCAGATCCTATCGCAATGCAATTATCCCAAAATCAAGATGTTATGGGCAGGCAGATGGACAAATCTATATTCATAGCATTATGCAGTCCATCCCTGCAGTGCTTAAATGAATGGTAATGGATACCTCTGGCAGAAATGCATCAAAGTAGGGGACTGGTGAGGCACAGAGGTGCCGGCACTGGAGCCAAGTGACTGCATTAGATGTGGTACTCTTGTGTACATATAGCCATCTGACTCGTGGGCTCATTGAGAGGCGGTGTGTGTTGTGTCCTTTCTCTCGACTGTGACAGGTTCACCGCTCTCATTTTGTCATATTTGTTGGGGCTGGTCTGGTGGCGGTCGTGTTTCATCAGTAATTGTGCAATGCTTCGGTCTAAGGTTTCACTTGGTTGCAGAACAATGTGTTTGACAATGACAAGGGACGTGTTCAGATGAAAGTTGATTGACCACCCAAATACTATAGATAAATATAAATGCATTACACAGCAGACGGCAAATCATTTTGTTTTAAAATAACAAGGCATGAAGCACAAACCAACCTATTTCACAACATCAACAACTATGATAATAATAATAATAAACAACATTATTATGATTATGATTATTTAAAAAATATTTTATTCATGTTTTGGTTCTGTTGTAATAATAATAGATGATGATAATGATAACAATAATAAATCATTATTATTTCCATTATTATTATTATTGTTATAATGACAAAATAACAAAAAGAATAAATAAAAAATAATAATAATTCATTATTTATTATTTATTTATTGTTAATTATTATTATTATTATTATAAAACTGGTTTTTCAAGGAATTTTCAGTAATAAGAATGCTTATTTTTCAAGTTTAATCCCTGCAGATTTTGTAAAGAGACTCCAAAAAGTTGTAGGACACATTTTAAAATGTATTTTTCATTATAACACAATATTAAACATAGCCTTTCTTTATATCTGGCATTAACATGTGATTATAAATGTCATACTACACATATGTACATGACTTGAATAATTTTAATAATAATATTAATAATACATAATCATTTATTTTATTTTAATAAAAATATTAAACACACACATACATATATATACAAATAATATTTTGCTTATTTTGCAATAATAATTTGGTTCTGCTGTAATGATGATGATTCTGATAAATCATTATTACTATTATTATAAAATGTATTATTTTGGTTATTTTATAATAATAATAAACAATTATTATGGTTATTTTAATTTATTAAATCATTAATTTGATGATATTGATGAATTTAAATGATAATGAAGATGATGATGATAAATCATTATTTATTATTAATATTATTATTGACATAAGAACCAAAATAATAAATGTAATAATAATAATAAAACAATAATAAAAAACTCATTATATATTATTATTTATTATTATTATCATTATTATCATTAGTAGCAGTAGTACTATGACAACCGAACCAAAATAACAATACTTGAATTAAAACTTAAAACTTACAAGTAAACATGGAGAATTTGACTACAGACCCTGGGAGCTGTGTACAAACTCTTTTGAATAATCTAGATTCTGTCTCGAAAGGGCATTATTGATAAATGCGGGGCATTTCTATTTCATAGGAGAGTATCCAAAACTCTGACCTTCTTTTGAAGTGATTGCAGCAACATTTCCTCTGCAACCCCTTAACCTATAATCATGGGCTTTTTGCTGCAAGGGACCATTTCAAAGCCTCTGCCAGAATTGGAAAAAAAATTATATATGTCCTCTCCAAATGCCTTGTTATTCTGGGGTGATCCCTGTAGTCGAAACAGGCCATGCGGGAAGCCGGGAAGCCCGGGGGTTTCAATCGCCCCCGCAGCCCAGTCGGCCCCGGAATATCGCACAGATAAAACGATTCTCCTTTTCCTGTTTCGAACAAAAGAAAAACAGATGAAGCAACAAATCTCCTATAATCCAGAGAAAATGGGCTTTCTCTGATTTGATCCTCTGTACTGTCTTTACAGCAAGGAGAGAGAGAGAGGAAATGCAAACATCTCAATGCTTTTTCAGCATCCAGTGGGAGTCAACAGCCACTTAATTTATGCCCTGACCATCGACCCAGGACTCCCTGTCTGTTAGGAGGGCTGATCTTTTGGTTGTTTGTCCAGATCCCACAGGAACTTGGTAGTGCTGATAGTTCCCTGATATAAGTGGTTCCAGTCAACATGGAGCGGGGTCATTATATATCCTGTCCACCCACTGAGACCCGTCTGTCTTAAGTCACAGGAGGGGAAGGTTACGCTTTGAAAAATAGAACCTCCAGGAATCACAATGACTTTTTCCTCTCTCTCCATCTCCTGTTGCTTCACTATCTTACTTCCTTCTCCTGACTTTTGCTGTCATCAGTATTACCGTTATGACATTGTAAAGCTAACTTTGAAAGATATAGTGTTCTAGCTGTCATAATCGCAAACACATAGCCAATGCTTCTCTTGCCCTTGGCTGGCACTTCCATAGCACTGTATGATGTCATTGTGACAATAATTCACAGCGAATGGTAAAGTTCCATCTTAAAATTGTTACAAAGATCCAATGTTAAAAATAATGCATATAAAAAGTTGCTATTCTTTCACCATGGACCATAAAATGTATTAAAGGGATGGTTCGGAGTAAAATCAACCTAGGGTCCTTTGCACCATGACCTCGAGCCAAACACCCCCCCAGAAGCTTTTTTCCCTTGGTTGAACATTATTAAAGTTAGAGCTTATTTAGAGAAATCAGCCGAATGGCTTAGTGCAGGCGCTAATGGATCCAAGGATGTATCTCGTAAATTACCCCACTAATAATGCCCAGAATGGTACCAAACTTCTACAGTAGTACAAATAGGTTCTGTACTCATAAAACGAGGCATTGGAAAGTTTGTAAGTACATCAGGAGTTTTTTTTAATAACACTTGCCTGATGGCTTATGCTACCGCTAACCCGGACATGGACGTCACTTCAGTGATTTGGGCAAAGCACGTAAAAGTCCTGGCAGAGAGCGATGCATAAGATGTAGTGTAACGACGCCCAGTTCCAGGAATGCACTAATATTTTGTTGGTAGTACCAGTTTGCAACAATTATTAGTTAACACTAAGTTGTCAACACTTCAAAAAAATTTTTTTTTAAAAATTGGATATACCAAAAAACTTTTCCAGCAACACCGGGTGATCGCGCTTTCTGCCAGGACTTTTACGGCCTTTTCCCAAATAAGTGACCTCGACGTCCGGGTTAGCGGTAGCATAAGCCGTCAGGCAAGTGTTATGAGTACAGAACCTATTTGTACTTCTGTAGAAGTTTGGTACCATTCTGGGCATTATTAGTGGGGTAATTTACGGGATACATCCTTGGATCCATTAGCGCCTGCATTAAGCCATTCGGCTGATATTTGGCTCGAGGTCATGGTGCAAAGGACCCCATCCCTTTAATACATAAATAAAATCCATCCATCAACCAATCAACCAATCCAAACCAACAATAGATGCATCGATTAATATGTAATATTCCCACACTCCTAGTGGACATTCTGTCAACGTTATGGAAATTATGAGGAAAGAAATTTGTTTTTCTTTGGAAAAATATGCACTGATGAATCACAATAAGCCCAGGAACTTGAACTGAACAGGATTCAATGGCCTCAAATGGCGCGTTAAAATTCAAACGAAAAGACCAAAGACCTTTTTTTCTTATTTTGTAGCAAATGTTTCCTCAGAAATCAATGGCCTTTTAAAGAGGCTTTTATTTTTACCTCAGTTCTGTTTAACCAGAATCCTTTCAGCAGATGTTTTATGCTTCACATCTGGCGAGTGGCATGCAAACAGTGCAGTGAAAAGCAAAGAGGCAATTACGAGGGCGACTAGATAAATATCCTGCAGAGAGGGCTCTTTTTGAGCGGGTCTGTGTGCGCAGGTGTGAGAGTACGGCTCTTGCAGATGGGCTAAAGGCTAATGATGAGAACAAGTAGGACTTCCACTGTCAGAGAGAGAGAGAGAGAGAGAGAGACTAGTTCAATTCAGTGGTCCATGGGCAGACAGCAAACAGCAAAAACTACAACCTGTAATGTTCTTCACACAAGACTAGGTATTGGTAGCTATCAATTAAATTGTTTCCTGAGAGGATAACCCCCCCCCCCCCCCCCAAATACCATAAATGTATCACAATTGTCATATGAAGGCTCTCTGCTATTGTATTACCACCTATATGAGATGAGACATTGTTTTATCAATAGTGTTTTTGCAGCGAAACTTTTTGACATTTTTGTTGTGCTGTTTTGTGGAATTGACAGATTACAATTATAATCCAACAGCTGAGATCAAAGGCAGGCAAAACTCCTGACTTTTATTTTCTAACGAGTGTGCAAGGCTGATAAATTCCCCTCTGTGTGGGCCGCTATCTCTAGGCCTTGGGGCACTATAGAGATTGACAGAAGCAATGCTCTGCACCAGACCTGGTGCTTCTGCTTTCATAATGCTGATTTCCCCAACATTTAACAGACAAAACAATGGAATTTGCAGCTTTAAGCTGAAGGAAAGTCCTCCAGGGGTGTTTGCAACTGTTGCTGGTGTCACATTCTTTTTCTTGAAGTCGAGTTGGACTGCAGATAAGAGTTGAACAATTTTTTTTAGTTTTGTGGTTCATAGAATACACTGGAAACTGATTAATTACAGCATGTTTAAATATATAGCCTGATATGTTACAGTATTTCCAGTTCTGTCATGACAACTCACGGGAGATTGGTATGGTAATAGAGATTGGCATGGTAATGGATATGGCAATGCTAATGTATTTGGTATTTGCGTAATAGATTTGCTACGTTGCTGCAGAACAAGTACAGAGACTTACTACTGCCAATCCGTTCACAGACATTGATGTGAGCATGTAAGACACACTGCTGCTGCTGCACATATAACATAAATGATTTAACCCTCGTAGCAGATCTATACAGGTGGAGCTGGGGAAGGTGGAGGGTTTCTGAAGCGTGCTTATAATTGTCAAACACATTGTTCTGCAACCAAGTGAAACCTTAGACCGAAGCATTGCACAATTACTGATGAAACACGACCGCCACCAGACCAGCCCTAACAAATATGACAAAATGAGAGCGGTGAATTCATTTTCAAATCATTTGGAAATAGTGTACAGTGGATTCAATTCAAATTCTAATATACAGTACAGTCTTGCACTATTTTCTGCATGATTACACTATTGACTGGCTGACTGTATTTATCCTGCTTATTACATTTATTATTCATCCACACATTAAATAAACACTTAAATGGACAGGAAATACTGATTTATATAATATTAAGTTGTTTTATCATGTGAGAAGAAAGAGCGTGAACGATACACCTAACAACTGTTACATCAGCAGGCATTTCAGAAGTGGAGAAAGTTGATGAATTTTGCCAAATAAGAACAGAGACAACTGCTACATTAGAATCACTGTCTCATTTTAAACAATGAAAGTTCACAATCTGAAAACTTCTTGCTTCCTGTTGCATATTGCATGAACTTCTTAGACTTGTCTAGTAAGTAATCAAAAAATGTTCTTACATAAAAGAAAACATAACGTTTAAGACACGGTCTTAACTTAGCGGCAATGTTTATGCAACTGGCTACTGTAGCTCAACTGGTAGCATGGCACTAGTAATGCTAAGACCACATGCTTGACTGATAAAAATTTATATCTTGAATGCATGCCAAATACATATTTACATGAGGGGCAAAAAAACAAAACAGCATGGGATACCCTGCTTGAAATATTCCCAATAATGAATTTGATCCCTGCTGCAGATAAGACCAAGATTAGAGAACATTCTCTCTGCATCCTTTTTACTCTCTCTCTCCCTTTATTTACGTCTTTGTTCAGCTGGAAGTGATAAAATCCGCCCGCCCGCACAGTCGTGCACCACCAGTCCCCACCAACTGTAACTCCAGCCATTCAAAATCAAGCATACACGCGCCCCCTCCTGCCCACACACACACGTCTTGACAGATTTACAGCCATTTAGAATATACAAAATGCAGTGAGATGTATGCGAGGGCTGAGATGCCATCAAAATATGACAGAATTAGATTGCGTTAATGCTAAGAATTTAGATTAATAATGCATCATGAGTGCAAAAGCATCTTGTACCACAAAACAGTACTACAAATATTATAAAACAAATCTTTCTACGGCCACAGTACGGTATATACCGTCATACCGCCCCAGCCAGACATGAGAAGTATTTGTAAGCTGCTTCAGATCAGAGATCCTTTCAAAGATTTTCTCTGCCCTTTTCAAAGTCCTAATGAAAGTCTGTGTTCTAACGCTGGATCTCCCAAGCCTCATTACTCCAACCACACATCGCCTGCCGCACTACCAACCTCTCCGAGACAGAGAAATAAAGGAAGTAAAAGAGGAAGGATACAGATGTTGACAGTGATAGAGAGAGTGAGATAAATTGAGGTGTGAACCTCTCGAAGCCTGTCAAGAACATCTTCGGGATGCAATTCACCTCAAAAATCAAAAGAAAGAAAGACGTTTTGCTTAAAAGTAAAGTGTGTAATTTCTGTGCCACAAGCGTCACTAGTCAGACATGCAATAACGACTGAATAACGACATTCAGACAGTCTTCAGTGGAGCTGCTGATTGCTGAACTTAACTTATATCATGACAACTCTCGGAGACTGGCATGGTAATAGATATGGCAATGTTAAAGGAACACTCCACCGTTTTTTGAAATAGGGCTTATTCACTTTCTTTCCTACATTTAGATAGGTGGGCAAATGCATTTTTGTCTCAGTGCATGCATTGTTTTAGTTTGACAGGGTCGGCGCTAGCTTAGCTTAGCACAATGAATGGAATCCTTTGTTGCCAGCTAGCATGTCCTGAGTAAAAGTGATATAAAAAAATAAATAAAAACCCACCTAATTACTTCTTGTGGCCTGCGTATTCCCAACAAGTACAAATAGTGATGCAGATTAACACTAGGCGATTTCCTAGGCAGATATTGACTTATATATTAAGGACTATATTAGGGGGAAGCACAGGCGAAGCACTGCTACTTGGGCGTGATATCTCTGCGCCCAAGTAGCAGTGCTTCACCTGTGCTTCCGACTAATATAGTCCCAAATCAATATCTGCATAGGAAATCGTCTAGTGTTAATCTGCATCGCTATTTGTACTTGTTGTGAATATGCAGGCCACAAGAAGTAATTAGGTGGGTTTTTTAAATTTTTTATATCACTTTTACTCAGGACATGCTAGCTGGCAACAAAGGATTCCATTCATTATGCTAAGCTAAGCTAGCGCCGACCCTGTCAAACTAAAACAATGCATGCACTGAGACAAAAATGCATTTGCCCACCTATCTAAATGTAGGAAAGAAGGTGAATAAGCCCTATTTCAAAAAACGGTGGAGTGTTCCTTTAATGTATTTGGTCTTTGCTGAATAGATCTGCTACGCTGCTGCAGAGCAAGAACCGAGACTTGCATCTGCCAATACATTCACAGATATTGATGTGAGCATGTAATACACACTGCTGCTGCTGCACATATAACATTCATGAAATAACCCTGTAGCAGATCTATACAGGTGGAGCTGGGGAAGCTGGAGGGTTTCTGAAGCGTACTTATAAAAAGCGCTATTAAAATAAAGGTGACTTGCAAAAATATTGTTCTCCTATATTGATATCTCCTATATTGACCTCCTGTGGCGGTCAAAAATGACAGATTTTTTTTTAATGAAATGAATGTACTGTACTTTAGTTTGATAATGTTGTTTTGTGTGTGTTCAAAAACCTTTACTAAGTTTCATACCATTCTGATGAAGTAAAAAGTTCTAAAGATGTCCAAGAAAGTAAAAAAAGAACTGAAGAGAAGTTATGTTTATTGTGTTTTACAAGCACTCCCCCTATTGGCCTTTGATTGTATTTATAGACAGTCTCGCCCCTAAACTCGCTCCATTGTTTGAGGCAGTAGCTGTGTCTAGAAACAACAAAAAAGTCATATAAAAAACAACAACACAAAACTCAAATGATTGCTCACATATCTGTGTCAGAACAGGAAAGACAAATAAAAAAAATAAAAAATAAATAAAAAATTATGAATTTTTTTTTGGGGAAAAAACAAACAAAACAGTATTAAAATAATGAGAATCTAAACTATCAATGAATCATTGAGAATAAAAAGTCCCAAACAATTCTGGATACAATACAGTACTGAGAAATGTAAGGGAAATTAATTATTAATTATATATATATAAAAAAACTTACTTCGTCTAATTTTGAGGTGAAAATGACCTCAGGAAAGGAAGAAAAAGAAATAAATCTGCCTTACTCTCTCAAAGTCTCGAGTCTCTGTGCTAATTACCACCTCCCTATTTCTCCTCCTCCTCCCTATGCTCGAAACGTTCCTTTTCCGCCTGACTGTCTGCGACGTGTTTATCCAGACGGCACCGCTGTGTGTAAAAACAACACATGTAGGTGCCACCGCAGGGTTCTCGTCCTGCTTTAACCTAGTGACTAGCATCATGCTAGTTTCTTCCTCTCCCTTTCAAAGCCTTTTTTGTCATTGTACAGTTACAACAAGCATTAAAGGTGCAATATGTGAGATTGACAGCTAGCGGTTAAAATGGGTACTGCAGTCCAAATTCAAAATATTGGAGAGAGTTGTTTCCCCCACCCCCTCGTCCTCAGACCCGACGCTCACGCAGAGACTTACAGTTTTGATTCGATTTATGATGAGTTGATATCGCATTCTAATATGCTCCCGATCATAGAGATTTTTAGATAGTTGTGGAGGCTTTTTAGATAGGGTCGAATCTGCGATCTCTGACCCAGTTTTTTCTCTGGATTCCATGGCTGCAATTTGCTGTGTTTGCAACCAACTGGCAACCTGTGGTGGCGAAATACTACTGGGTAAATTGGCAACGTGCGGCATCGCACAGACCAGAAAAAAAACAGACATTCCGACACGGAACATACATTTCAAAGTAAAATATCTGGCTGTAGAAGTGTTTTTCAGAGAAACGAGTATGTGAACTCAGCACGTTTCCTAAATATCTGCAAACATATTATGGTATATAGGGGTGGTGGTGGCGCAATGGATAAGACACATGCCTTTGGTGTGAGAGACCCGGGTTCGAATCCACTGTGAGACACCAATGTGTCCCTGAGCAAGGCACTTAACCCCTAGTTGCTCCAGAGGCGTGCAACCTCTGACATATATAGCAATTGTAAGTCGCTTTGGATTAAAGCGTCAGCTAAATGAATAAATGTAAATGTAAATGGTATTTTTATGGTTTAGTACAGTCAAAAACTCACATACAGAACCTTTAAATTTTAATTTATAACAGAGTCTGTAACATCTATACGTTCTGTATAGTACAGCTCGACTCCAATTGGTCTCAGACTCTGATTAAGCGCTAACAGAAAAACAAAACAACTCTTTAAACACTACAACCCCACATCTTCAGCTTTCATTTCACACTTCAGTTTGATGCCGTTTTGTGATGTTCCACAGATAGAGTCTTAATTTGCTTCACGGCTGTCCTCTAGAGTCAGTGTCACACGTTTGGCTTCATCTCTTCCTCAACGTTCCCTCTTTCTCCAACCAAGAAGGGCTCTTTTGGAAATGAGGTCCTTCAAACAGCCACGAGAGAGCGTTTCCCTCCCTTCACAATGGGAAGCAGGATGTACTTCCTGCACTTGTCTTGGCTCATTTGCATCCCGGGCTAATTGGCAACATTTGCTCATCAAGGTTCCTTGAGTTTGTAAATGACTTGTACAATTGAAGCCAATTATCAAGCTCAATGATTTAAAATCGACATGATCTGTCCCTGGCAGAGCAGGAAAACAGCAAAAAAAAAAAAAAAAAAATACTGCCAACACCAAGATCAATAGAAGGAGAAAGGTTTTTTTAAGTTTGAAGAGAAAGGAAGGGGGAAAAATCTGTTGGACAGTGTACAAAAATATCAAGAATAAAACTAGCATGATGCAAAGGTGTTAGGGAAGGTTGCTCTTCTAAGTTATACTGGAATGTTGCTTATATGGTTGCCAAAGTGTTCTGGGAGGTTGCTAGGTGGTTTCTTACTGGTCCAAGTCAAAACAGCCCAACTCAAAGTGTTTTGAAATTAATTATCCCCTACAATGTAAATATAATGGATTTTTCACTCGTTTTGCCATGAGAAAGAGCCCGAAGACGTACAAACGGTTACATTCAGAAGTATAATACTGTACTATAAAGTTGAGACATCTTTTTAAAGTGTGTGCTCTCATGTAACAATCAATTTGTATAATTATTTTAGTCTTGAATCTCTAAAATGTTTCCTGTCTGATGTTAAGAACATTCAGCATATGTTTACACAACGTTTAAAGTTTAGAATGTGCTCATGTTTTTAGACGTTTGTGCGCAAGTACGAAATAGACCACAAAGTTTTCCAAATGATGACCTTTCACGTCTTGCAATGTACACTTGAACTAAAAATAATCCTAATCTTAATGAGCATTGTGTCTACTTTTCTAGGTAAAATATCTAAAAGTCCTTCAAGATTAAGATACATTTACATGACACAAAAGTGCATAAGATATTAAGACTTGTCCTCATAGACTGTATTGAGAATATAAGTTAATTTTATCTTATGCATTGTTGCTTCTCAAGAAAATTTATCTTTTTAAAAGTATTTTTTTTATACATAAAGGGCCCTATCTTGCACCCAGCGCAATTGACTTTGTACACCGACGCATGTATCATTCCTATTTTGCACCCGCGCAAAGCGGACTTTTCCCTCCACAGAAGCACGTCGGTTAACTAAGAAATACACTTGCGCTCCCGGGGGCGGTGCAGCGCAAAGAGGAGGCGTGTTCCGGCGCAAACGTTCCTTCATGCTATTTTGCAGGTTTAGAAAACAATTGTGCCACTAACCAGGAAAAAATTGTTTAAAGTCAGTGGCGCGTTGCGCATGTTATTCATATGCTATTTTAAGGGCGCATGCTTGGCCATAATCAATGTAGCGTGTGCACAACGTGCACTTTGATTCTCTCACACAGAAGCAGCAGTTTTCATTTTTGCAAATCATACATTATTACGATAGATAGATAGATAGATAGATAGATAGATAGATAGATAGATAGATAGGTAGATAGGTAGATAGATAGACAATTTATTATAAAAGCATACATCTAACTTACACATTTACCCAAATTATCATACGCCTGTTTAACCGAAGTTAATTTGGGTGGGTTTCTCCATCCCGAATGTCCCTGATGAGAACGTCGGTCTCCTCGGCTGTGAACCGCTCCTGGCGCGCGCCTGGCAAATCCGCCGTTATAATAGGAATCCGCTTTAGAACAAGCGCGCCTGCTCTTAAAGGGAATGTGAGATGACGCTCTGATTGGTTTATTTCACGTTACGCCCAAACCACACCTATGAATAATGAAGCTACTTCAGACCAACCCCTTTTAGATTTGCGTCGGGCGCAAGAGGCATTTATCCCGCCGGGAAAATAGCAACAGCGCCGAGACCCGCCCACAAAGTTACTTGCGCTTTGCGCTTGACACTTGCGTTTCAGATCGTTAAAATAGGGCCCAAAGGGTGCATTTGGCCCTGCACACAGCATTGGTTTGGATGTTCTGTAAATTGTCACATAAAAAAAATGACATAAACGCAATTTTATGTTCTTGTTATTTTGTATCTTTAGATTCGGTCTTAAAACCGACAGTGTGAATGCTACGCAAACCAGGGGCCGGTTGCATAAACCGCTAAGACTAGTCTTACAAGTTAGTCAATTTTTTTTTCTTTAAGACTGTTCGGAACTTTTTTAAGTCAGTTACATGAAAACGTACATTAGCCTAATTTGATATCGAAAAGTAAGACTGACTGTCTCTTGATTAACTTCTAGTGGGTCATACTAGATCTTAAGACTTAACATAATAGTTATGTTTATGCAACTGGCTCCAGGACTAAATGCATCATTTTCGATGGTCTGGACCAAAAGAACCAACAGAAAAACAGGTGTGAACATCCAAAACGTTGCCTAAACATTTGCTGAATGTTGTTCCAACATCCAACTGAAAACTACTTAGAGATGTACAAATGACAACAATTACAAATGCATTATAACTATTTGACTGGAAAGTAACTGAGACACTGTTTGATCCACTTACCCCACTTTTGCTTATCAGTCTATTCCATAAAAAAAAAATAAAAAAAAACCCTACAACCAAGACATTGGGTACCTGGTAAATGAGAGTGAAACTACCGTATGTGAATGGCACACGTTGCCTGATCACGGTTCATTTACATTTTTCTGGTTGTTTCTGAGTATCGATGGGAAAAGATGACACTGATGAACAGTGATGCGTCCTGTATGGATCCACGTGGACCCACACACCCACGAAAAAGCAAGTCTCCCGGATCCAGAATCCTTATTTGAAATGGTCTCATTCTGTATAAGACATGATTGACAGGCAATTATCTTTCCTAAAGCTGATTCATTTTTTTTCTTAGCTATCCTAAGGAACCTTTCCTTTTTTCATAATCTTAAGGTGTCTTCCGAATAACAAAGTTTCATCAGACAGCCAGCTTCACAAAGCTTCGGGTATCACATGTACGCGAGAGTGGGACTTTAAAAAACACTATGACGGTGAAAGTAGACCACAAAGTGACAGCTATCTCAGAGGGAACTGAGGGAACGCTGTGCACACACACATTTCTCATTCTAATTGCCGCCCATTTATTTATAGGATGTGATTGCCTGAAAGAATGATGGGCTTGTTTTGCCCGTCTGCTAGTCCTGATACCACAGGAGAGTTAAGACGGGAATTAGGCAAGACGTATTCCCCCGGTAAGTAGGTAAATAGCCCAGAGAGATGGAGGAGAGGCATCATTTTGCCTGAATTTTATTAGACAAAGAGTATGAACAAGGCTAGTTGAAAGCTATTGATTTAGCTCACAAAACTAACGAAGTAAATGCTGTGTGAGTGTGTGTGTGTGTGTGTGTGTGTGTGTGTGTGTGTGTGTGTGTGTGTGTGTGTGTGGTAATGTCACTGATCCAGAGTTGTTTTCTGATTTCATTGCTGCAGTCCAGCTGCCCTGAGGTCCCTAACTCATTCACTGGAGACAGGTGGACAGATACTGCTTGTCACAGCCAAAGATGATTGGTGACCTTCCAACTTTGACCGTTGCGAAATCAATACGAGAATTTCTCACACACATAATTTCACCTGCCACTCCTGCAAACTGATGCACGTCAAATTGATGACACCTAGAGAGGGATGCCTCCAGCTGGGACGAGAGGAAGCTCTTGGAATTGCCGTGCGGACAAATTAAATGGATAGTTTATTCAGAAATGATCACAATAGAAGCTTTGTTTCAACTGTTTTTGTCCATGTAATGGAATAATTTTTGGCATTGATAGATTGACAAATGTAGAAAGACAAAACACACTATTCAAAAAAACAAAAGCCTGATCACTTACGTCATAGCACACCATCCCCTGATTTCACAGACAAGTCTTATACTAGTCCCAGACTAAAATGCATGTTTGAGCTGTTTTAAATGAAAGCAACTTGCACTGACATATATTAAAATATGTCAGTTCCATTGTTTTGTCTCAAGATGCACACCAGTAATGTTTTTTTTTTTCCTAAGACAAATTTATGAAAGCTATTTAAATGTCCTAATTTAATTAAAGGACAAGTTCGGTATTTGACACTTAAAGCCCTGTTTACAGATCGTATCTGATGAAATAGAACGGTTAAGATAAAAATTTGGACACATGCTGCTGTCCCGAGAATTTTAGGTTTATTTCGCTTCCCCCCACCACCCCCACAATGGTTGTCTATATGCACTGGAAGATTCCGACCTAAAAACACATTAAACTTTCGTTTACAAAGACGTGAAACTCACCGAGTGGTCAGGGGTGTTCACTGATATGTTCCATCAAAAATCGCTAAAAAAGATGCATTCCAACAGGTTTTATCGTAGTTTTTGTCCAGCTCCATTGACTTAATAGGACGTGCTGTGAGACCGCAGCACCTTTACGATATTACTCCGCCGCTTCTTCTTCTGCTTCTTCTGTGTATTCAATGAAATGCCCGTGGTTTGCTTGCAATTGGCAAAGGTGCATTATCGCCACCAACTGGGCTGGAGTGTCTATTATTCAAGCTCTCAACGGAAGAATCACGGGTGTGACGCGTTTGCCAAAATAGGTCCACAAAAGCGAAATAAACCTAAAATTCTCGGGACAGCAGCATGTGTCCAAATTTTAATCTTAACCGTTCTATTTCATCAGATACGATCTGTAAACAGGGCTTTAAGTGTCAAATACCGAACTTGTCCTTTAAGGCCTAATCTTGGCTTAATCTAAGCCCTGTTTGTGAAACCAGGCTATACCGTGTAAAGTAAGAGAAATAGCAAGACTTAGCAAGCCCTGCTAAATATCCAGCATCTCTTGATGCCAACAGCCATTAAAATGCAATGTTACAGTTCTGATGCTGCATTGTCAAAACTCCATTATCAGACTAAATATTCTGCATGTTTTGACACAGGCTAAATGGAGAGCATGCAAACAATGGCAAGCACCAATAAATGCGACAAACAATGCCAAAACAAAAGCACTTAATTACCGAGATTTCAATTTAAAAGGCTCTTTAGTTAAGGTATTATCCACTTTGTCCCCACAGCCTTCTAGATTAAATGAATGCACGACGTGGCGAGAGGAAACTGCTCCAATGTGGTCTGCTAGCGGGCCGTGAAGAAGCACTTAGGGGCTTCTCAAATTCCACATCTAAAATGCAAACCATTTAAATCAACTGCAACAAGGTTAATCTGCAACTGCTCCAGTTACAGCATATGGGATTGCTTTGGATTTTGGCAGCTGTACTAGAGGTGTGTTTAACATTATATAGAAATCGCATATTGGAACCACACAAGGCTAGTTAGGCTAACGTTCCCCAAGGAATGAAGCATATGTGACCCCTCATGGAAGCAATAGAACGTGCCGTACAAAAGATGCCGTGTGAATCCGGCTAAATGGAACGTCTGCAAATCGTGTACGTTCTTTGCATGCCTATGCACAGCCGCACAGGTGTCTAATTGCTGACAAGAGGCTAGGTCCTTCAAATGTGTGCCAGCTAGCCCATTGGAGAGAGGGAAAGCACAGGTGTTTTTCCACAAGCACAGCTCATGCTTGGACCAGAAACTGTTCCCCCAACTGCATCTGCAAAGACCAGCCTGAGTCCACGCCATTATTGCAACTCGGTTCCAGAAGCAGCTAGCATGGTGTGGATAGCTCTCAATGGTTTCATGCTATGGTATCACTTGTAATTTTCCCCTGAGCATCAAGTGTAACTGTGAGGAACCACTTTAGCTCCTCTTGTACCTTGATAGCTACAAAATACTGTAGTAAACAAACATTCTTGTTACAATTCCTTGGCACAATTTACGTTTGTATGGGCCTCTTGAATATTAAATGGGTCATGGCATGAGAAATTGTATGACTTATAAGAGGTCTTTGTACCATTAAAATATCCTGCAAGTGTCATAGCTTAAAACGTCCTCCTCATTATAAACAAAGCATTTATTTAAGCCATTGTTACTCCAAAAACAATGGCTGTGATGTTACACAGGCAAATACATTTGCATATGACTGCCTCCAGAGCAATACATTAATAGATATCTACGAATAGATATACATCATCCCACCAGGCCCCAGCTACTGGCATTCAGTTGCTTAGCGGCTGACATTCACGTACACTGGATGTGAGCGTTGCATCGAAAAGCAAATAGAACCCATTATAATCACTGAGGCTCTCAACACTGGATACAGTATACAGATGCACGTTCAATTTCTGACATGCTCCACGAACTTGAGTCTGTCGACAACAGGACAAATGGAAGAGAGAAAGAACATTCGCTTTGAAACGTCCAGTTTAAACAGCTCTTTTGCGTCTCTGTACAGACTTCAGAAGGATCCCAGTGTCGGAAACAAGTAGATGGTTTATTTTAACGGCATCCTGGATCACGTTGGATAATGTTTATGAGAGAATTTTGTTTTGTAAACGAGGCAGTGTATCAGAGTTCGCAAAGAAACTTTTGTTTCAAAGATGAAGCAGCCAACTGTATTGGATCTGACAGCAACTCCATAAGTAAATTATTTGGTAAATGACGGTTTTATATGGAGAATGTTTTCACCTACTCACGTGCAATAGCAAGTGTGCCTTTTCTGCAGAAAATAGGTTGATGTGACACAACAAGGGTCAATGCCAAAACAAGAACATGTTGACTTTCAAAGGATATACTTTATTTAGATTGCAGCTTTTTGCTCTATCTTACTTTAAGAAGAAGATCTAAAACCTTAGTTTAAGACCCAATTAGTAAACATCATGCACACACGGCTGGAGTCACCACTTTTACCCCAGAGATAGCTTAGTGTCCCCATAAAGAATGGGAAGGAATCTTTACTCATTGACAACCTGCAGTGTCAAGCTTTAATAGGAAATCCAATAACGGGAAAAGTCCATAATTCCTTGCCAGGTTTAAAAATACAGAAAAAAAAAGTTAACGGCCCCCTGGCTGGCTGGGGGCCATTAAAGACAGAGCTGTGAACTGAAGGCAGAGCACAGGAAGTGGCTCTCAGTGGATTCATTTATCCTTATCCATCAACCCGAAATTGCCACTTTTTCTATCCCTCTATTTTTTCCTGCCCTCCATCCCTTTCTTCACCAGCTCCTTTACTCTGCCTCTCTTGAACTTCACAAATGAATAATTAAGGAAAACGGCTTGTGATTACACAACAATTATTCCCAGCTAGTTAAAAATTGAAAGATCTCCTCATGAAACATTAAGAAGCCGGAGTTCTCATTTGCGAGGAGCCCCAGGGAAAGAACCATCCAGAGGCCCCATTCAATGAGGACACCGGCCCAGTGCGCAGGCCAGTCACTGGAGAACTGAACTCCAACCTGAGGGCATCTACACACACTGATGAAAACACTGCAGCGAAAATATACTGATGATGGCAGAAAACTCTGCACACTTCTCTGCTGTTGCTACTTCAAAAGGATGGAGTTGGTAAGATGTTTTTGAAAGAAGTCCCTTATGCTCACCACAGCTGCAATTATTTGATCAGAAATACAGTAAAAACAGTAATAATGTAAAATAATACAACTGTTTTCTATTTAAATATATTTTAAAATGTAATTTATTCCTGTAATGGCAAATCTGAAGTGAAACAAGATATAGAAACTGTGTTTTTCAACAAATTGGTTGAGTAAGTGATTTAAAAAAATAATTTACGAAACAGACAGTTTCTGTTCCTGAATTGGCATTTCTGAATTAATTAGTTGAGTCAACAGTTCATTGAATAAAACTTCTTGTATATTGTATATGTATATTGTATGTATGTATGTAAAAAAAAAAAAAAAAAAAAAAAAACTGCAGTGGTCCAAATCCCATATGGCACATATAGTTGTATATTAAATATTAATTGATTTAATACTTTATGGAATACTTTGATTTCAGCAAGAAAACATTACTCAATGCTGGAAATGTTAAGCGGGTTAGACAGTAATGGACATCCCTCATGTTACTCTCTTGGTTTAGTTGTCAATGTTTTTGCCTGAGGTAAGAGTGAACATAAGATATACTTGTGTTATCAGCTGAATATCATTAAATACTGCAGAAATCAACTCTCAAGTTTAAAAAAAAACGTTCAACCTTGCTGCACATCCAAACACTTTCATTACCGTACATGATGAAACAGCATTAGCTCTAACTGAGGGGAGCTGTCTGAAAGTTTCCCCCCAAAAAAGCAAATGCACAGACCAATCCAACATGAGGAAGTTCCTTTGAATATAGCGTAATTAGTTTCATCAGACATTTCTCCTAAATTTCCCATGTGCCCCCCCACCACTGGTCTGCTGCGAAGCGGCACCATGTACAAGAAACCGAGCGGCCTGCAGAGAACTAGCATAAACACACCATCAAAGCAGCCATTGAACTTCCTTATGAGGGAAGTCCCACCCCCTTTTTCTTCTTTAAACAACAGTCAGACATTAGCCAAGCTTGAGATATTCACCAATTAGCCTGCTGTCTTGACAGCTGAGGACTGTGGATTATTTTGGGTTGCTACAGGCCTGCCTGTTTGAAGCTTCCTAAAGCAGGGCTGAACAAAGCTCACCATCAGATCTCTCTACATAAGAAGAAACGTCTCTGGCCAAGGATCTACCATTTTAACTGTCACTGTCACAGGATTTTGAAACCATCTGAGGCTTTTACCTCGTCTATGTGGGACCAGACATCAACAGAGCCACTTTTATATAGTCGCATGTCACTGCGGTGCCAAGGAAACTTCATGACTCATATGTCATAGTTGCAGCTCTATTTGTGGATTAAAAATATGAAGTAACTTACATTTTAAACACAATATTGTACATTACTTTGCTTGAAACTATTTTTGAAAATAAATAGACAAAGCCACAGCAGAATTAATCCATAGTAGTGGTGTTACCGAATGAATCAGTGACTTGGAACAAATCGGACGAATGAATGATTCAGTGACTCAATCAAAGACAGCCACTTGTTGATTCAGTGTTTTTGAATGAATCAGCTGAGTGAATGCTTCAAATGACTCGCTAAAAAAAGATTAATTGACACTTGTAATAATGTAATCTGTAGAAAGGGTCGCTGAAAAATCCCTACCACCAATGAACAGATTGACAGTCTGTCTGAAATGTGCACAAAAAACAACAACAATAACTATATGCCAAAAATAATGATATACATACACAATACATAGTTTAAGCTGTAGCAAAAACAGCAAGGAAAAACTGTTTACTCATCTGCATGCTGAGAAAAGAAAAACATGCTTGATGCAGGCAAAAAAACAACAACCACAAATTATGACAAACAGCATATCAAATGCAGCAGCCACACTGCTTACACCATAAGTAAACTCAAGTGCCTCATTATCCACTACATTTTAGCATTGCAAAAATGTGCTGAATTTCCAAGGCCATTCATCTGTCCCAACTACCTGTTCCTGACTCAGCTTCAACTTTACATATAGCACCAGGGAACACTGATCGCCTAAGTACAAGTGGGTATACAGCCGTTTAGCACTACAAGACAGTACTTAAACATTCACTTTTCTGTGAGGGAACTTATAATTATGTATATCTTTAAGCATCCAATTAAAATGCTAATGAGCATTTGCTAAAGACTGCTTTCCTTAGGGGAGCGAGTAGAACAGCCTGTTTTATGCCCATATATTTGGGTGAAACTCTTAACGCATGGCCATTCGAAGCCTAGCGACACCGCAAATCTTAAGCCCGCCTTGGGCCTTGACTTTTTAAAACATAATTCTTTGAGCCAAACTAAATTAGTTTGAAATGAAAATCAATGTCATGCTTTGAGTTCAACTAAATAATTAACAGTGTTGGAGAAGCTACTTTGAAAGTGTAGCATGCTAAGCTAAAAGCTAATCATCACTTAGTCAAGCTACTGTTTTGTAGCAGCTACTTATGCAGAACTTAGCCTATTTTTAAAAAGAACTATAACAATATATACAATTATATAATTTATCATTTAATCATTTGTACTTGCACAAAAACATTAAGCGCAGAGGAACTTTAAGGTGATAGTATCAAACTTGAACAGGTAAATGTATACTAAATACAACAAAAACATCTCATTTACATAATCAAGTCACAATATAGTACCCTGGAAATCCAGAGTTCTCGCGAGAGCACAAGTTGAATTTGCTCAGCGAGTTACTCTGGTGTTGAGTAATGAAGCTCATTAAATATGCTCCTCTATCCGAGCTGCACCAATCACATTGGGTTATCTGATAGAGGCGGGCCAGAGGCGAGCTAAACAGATGACGACAGCGATGTGACGTCGAAGTCATTAGTAAACATTGCAAGATGGCTCTGGATGAATACCAGTTGTTTGAAACGGCTTTGGCCGCTACAATGAACGAGTTAGACTTGGCTTTTTATTTAAAACAGCAACAGAAGACGCCGCTTGAATCGTTCCTTTGCAAGAAGGGCGTTTTTGCTGTTTTGCCGACCGGATACGGTAAGAGTCTAATCTACCAGTTAGCTCCACTGGTAGCTAAGCGTATGGGGCTTGTTGTGATTGGTCGTAGTGTTATCCAATTGCGTGCAGTGAGATTTTCAAATGCATGCTTGGTGCCGCCCTTCGAGCTGGGCGATTTTCATTAGTCGACGCCAGACCATTCATCTTTTAGATTTAGGTCTGGATTTCCAGGCTAACAATATAGTACAGGGACTTAAATCAATCAATCAAATACTGCAAATAGAATGAAAGAGAGAGGACTGCTTAGGATGAATTGATTCATTTAAACAAATCAACCTTTCCTGTGCTGCAAATGAGAAAAAGGACCTTTAGGATGAACCGATTCCCTAGAATGAATCAAACATTCCAACACTATTTGGTGAGAGAGGGGACCATTTAGAGCAAACTGATTCACCAGAATGAATCAAACAGTTTAGGTAAGAGGGAGCAACATCTACAACAAAACAATTCACTAGTATGAATCACACATTCCAACACATGAAAGAGTACCATTTAGAACAAACCAATTCACTACAATGAATCAATCTTTCATGTGCCACAAATGAGAAAGTAGACCTTTAGGATAAACCGATTCACTAGAATGAATCAAAAGCCGCTTTTCCTCTGTTGAGCCAAACCGTTCTCGTTACTTAACCATTCCATTCTTTGCCGATCTGGCCCTGTCGGTACGGATATGGTTTCAAAATTTCCAACAGTATTTTCTAACACAGTTTAGGACAGATCAATTTACTACTAACAAACTACATCGCTAATTGGTAGAATAGCAAATAGTCTTGGAAATGTACTTTGCAACTGCTGATGCAATTCCCTCGTCTGTGAATTTTTAATGGGGTCGAAAAAACCCGCCACAGTTGGCATCCATCAATGTTCCAAATCTGTTTTGTTGTTGTATGGATGTACTAAGATGTAACAAGCATTCAAGCCCTGCGAAAGTCAACACATTCCCAGGACGACCCTGGCAGAAGCTCAGATGGAGTAGCTTGCCCGAGGAGTCCCATAAGCCTCCTCGGTCGGCCTTCTTTTCATTAGGGTCCTGTCTTTGATACTGCAGCGATTATGAAGGCTCTGCCCCTTCATCGCTCTGTTCTATTTCTAGGACAGTGACAGTGGAGGGGAGCCAGATTCTCCAGGGTTCTTCTCATCTATCTTTAACTGCCATACAGTAAATAAATAAAAGGGTCTGAGGGGCTCCTGTTTTGTTTCAGAGCAAAGAAACAATGGCAGATGGGAACGAGGCCTGTGGGCGATGGAAAACAGTGCCATTTTCTCCTTCTTAAGCCCTGCACATGGAGATAGAAAAGAAGTTGATCTGAATGCAGAATTTTTCATGTTTCGTACAAATGTACATCTGGCTTTGAGGAGCTTTTCACAGTGATGTATAAAACAGGACATGTCTAGTTTAATACATAGATTCTTGGCAGCACGCTATCAATGTTGGCTAGCTGACCGGTACGTCTGGGTAGATAAATCCCTCCTGTTTGCATTCTATTGAATAAAACATGGATTATGCATTTGTTTAGCCACTATGACGTTCATTGATTTTAAAATATGATATAAAGGCATTTCAATCTTTAATAGGCTGTTAAATATACAGTACATGGTCATTAAACTGCATTAAGGTGGCTGCCAAAACAATATGAATGCCTTATATTAAATTGTTTTGCTTATTTATAAGTATATTATACACACACACACACACACACACACACACACACACACACACGTCTATATACATTCACATATGTTTATTTCATATACAGAACAGGCCAAAAATTAAGATTTTTTTTTTTTTTAAATACAGAAAACAACAATATTGTGAAATATTATTAATTAAAGTAACTGTTTCCTATATTTATATATTTTAAAACGTAATTTATTCCTGTGATGACAAAGCTGAATTTTCAGCATCATTACTTCACTGTCACATGATCCTTCAGAAATACTTATAATATGCTGATTTGGTGCTCAGTTATTATTGGTACTCAATTATTAATAATGGTTCTTATTATTGTCAAATGTTGAAAATGTTTTTGTTACTCAATATTTTTGTAGAAACTGAGATAATTTTTTTTTTTCAGGATTCTTTGAATAGAATAGAAATAAACAATACACAAATTAGTGGCAATTAATATTATAATTTTCAATGATCAAATTGAAAATATTGATAAATTAAAACCAAAAGTATTAAATAAACTTTTCAAATAACATACATTCTAAAAAAAAAATGCAGGGTTGTTTTAACCCACGTTTTGAGTCAAATATGGACGATCCATTGTGTTAAAAAATCTAATCAAAAAAATTAACCCAACGGCTGGGTTTGTTCATATTTGACCCAAATTTGGGTTGAAACAACCCAGCATTTATTTGTGTGTATGTAAACTCGTGAAATCCTTGTGGTTCTTTATACTTTCATCAGAATAGAGGACTACATGAGCACTCTGAGCAGTGCTGCTCCTCCCTCCTCTGGTTCCATGGCTGAGAGCCAGTCAGGAGTGATATACTTTGTTTCACTGGTGTGTGCTAATCGCCCTTCGGCGCTGCACAGGTAATGGTGCACAAAGGAAAGGAAAAACCCTTGTGACAGACGTTTGGGAAGGTGGATGTGGGGAAAGGGGATGAGAGTGCACCCAGCACCAGGAAGCTGAAGGGAAAGTGTCAGGGTGACAGAGCCCGGGATAGACTGAAGGCGACCGGAGCGGACAGGGTGGAGGTGCTCGGGGCTGAAAGCGGTTGGTTAGTCACAGAGGAGACGGGAGAGAGTCGTGGTGTGAGTGTCAGAGTTTAATACGATGCCTGTCAGGCCCCGCCCCAGCAGTTCACTTGCTGACACGTGGATGCCGGTTCTCGGAGCGCAGGTGCCTGCTCTCATGCGGCGGGGGTCATGGGAGGTAGAGGTAGACACCGCGGAAAAATGGACAGTGACAAATGACAGTGCAGTTCAGGCCATCACTGGCAACTCCAATCAACTGTGGAGAGAGTGAGATCCCGACTCTGTAAGCCGGCTAAGCGGCAGGTAGAGATGGCAGTGGATTGAATGTTTTGTGTTATTGATCTTGATTTTTAAGTAGTCCGGCACAATTAGTCCCATGATGCTCTCATCAAAGCCAGCATGTAAAGTAAAAACAAGCCACCACTGATTAAAAATGGAGCAAGTATTGGTACCCAGGTGCAGGCCATAGCATTGCTTTTTGCACCCGAATAGTCCAATGGAGTCAACTAAACCTGTGACAAACCTATGCAAATGTAAATACTAGTAGTTTTAATTTCTAATTATATAGAGTAAAAACTTCAGAATGTCTTTGGTGACCATGTTGTAGAGAAATACTGCAAAGTGTAAGAGATCATCTGTTTCTGTTTTGGGTGGGTTTTGCACATGTTTAGTTCAGTTTCCAGTTTGTTTCCATTGTTTTTCATTGATTGTGTGTAGTTGTCCAATTTCATTGATTAGTTTGCCTGGTTATTTAAGCCCTGTGTTTCTTTCTGTTTATTGTCTGTCCTGGTCAGATATTGTTTGGTTGTTCTGTTCGAGTTGTTCTAGTATTCTGAGTATTTTGTTATTTTTAATTTAGATCCTACCTTTTTTTATCACTGCTGCGACCACAAGCTGACACAAAGTGTGTGTGTGTGTGTGTGTAAATATATAGTACATTCTTGTTTAACCTTTATTCTAAAGAAAAGCCAAGCACATCACACTCAGTGCTCTGGAAAAATTGAAAACATTGCCTTTGCTTTATAATTTCATAATGCTAATATTGTTATGTTGTCCTGTTTCAAAGTTAAGCATCACCTAAAGCTTCCTGGGCAAAGAATGAGATTGTATTTAGATACAAGGCCACTGCTAAGAGGTAAAAAAAATAAAAAAATAAATAAAATTGTATTCCATTCGCCCTTTTGGCAGGGAATCTATCGTTGAAGGACGACAAGCAGCGGATGCTTAATAGAATCATTTGTTCTCTTGTCCTGTTCTTTTTGTTTTAAAAGCCTCTTTTTCCTCTCTTCTTCTTCCGATGTTATATCACCAGATGAATCTCTGCATTCCCTAAAGGGAAGGTGCTGAACTCTGAAATAGCACAGCCAGTTTCTTTACATCAGATAAAAATGGACACAAGTAAAATATGAATGTGGTTCCAAGCCCACCAAGAATCACAAACAAATGGATGAGACCTGTAGTCTTTGTAGTCTCCACTGTGCAACCATAAATCAAGTAGTTTTCATGTGCTTGTGCAAAATGCAAGTAGGTTTATAGTGGAAAAAAAGGAAGGAAAACAAAGAAAGGAGGGAAGGGGAAAAAACGCAAAAGCTGATAGAGAGTAAGTTACTAGGAGGGTGGAAGGAAAAAATAAAGTAGTAAGGAAGGAGGATGGGAGAAAAATGGAAATATGGAAGAGAGAAGGAAGGAAAAAAGAAAAGGTAGGAAGAGAGGAAGGAAGGAAGGAAGGAAGGAAGGAAGGAAGGAAGGAAGGAAGGAACTATAAAGGAAGTAGGAAGCACATTAACAAAAATATCGGGAAGGAAAAAAGAAGGAAAGAAATGAACAAAGGAAGGAAGGATGAAAGAAAGAAAAAGGAATGAAAGAAGTAGACAAAAAATGAATACAGAAAAGTTCCAAGTAGGAAGGAAGGAAAAAAGAAAGAAAGTAGTAAAGTAGGAGGAAGGAAGGAAGGAAGGAAGGAAGGAAGGAAGGAAGGAAGGAAGGAAGGAAGGAAGGAAGGAAGGTAGGAAGGAAGGAAGGAAGGTAGGAAGGAAGGAAGGAAGGAAGGAAGGAAGGAAGGAAGGAAGGAAGGAAGGAAGGAAGGAAGGAAGGAAGGAAGGAAGGAAGGAAGGAAGGAAGGAAGGAAGGAAGGAAGATATATCAAAAATGGAAGGGGAAGGAGGGGAAAGATAGAAAAAATGGAAGAGGAAGGAAGGGGGAAAATAAAGTAGAAAGGAAGACACACAGAAAGTAGGGAGACAGAAGCTCAAGAGAGAACCTAGAGAAAGACATTTGTTTGACGGTGCAACAATAAAATGGGTCATTTCCAGCTACAAAGACTGAAACATAAAAAAAATAAAAATAAAAAAAAAGGCTTTATATGGGAGATTTCACAGTAAAGCAAACTCAGCAGACTACACCTGCTGAGGTCAGAATCAAATCACTTCTGTGAAGCAGCGAGGCCAGAACTGAGGAAAGCTGAAGAGTGTGTGCGTGTGTGTGTGTGTGTGTGTGTGTGTGTGTGTGTGTGTGTGTGTGTGTGTGTGTGTGTCGGGTGGCTGTATCCACTGCAGGTTGGCCATCTATAATCGATCACCGATTACCACCATTGTCAATGAGAACAAATGAGGTCGCACATGGGTCCTCTTTCCTCATCTCCTCTTCATTATGCTGTTCAAAAAGATCGGTAATTATAACCCGAAACCTCAACACAGAAATAAATCAAGCATGCTGCGCGTTAGATGTAAAAATCCAGAATGAACAATATCCAACTGGTGTCACACTAGCCTTGCTGGAGTTTAATCAGGGTCCTGCTAGCACACAATCTCTCATTAGATGCACTGGAGCATTATAGATGAGGGAAAGGACCTAACCTAGGGAGGATTTCTATGGGTTAATCTCTGCAACAACTAACAACTAAAGCTTGAGATGAAGGCACTTGGCTTGCTTTGTATCTTAGTGATGCTAGCATAAATGCTAACATGTTTTAAAAGGGACCAAACAACTGAAGAAACCACTTTGAACTATTTCTCGCAAATGTAACAGAACCCATGACCAAGTAGGATAATCATCCCATCATAAGAGGATACATTTATATAAAAAGAAGTTCTATCTATCTATCTATCTATCTATCTATCTATCTATCTATCTATCTATCTATCTATCTATCTATCTATCTATCTATCTATCTATCTATCTATCTATCTATCTATCTATCTATCTATCTACAGTATCTATCACTGTAGCTCTCATTACCATTATTGCTTTTAAGCAATTAAGCATCTCAAGGATGAACTTCCAAATCATTCATTACAAAAGATAATAATCTATGGCTCATGAATTCATGACTTAGACTCATAAAAAGAGGTCTTTTGGGGTTAAGTAAATCATTCTTTACTGTGAAGTGGAACGGCATCTGTTTTAAACGCACTTTTAATTGACTGGCATACCATGGAAGTATTCGAGGAAAAAACAT
Organism: Leuciscus leuciscus; assembly: GCF_965113295.1. Classification (NCBI taxonomy): domain Eukaryota; kingdom Metazoa; phylum Chordata; class Actinopteri; order Cypriniformes; family Leuciscidae; genus Leuciscus; species Leuciscus leuciscus. The sequence continues at coordinate 22,420,931 of NC_138724.1, read as the reverse complement.
CACCAAAGATTTTTAAAAAAGTGACAAAAACAATCAGATACAAGTAAATCAGAGGAAGTGTGATGTGTTATTGATGTTTTCAGATCACTTATTCTTTAATGAGCAATATGCTCATAGTCGATTAAATAGACTGCCACGAGTAACCTGAAGTCGAGCTCCATTTCCGCAGAAATGAAGTCTGGGAGTAGAGAACTACTACGGCTGTCTATTTTATTGAACCAGAAGGATGAATGCAGGCACTGGAGCTACAGATCTCTCATACACACACACACACATATTTTACACACATATTCTCTCTCAGATGTAAGGACTTTAAAGAGAGAGAAAAAAAGATTTTTCCATTTGTGTGAGAGCCCTGCTGTCAGATTTAAGATGGTAATAATGGGATCTCACTGCGAGCCCTCAGAGAAAGTTTAACTCAGATGTAAGATGCAGGCTGGAATAAGAATCAGGAGACGGGGTGCTTTAAACACCCTGCGGTCCTGCTATAGAGAGCCGGTGGAGCCAGGTAACACTTGCAGATGAACAAAGACTGGACCAAGATCTCTTCAGATATCTCTCTCTTCTGGTCTCCAACAGGAGGCATTTGAGGAGACATAGAAAGTGATGTTCCTCCAAAAACGTCTAAAACGGAGACAAAAAGCGCTATCTGCCTGAACAGCTTGATCTACAAGTACTTCAGAGAAATACTAATGTTTTTTTAAAGGACTTTTGTGCGTCCCCTGGACCAAATTTCTTTCTCTCACCACAGGAGTAGATTAAGATTATTTACGCCTCAGTTCATATGAACAACTCTCATTCATCGCACTGGATGAGAACCAAAAGAATAATGTAAAGTCTCAATACCAGAGCAAAAACAGCTTTTTCTACAGCTCTCAGCCAAGACAGAAAGGACTACTGTTTGATTTTGAATAAAGGAATAATAAAATCGCTGAATAGGGTGACAGAAGGCCACATTTTATCCCCAGGCGCTTGCGGCTCTGAGGTCAGACTTGAGGGCCAAAGTAGAAACAAGGCCAAGAAATGAAGTCTGATACTATAGCAGCATTTAGCAGAATGCGGGAACTGTGGTAAAACTGCCTTCAAGAAACTAACAATTTCAAAAAGTGAAACGCATTTATTCAACAACAACAACAAAAATCAATAAATATAAATATTATCTAAAAAAAATTCTTACAGATAAAAAAATATATCTCTGCTAATGCTGTAAACTATATATAGGGAGCCCTTATTTACACATTACTATAATATTAAAGGTTACAATTAACAACAGAGCCTAATTGATTAAAATCAGTTGTTATTTATTTTTTAGATAATAATAAATCAACACTCACATAAAAATGTTATGCAAACATGTTAATTGCATTTAAGGCAGTTATTGCATTAACTTCTCAATCTAATCATAACATTTTATGTTTCCACTCCAATTTGTTGTTAAAATATATTAATTTACACAGTGGCCATCATAACTTATGACAGATTTATTTAAACATACATTAAACATTAATCAAGACAGGTTAAGTAAAATATATTGAATATATTGGCTAAAATAGTACATATATTTAGCGAAAGAGTACATTTCTCTAGCGAACTAATAAGCTGTGGACACTGAATTACTTGCCTGACATTGTTCACAACCCGTTTTATTGACGTCTTTACGCGGTTAAAAATTGTTAAGCGATTGCACGAGATACGTTCAAGTAAGTTTACTGTGTCTTTCAACATACCATCAGATGTTCATTCATGCTTATTCTGTTACTAGCATTAAAGAGGAAGAGATGATCGCGTTCACTCCACGCTGCCGCCTCAACTGAGGCGATCTGGGAGGATCTGTCACGCCACATCGCAGTGCGTCAAAACGGCATTTATTGTTTGAATTTTGTGATAAAAATGGTACGAATTTAAGAGATGAGACTTTGCTTCTTATCAAAAGTAAGAGAAAACAGATCTTATTGCGATTATTGGTGGTTAATAGTGGTTAATGGGCTGCAATGGGCTATTCATCAGTACACATGGGTACCGAACCGAAAGACACTTACCAAAAATTCTCGGTTCGAATACGTGTAGGCCTACCATCACACCCCTAATATATATATATATATATATATATATATATATATATATATATAAAACATGTTTTCATACGATAAAAAAAATACATTGAACATTGAATTTTACATATAAAATTGCATAATGTCTATCAGCACAGTAGCAGTCACTGTCATGGTTGTTACACAACAATTAAGCAACTAAAGGATATTAAAAAGTGATAAATGCATATTATGCAGCTAATATTCACAAGTTTCCAATAATAAGCCATAGCTCATGAATTTACCCTTTAAATTCTTGTAAAAGAGGCCTTTTACTAGAGTATATGGATGTTCTTTCTTTCATACTTTCTTTCTAGAGTCTGAATAATGGGGTACAAGCAAACCAAAGCACAACAATCATCTTCCTGTAATTTGCTGGAGACCCAAACAGCCGGAACAAGTCGTATCGAGCCGGAACAGGCTGCCGGACTTCTTCCAGCGCCATCCAGAGCTCTCCTCCCTCCTCCATTCTCTTGCTTAATTCCACATCCGTTTAAGTTATCGGCTTAATCTCCAATTAATTAGCTTAGTTAAAAAAGGATTGAGAGTTCTCGCTTTCTGTCAACAAGAGTGGGGGGTAACAGACGGAAGAGGGTTCGAGGGTATAAAGGGATTGGTGGAGAGAAGAGACAAGGGTAGCGGTTGTAAAACACTGTAGAAAGAGAGGAGGGGGAAAAAAAGAATGTCCCCGTGGGAACCAAAGTGCAACGGAGAAAGTCAATGAACGTGGCATTGTGCCAAGGCAAGAGTCAGCCAACACGGCACACATTCATTTAGAGCTCTGTCTGTGCCGTAGCAGGGACTTATGGGTACTCTGACACCGTTACCACCAGACAGAGCCAATGATTAGATTCCAGTTGATGTTGAATGAAAAATATAACATGGCAAGAGGCTCCAGGGACTGAAAGCATCACATTAATTATCCCTTTGATACATGAGCGTTTTGTTGGTTGTATTGTAATTGGTGTTGCATGGTTCCACACGAGCCTACATGTCACATGCAAAGTTCATTGCGAAGCCGTTATATGACGTCTGGATGACTCATATTTACAATGACTGAAGTGTCAAGGGGGAAAATGTGAAATTTCTGGTTTTTATGTCAGAGCTGGGATACAAAACAGGGTTGTTTCCCCACTACTCTGGCTAAAAAAGCAGCCAAAATGCATCATGGGTTGCCAAACCGATCACACTTTGGAGGATTCTGAGAAGAGAGAGGAAAACAACAACACTGCCAAACCCATTGGAGAATCAGGAAAGCATGACTGAGCCTAGCATCCCGCCATCCCAGCACGTAACCAAGGCGATGGCTAACTACGGCGTCCTCTAACTGCTCGCCAGCAACGCATAGGCTTTGGAACTCGGACAAACCCAAGGGTCCATCCAGCACAGTGACATATGAATCCTATTTAGGGACTAAAAGCGTGGCTGAAACTCCATCAGGCTCATTAGGGCCCGAGCACCGATGGTGTGAGGACCCTCTTGGAATTGCTCTGTTTATTAGGGCCCGAGCACCGATGGTGTGAGGACCCTCTTGGAATTGCTCTGTTTATTATTATTATTCTTCTCCGCATTTAATTGCATTTTTGAGGGCCTAAACATGCTCGAAAACTCACAAAACTTTGCACACGCGTCAGAACTGGCGAAAATTTACATCTGATATAGGTTTCAGAATTGGACGGGGCAAAATGGCTCGATAGCGCCACCTATAAAAGTTCAACGGAGTGCGCCTCCCGCAACGTTCCACGTACGTGCACGAAATTCGGTACATACATGTAATCACCTAATACCTACAAAAAAGTCTCTTGGAGCATAGCCCTAAACACAACAGGAAGTCAGCCATTTTGAACTTCCTCTCAGATTTTTGTGCAGTTTTTGCCATTTTCATGCCTCGTACTTTAACGAACTCCTCCTACAGTTTTAATCTGATCATCTTCAAATTTGGTGAGTGTAATCTTAAGGCCTTTGCGACGTTAAATTGCGAAGATCTTGAGTTTTCGTCGAAGGGCGGGTCCTCGGCGGCCTGACAAATTTCGATGTTTCGCCATGAAACAGGAAGTTGCTGTAACTCAGGCATGGAATGTCCAATCTGCCCCGAACTTCACACGTTTGATAAGCGTTCTGTCCTGAACACATGACCATGCTCATATTCAGTTATAGTCATAGCGCCACCTGCTGGCAACAGGAAGTGACATGTTTAACACTGTTATGGACTCCTAATAACATATAAAAAAGTGCCAGCAAGTGCTAAACATGCTAACAACATACTAGAAGCATGCTAAAACATGCTAGCAAACTCTTAGCTAAGTGCTAAAGCATGCTATTTTTGCAATTAAATAGGAATTTGCTGTAACTCAGGCATGGAATGTCCAATCTGCCCCAAACTTCACACTTTTGATAATCGTTCTGTCCTGAACACATCTACATGAGAATATTCAGTTATAGTAATAGCGCCACCTACTGGTAACAGGAAGTGTCATGTTTAACACGTTGATGCCATTCTAGCAACATGTTAAAAATGCCATTGACTTCTAAACATGCTAGAAACATGTTAAAACATGCTAGCAATACTTAGCTAAGTGCTAAAGCATGCTAATTCAATGAAACAGGATGTTGTTGTTACTCAAGAAGGCAATGTCCAATCTGCGCCAAACTTCACACTTTTGATAAGCGTTCTGTCCTGGACACATGACCATGCTCATATTCAGTTACAGTCATAGCGCCACCTGCTGGCAACAGGAAGTGACATGTTAAACACTGTTGTGGACTCCTAATAACATATAAAAAAGTTCCAGCATGTGCTAAACATGCTAACAACATACTAGAAACATGTTAAAACATGCTAGCAAACACTTAGCTTAGTGCTTAAGCATGCTAATACTGCAATTAAATAGGAATTTGCTGAAACACAGGCACGGAATGTCCAGTCTGCCCCAAACGTCACACGTTTGATAAGAGTCATGGCCTGAACACATCTACATGAGAATATTCAGTTATAGTAATAGCGCCACCTACTGGTAACAGGAAGTGTCATGTTTAACACGTTGATGCCGTTCTAGCAACATGTTAAAAATGCCATTGACTTCTAAACATGCTAGAAACATGTTAAAACATGCTAGCAAAACTTAGCTAAGTGCTAAAGCATGTTAATTCAATGAAACAGGATGTTGTTGTTACTCAAGAAGGCAATGTCCAATCTGCGCCAAACTTCACTCTTTTGATAAGCGTTCTGTCCTGAACACATGACCATGCTCATATTCAGTTACAGTCATAGCGCCACCTGCTGGCAACAGGAAGTGACATGTTAAACACTGTTGTGGACTCCTAATAACATATAAAAAAGTTCCAGCATGTGCTAAACATGCTAACAACATACTAGAAACATGTTAAAAAATGCTAGCAAACACTTAGCTTAGTGCTAAAGCATGCTAATACTGCAATTAAATAGGAATTTGCTGTAACACAGGCACGGAATGTCCAGTCTGCCCCAAACTTCACACGTTTGATAAGAGTCATGGCCTGAACACATCTACATGAGAATATTCAGTTATAGTAATAGTGCCACCTACTGGTAACAGGAAGTGTCATGTTTAACACGTTGATGCCGTTCTAGCAACATGTTAAAAATACCATTGACTTCTAAACATGCTAGAAACATGTTAAAACATGCTAGCAATACTAAGCTAAGTGCTAAAGCATGCTAATATAATGAAACAGGATGTTGTTGTTACTCAAGAAGGCAATGTCCAATCTGCGCCAAACTTCACACTTTTGATAAGCGTTCTGTCTTGAACACATGACAATGCTCATATTCAGTTACAGTCAATGCGCCACCTGCTGGCAACAGGAAGTGACATGTTAAACACTGTTGTGGACTCCTAATAACATATAAAAAAAAATGCCAGTAGGTGCTTAACATCCTACCAACATACTAGAAACATGCTAAAACATACTAGTAAACACTATAAGTACTAAACCATACTATTACTACAATTAAATATGAATTTGCTGTAACTCAAACATACAATATCCAATCTGCCCCAAACTTCACATACTTGATAAAAGTCCTGCACTGAACACATCTACAAAGCAATATTCAGATATATAACCCCACCTACTGCCAACAGAAACTGAACTGGTTAACACAGTAATGCAGTACTAACCACATACCTATTGTGTACTAAGCATGCTAAAAACATACTAAACATGCTAGCAACTACTATATACTGTATACCTCCTTAAATGCACATTGCCCAACCATGCTCTGTCTTCCTAAAGCCAACGAGTGACGATGGCACGGGTGCGAGGGCCCTTTCATCGCTGCTTGCAGCTTTAATTATTATTATTCTTCTCCGCATTTAATTGCATTTTTGAGGGCCTAAACATGCTCGAAAACTCACAAAACTTTGCACACGCGTCAGAACTGGCGAAAATTTACATCTGATATAGGTTTCAGAATTGGACGGGGCAAAATGGCTCGATAGCGCCACCTATAAAAGTTCAACGGAGTGCGCCTCCCGCAACGTTCCACGTACGTGCACGAAATTCGGTACATACATGTAATCACCTAATACCTACAAAAAAGTCTCTTGGAGCATAGCCCTAAACACAACAGGAAGTCAGCCATTTTGAACTTCCTCTCAGATTTTTGTGCAGTTTTTGCCATTTTCATGCCTCGTACTTTAACGAACTCCTCCTACAGTTTTAATCTGATCATCTTCAAATTTGGTGAGTGTAATCTTAAGGCCTTTGCGACGTTAAATTGCGAAGATCTTGAGTTTTCGTCGAAGGGCGGGTCCTCGGCGGCCTGACAAATTTCGATGTTTCGCCATGAAACAGGAAGTTGCTGTAACTCAGGCATGGAATGTCCAATCTGCCCCGAACTTCACACGTTTGATAAGCGTTCTGTCCTGAACACATGACCATGCTCATATTCAGTTATAGTCATAGCGCCACCTGCTGGCAACAGGAAGTGACATGTTTAACACTGTTATGGACTCCTAATAACATATAAAAAAGTGCCAGCAAGTGCTAAACATGCTAACAACATACTAGAAGCATGCTAAAACATGCTAGCAAACTCTTAGCTAAGTGCTAAAGCATGCTATTTTTGCAATTAAATAGGAATTTGCTGTAACTCAGGCATGGAATGTCCAATCTGCCCCAAACTTCACACTTTTGATAATCGTTCTGTCCTGAACACATCTACATGAGAATATTCAGTTATAGTAATAGCGCCACCTACTGGTAACAGGAAGTGTCATGTTTAACACGTTGATGCCATTCTAGCAACATGTTAAAAATGCCATTGACTTCTAAACATGCTAGAAACATGTTAAAACATGCTAGCAATACTTAGCTAAGTGCTAAAGCATGCTAATTCAATGAAACAGGATGTTGTTGTTACTCAAGAAGGCAATGTCCAATCTGCGCCAAACTTCACACTTTTGATAAGCGTTCTGTCCTGGACACATGACCATGCTCATATTCAGTTACAGTCATAGCGCCACCTGCTGGCAACAGGAAGTGACATGTTAAACACTGTTGTGGACTCCTAATAACATATAAAAAAGTTCCAGCATGTGCTAAACATGCTAACAACATACTAGAAACATGTTAAAACATGCTAGCAAACACTTAGCTTAGTGCTTAAGCATGCTAATACTGCAATTAAATAGGAATTTGCTGAAACACAGGCACGGAATGTCCAGTCTGCCCCAAACGTCACACGTTTGATAAGAGTCATGGCCTGAACACATCTACATGAGAATATTCAGTTATAGTAATAGCGCCACCTACTGGTAACAGGAAGTGTCATGTTTAACACGTTGATGCCGTTCTAGCAACATGTTAAAAATGCCATTGACTTCTAAACATGCTAGAAACATGTTAAAACATGCTAGCAAAACTTAGCTAAGTGCTAAAGCATGTTAATTCAATGAAACAGGATGTTGTTGTTACTCAAGAAGGCAATGTCCAATCTGCGCCAAACTTCACTCTTTTGATAAGCGTTCTGTCCTGAACACATGACCATGCTCATATTCAGTTACAGTCATAGCGCCACCTGCTGGCAACAGGAAGTGACATGTTAAACACTGTTGTGGACTCCTAATAACATATAAAAAAGTTCCAGCATGTGCTAAACATGCTAACAACATACTAGAAACATGTTAAAAAATGCTAGCAAACACTTAGCTTAGTGCTAAAGCATGCTAATACTGCAATTAAATAGGAATTTGCTGTAACACAGGCACGGAATGTCCAGTCTGCCCCAAACTTCACACGTTTGATAAGAGTCATGGCCTGAACACATCTACATGAGAATATTCAGTTATAGTAATAGTGCCACCTACTGGTAACAGGAAGTGTCATGTTTAACACGTTGATGCCGTTCTAGCAACATGTTAAAAATACCATTGACTTCTAAACATGCTAGAAACATGTTAAAACATGCTAGCAATACTAAGCTAAGTGCTAAAGCATGCTAATATAATGAAACAGGATGTTGTTGTTACTCAAGAAGGCAATGTCCAATCTGCGCCAAACTTCACACTTTTGATAAGCGTTCTGTCTTGAACACATGACAATGCTCATATTCAGTTACAGTCAATGCGCCACCTGCTGGCAACAGGAAGTGACATGTTAAACACTGTTGTGGACTCCTAATAACATATAAAAAAAAATGCCAGTAGGTGCTTAACATCCTACCAACATACTAGAAACATGCTAAAACATACTAGTAAACACTATAAGTACTAAACCATACTATTACTACAATTAAATATGAATTTGCTGTAACTCAAACATACAATATCCAATCTGCCCCAAACTTCACATACTTGATAAAAGTCCTGCACTGAACACATCTACAAAGCAATATTCAGATATATAACCCCACCTACTGCCAACAGAAACTGAACTGGTTAACACAGTAATGCAGTACTAACCACATACCTATTGTGTACTAAGCATGCTAAAAACATACTAAACATGCTAGCAACTACTATATACTGTATACCTCCTTAAATGCACATTGCCCAACCATGCTCTGTCTTCCTAAAGCCAACGAGTGACGATGGCACGGGTGCGAGGGCCCTTTCATCGCTGCTTGCAGCTTTAATTATTTCTTGAAATCGGTAAACACGACACTCATTTTGGCTCAGTTTAATGAACAACTAAACACGTATATACACGTTCGAACTCCCACAAATAAACATTTGCAAAAACAACCTGCCTAGCTGAACACACTTAAAATGTAAAATATCCAGAGACGCTCAACTCAACAGTTTGAGTCAGAACAAACTGCTAAAAAAGAAAGCATAATAATTAGCATATCATTTTTCTTCTTCCTACAAACCACAGTTGTTGGTACAAAAATTTGTCAGTTGATGTCACACTTATTCACTAATAAAGCAACATGCCAAGTTTCCCGCTGAATAGTTTACACTGGCTTACCTTTCATGCCAAACTTTGAACGTCTGCCATATTTGTTGATTAGCACAAACATAACGACTAGGAGAACGCAGGCAAAGCCAGCCAAGCCAACCGCAATCGACACCTAGAGAAGCAGGAGACACAACATTTAATTTATTTGAAGAACCAAAATATGAAATGAGGAAGATATCAGCACAGTCATGTTAGCGCTTAGCTTAGCTTTAGCAGGTTTAAAGTGAAACAGGATCATTTTTAGAACATAAAACTAGCATACTGCTTACTGCACAGTATAAACTGAGCTACTAATTAAAATTAAATTGTGTAATACTACTCAATATGGAAGGATAAAACTAACATTAGCATGCTACATTGTCGTCACGTGTTGTCTCATAACGCTGAATGTTAAATTCACACAGTACATTTTGACTTTGTAATTAAAGTGTGTAAGAAAAAAAAAAACGTAACTTGTGACAGTCGGATCAATATAATGGTTAGCATTTACTAAGTGTGTGCTCACGCATTTGTGTGTGAAAACTGTGTATGAATGTTTTTATGAACAAATCCTGACAACTTTCATTCTAAATTTATGAAAAAAAAAATCATAATTTTGAAGATGAAGATGAAATTATAAAGGAAGATGAAATTATAAAGGAAAACCCTTATATGGAGACAGGTTGTGCGTGATTTATGCAAATTACTAACCTTGGGCACAAGGTTGCTCATTTATTAGAATACTCCAAATTAGATTAGAACGAGGTTAAGAATACATTTTTCATGATAAGTTCTCCTGTGCGTACCAATACTAAATACACACAATTATTAGTGAATGAGACACATTGAGTCTGGTAAGAGATAGATATTAAGTTGTTTCCGGCTCATTAATCACACCGGAATGAAAGGTCAAGTCAAGCGCAATGCATTGTGGTAAACAGTATGCTCAGATGCACATTTTGGCAAACATAGCAGGTCATCTGGGTATTCTACATGTACGCACAGGGCAAATGTGCATGCTGTTTACATTCTACACACAGCAGAAATGGTACTATTAGCATGCTAGCTACCTATGACATTAGCTTCATTCTCAAAACATGTCTTTAGCATGCTTGATTCTCAAAACATGTGTCAATATAATTTAACCTGCCTATACGTATGTTTTAAAAGCTTTTTACGAGAAAACTACAATCCAGGAATGGCATAACTAGCAACCTAAAACGTGTCAAATAAATGTTTCTGTCTAATCTCGTGTGTCTCGCACAGGGGGAAAAATAGCAATTTTACAGCAAACCTATGAAGCGTGTCTTGACTTGTTTATATTATTTATTTTGATGTTGATGTTGTAATCATGAGAGGTTTATATAATTGGAGTCATAAATTGCATATGTCAGCAGTAGCTTTGATCAATTCCATGAAAAGGGAAGAGCAAAGCGTATAAAAGAAAAAAAATTATGATAATAATAATTCATGTTAGGTATTCTAGGAGAGTGATAGCTGTTAACTTACAGCCAAGATACAATTTATTTTGGGAAATACAAAGCGTACAACTTAATATAATGTCTAAATGCTCCAGATAAACACAAAATATAGACAATAAACAATAAATCAAAGCAGTCAAAGTGCTGGAATAAAGTTATTTGAAGCAAAAAGCTTTCCCCCATAATTAGGAAATCCAAACAATCGAGGACCAAGCTTATTCTTTGTGCCGTCGCCCAAGTCCCTATTGAAATCTTCAGATGAGAAAATAATCTCTATTCAGTCAATTACAGAACGAAAGTACTTTTTAAAAGAAGCTGTAAAACACGCAAGCCACAAGGGAACCTGAAGATAGGATGTACAATGTGAGAAGGAAAATGAACGAAAATGGGGTTTGTTTTCAACCTTTACCATGTGTTCTTGGGAAACCTCATTATACTTCATATAGGTGCTTTCGATCTCAGGAGAGAAAACAACACTCACGCCAAACGTGTCCTCTTCAGGCCGATGTGTCATGGTGGGAATAGCGGTCGGAGTAGGACTCACTAGGAAACAAACAAGAGCTTAGTAGTGTTCAGAGAAAACATTTCTGAAACTTCTGGAAAATAAAAAGACCACATAGACATACCAACAGATTTGGGGTAATTGACATAACATGTCCACATGTTCAAATTTTGTTCAATTATGTTAATTTTACGTTAAAATGTATATAGGTGTAAAATATATATTTTTTCACCATCCCAACTGACATTTGACAACAGATAAAGTGTCAAAATGCTCATTATCTTTATTTTTGAACAGTATATGTATTATATAATTTACTAAATGTAATTTACCGAAATACATTTTGGAGCTATGTACTGTATCTTTCCATGAAATTAACATTGTTTTAATTTCCCCTCCATTTTTAAATTGATTTCCAGACATTATATTACTAGCTTGATTGGTAACATAACTTAATTGGTTTTGTCAATGCAGCCTTTAGAAGGTGATGGATGCATTATATGTTCACTCTGAGTAACTATTTTAATTGTGCATTCAAATCATTTTGGAAAGATTGTATTTACGAATTGAACGATATTGAAGTTACAAAACACAAAGTCACTCCAAAGGGAGTTATTCTCCATATCAGTAAGCAGTTTCTGAACTCCCTGAAACACGCCCTGATGGTCCAATCCAACCAATCAGAGGACACTGCGCTTTTCAGAAGGAGGGGCTTCATAGAGAACAAAACAGGGGTGTGTTTCCCAAAACCATCGTTAGCCAACTATGGATGAAAGTTCCGTCGTTATCAAAATAGTTCAACGAGTCTGTATTTCCCGGTGTTTTCCCAACATCGCAAAGTTGTGTGGTTGAAACTACCACTCTTGACCTGTGGTTAGAAGCATAGTTTCTTGTTTGCATGACATGTGGAATGAATAAATCCTTATCTTGACCAAAATAAGCAAGCTGACACTTTCATTTAAGTATTTTTGGCCTGGTTTCTCAGACAGGGCTTAGATTAAGCCAGGATTTGGCTTATCAATCAGGACATTTAAGTAGCTTTTATAAATTACAACTTCCCAACTCGTAAATACAAACTTCCCAGGAGGACTTGAACACACCATAAGACAGGGGTGTCAAATCCTGCACATGGATGACCAATGTCCCGCAGGGTTTAGCTGCGTTTAACACCTGTCTGGAAGATTCTAGTGTTTGAAGACCTTGAAGACCTTCTGGTTCAGGCATGTTTAATTAGGACTGCAGCTAGACTCTCCTGCAAGGTGGCCCTCCAGGAACAGGAATAGACAACCCTGGTTTTAAGAGAACTGTTAGGCATCATTCACTAAACATGTCTTGGGGCAAATATTGTTTTATTAGATCCGTTTTTTTGCAAGGATATTGCCATTTCGACAGGGAGTCTGCTCCTAGATTAATCTGCCACTATTATTCATGTAGTATTGAACAAAAGCCTTAGTATTGTTTTTTACCTCAAAAGAGGACCCGTGTGGAAAACCTGATACTCTACACTACAGGCATCTTCATTCCAACTTCATTCAGAGCTCTGACAGTAACAATCTGTCATTCGCAGAGTTTCCATGCATCAAGTTTATTAAATATGGTAAATTAGGGTGGTATCAGAGTAAGAAATGTTCTTGTGAAGGTAAATGACTGTCCTAGTCTGGACACTGTCCTTGATCCACATTAAATACATTTCTTGTGGAAAAGGATCTGATTTTTCCCACATACTGACAGATATCGGTCACTTTAAGCCAAAAATACAAAACAGGTCTAATAACAGCATGCCCAACTATGGCGGCCAGCCATTTGAAAATAAGGCCAAGGTAATTGTTTGGAGGATATTTGTTTGTTCGGTGCACAAACTAAATTGCTTCTTTCTAAATCATCATTTGTTTTATGATAAACAAAACTAATGAATAAGTTACAAAAATGCATGCAGCATCCAATTAAAGGGAGAAACTCACCATAATCGAGGTAGTCTACAGAGAAAAGGAGAAAAAAAAAGAAAAAAAACACACATATATAATTACCAAATATGAATATGTCGAGATCAGCTCTAAGGACTCATGTAAACACATTTTAAAATGATCAGCATGCACCCTTCAGTGCATTTCTTGTGCAATTATGGTAATGTTCAAATTAGTCTTTTAGAATATAATATGGGACAATAATTACAATATTTATCATATATATAATATTACATTAATGTGGAATCATGCATGAGGTCATCATATATATATATTTACACACACACACACACACACACATATACATATACATATATATACATATATATATATATATATATATATATATATATATATATATATATATTACACACACGGTGCATATATACACATTAACAGTGCAGTGAGGTTCAAAATTCATGAGATCTCTAGTGTAAATATATTTCACACATATTTTACTGTATATACATTTTTTCCAGCTTTAAACGAAAGCAGACTGACAGACAGACAGACAGACAGACAGACAGACTGACAGACAGACAGACAGACAGACAGACAGACAGATAGACAGAGAGACAGATAGAACCTAACTCTACATATACATACCTATTTAAGCACAGACTGAACCTAGGTTTCCAGAATACTTATGTCTGCTATAGCATCACACCAAGAAATGTGCACTTTTCAAGTGAGGGTCTGTATCTATATTTATCTATAATCCTGGTTGATTCTCACCTCAGGTGTTAATAAGATATTCAGGCGGGCCTTTGAACGACATCCAGTCGATTCTGTTTCTCAACACGGCGTCTGCAACCTAACAGCTCAAATCACAGAAACCCTCCTCATGTGCTCTTTAGAGGACACACCAATACCAGAGAATTTGACTACTTGTGCACATGCGGAAGATGAGCGTTTAAAGTAAGATTTGCTGCTACACTAAGCGTTATATGTTGTTTCCTTTTGCATTACTTTTTCCCACTCTTATGAGAAAAAGAGATCTTTATATGTATTTGACAGTTAATTAATTAAATTGAAAATGTGTATATTGCTCATTGGGGGAAAGAAACATGTAAGTATTGATTTCAGGCTGACATAGACCTGAAATGTGCGTATAAGTCAGTCACGTACCATCAAAAGGTGGTTGGAGGAAGTGGGCGTACACAGTTTTGACAGCCACGCCCAGGAAGTTGCTGGCCTCCAGCGTGTAATTGCCATTGTTGTGGTGTGTTGGGTTTTTGAACATGAGGCATCCCTCCAGGTTGTCCTGAAAGACCACCACATCTGGACGAACGTAATCGTTGGTCTTGATCTCCTCGCCCTTATAGTACCACCTCAGGGTTGGCAGGGGGTGCGCACGAACCGTGAACATCATGCATGTGTCGTGCAATTTCTGCGGCTCCTCAAACTTAATGATGACGGGAGGGACTGCAGGAGAGAAACAAATGACTTTTTATACAGAAAGGATTAACTACCTTGTGCTACCGTCCAACATAAATCCATAGACCAATGAGCACGGATAACCATAAACCACGTTTATGCATGAGTGGGACTTAGGCTGCTGTGGCACAGGTGGTCCGTATACGGATGATTGTTTGATCCGCTATCCTGCCTCTTGGACAGAAGATCCCAAGTTAACTGCCTGGCTGGCCATCAAGCATGTGTGCGAGCGGACATTTCATGGAATGGAGGCGCAGAGCCAAAGGTGGGAAACAACTGCAGTTTCCATTATCTTCTCCACCCACCATGTGTTAGTTAGACGGTAGCTGTCAACAATTATGATGCTGTAAATATGTCAAACGTCCATAGTAAACATTCATCAGGGATCAAATCAGTGGTTAATTCACTCAGATGTTTCTATTCACATGAATACAGCTATTCATGTAGTTATTCTAGAAAAGTTATTTCAAGTTATTAATATAAGTATTTAAAATTTTCTCCAGTCCTCAAGACTGGAGACAAATAGAGAGAGAGAGAGAGAGAGAGAGAGAGAGAGAGAGAGTGAGTGAGTGAGTGAGTGA
The DNA here is from genome assembly GCF_965113295.1 of Leuciscus leuciscus. Lineage (NCBI taxonomy): Eukaryota > Metazoa > Chordata > Actinopteri > Cypriniformes > Leuciscidae > Leuciscus > Leuciscus leuciscus. Next base: position 22,405,454 of record NC_138724.1, on the reverse strand, counting down.
GTGAGAGTGAGTGAGAGTGTGTGTGTGTGTGTGTGTGTGTGTGTGAGAGAGAGAGAGAGAGAGAGAGAGAGAGAGAGAGAGAGAGAGAGAGAGAGAGAGAGAGTGAGAGTGAGTGAGTGAGTGAGAGTGTGTGAGAGAGAGAGAGAGAGAGAGAGAGAGAGAGAGAGAGAGAGACTTACTCTTATTTCCACAGAATTTGCCGCTCTAAGCAAATCTCATGCGGTCAATAGATATTGAGTGTGGGAAGAATCATCTTACATTGTTGTTGGCCAACATCGTTCAGAATAAATGTAAATACATATTCAACACGGCGACCTCACATTACGTTGTAACTGTAGCTGTGTTCATATAAGGAAGTCTATAATTGCCTTACTTCAATCCAAGTGGGCGAAAACAACTGTTGTTTGATGGTGTGATGTTGCATACTGTGATTTTTTTTTTTTCAATTTATTTTAATTTATGGCAATGGTGGAATTAATATTTAAATCACTTTATTCTCTGATTGTGACAATGTATGCCGTTAACTCAAATAGTTTTAACTATGCACAACAGACAAGCACATTCAAAATGGTCTTCATTAAGTATACTAGCATATACTAAGGAAGCACACTTTCTAGTTGGTCATTACATGACCTAGTTAGTCAGTTCTGGAGTAATGTGTTCATGCATTAGTTTCATTTAATTAGATCAACTAAAGTTTTATTACTGGATGTCAAAATGTGATTGGTAGAGCCACGTCTTTACAAATGGATACTTATTTGAGGCAGATTATGTCTTTGTTCTTGGCTTTCTTTGTCTTTTTGTTATTGTTTCTCAGGGGTAGGATTTATATGTTTGATTAGAGGCATAGTTTCTTTTTGCCAATTTTCATGAGTTGCTTATTGCCTCAGGATTGTTGTTTCTTTCATTTTATTTTTCATTTGGGACATAATTTTTTGCATTCGTACCCCTATATAGGAAAAATAAACTTAATGCCAAAAATGCAGCATGTATTGATTTTTTTCCAAGTTTAATATAAAGCAAAAACACATTTTATGTGAACAAAATCTGGAACATTTCCAAGTTTCTGATTTCTAAGACCCCGGCATATCCTTGCCAACACACAAACACAGAAAATACACCACCTAACTCTGCCACAAAGCAATCACATGTAGCCTTCTACACACTGAAACATGATAACATTGATAAATCTCTCTAATATTTCACTTACAGCCTTTTTTTGGTGTGAAAAGTCCAGATGAAGAACAGCTCTCGCTTTCATAGATCAATAAACTACACAAATGACTTTCCTACAACACATAGGGTTGTGTAGGACCTGAGTTCTTCTCTAGTAGGAGTAGGATTGTTTCTGATGAACCAATTTCTCAAGACTTCATAACCAATTTAAATAGCCTCACTGTGATTTATAGAATTTGATTTGACAAAGAGAGACCATATACAAAATATTTAAAGGGTGAAGTGTGAACTAACATCACCAAACAAAAATGATCTGAAACGATCCAACCTGATCTCAAGAGAAAACGTTACTATTTTACAAGGTGGTGATTTCACATGAATTTGTATGATGTGATTTGTATATTTTTTTAGACAAAGAAAAAAACGCAAATCAAATGAGATTGTACAAATTCATACCAATTAGCCACCAATTCACCAAAACGTAAGTATGTCAAAACAATCTGTTGTCAAACAGGTTTTCATGACACTCTCTCTCTCTGTCATTGGTCAGTCAATCAGATAGCCCCGCCCCAAACACATCCCATTGGCTGAGCCAGTTGCTATACAGTGCTGGTCAGAATGCTTAATCAAACAGCAATGCTTTGAAATCACCAGAGCCACAGTGGTTACACTTTTCAGCAACATCAACCAACATAACGACTTACTCAGAGTTGCCTTCATGTTAAGCTGAAATAATAATAAGTATTTTAATAACAAAAAATTACACACTTCACCCCTACCTTGTTCTAGCATTGATTCTGCATTCCCCAGAGCTAGTTCAATCAATAATACTCACTACTTCAAAGAAGAAAAAAAGAAAGAAAGCTTTTTGGGGATCTTCCCTCCCTAAATGCCTACCCTTTAAAACAAAAGGCAATACAAATTAAGAGTTGGTAGCCGTGAGGTACAGTAGCAATTGACGGTATCAAGCTAAAGAGGCAGACACAGCCAGGTTCAGTGAGCTACTCTGAGGCAGAAAGGTAGAATTGCCGCGTTAAAGGAAGTGAGGCTGAATGTAAAGGCATTCGAGAGAAGCACAGAAGCAAAAAAAGAGGCACTTACACTGCACTGAAAGCTGTATTGAGGCATTAGTCATCCCAACTATATTCTCTGCAATGCAGGTCAGCATGAAGCTGTTATCGTCTCGGCTGACATTGACCAGAGTTAAGTTGATGGAGTGGACATTCGGTGGATATTGATTGGACTGGAAGAGAGGAGGACACAATAGCTTCTGAAAACACAACCAAGCTTGCACAGATTCAACAAATGGTTTATGGTCTAACTAGTCACTGTAAGGCTCAAGTGGATCATTTAATAGATCTGAGTCGTGGTAGACACCATATTTTATTTGAAACGAATAAAACCAGGCTGTAAGGGATAAGTAGTAAAGTCCTTTTAAGGCTGTACTGCTCATCCAGCAGAGAAAAAAACCCCCCAGCTTAAGCACAGTTTACTAGTTTAAAGTGGTTTAAGCTGGTTTAGCTGGCCTCCAAAAGATTTTGTCGACTAAATTAAATATGCCATCTACCGTGACTAAAATACATATAAGCTACAAAAAAAGTGCATGTTTATTTCTAGTCAGCAAAAGTCCGCCTTACTTGGTGTGTGTTAATTGAGTGCAGATCACCGACGGTCCAATCCACTTCCGGTACAGGCACCGCTGACCCATTGCAGGTGATTGTGACCCTGTCACCTTCTATCACCGTCAGGTTACTGTGACTTACGCTGATTTCTGGCAAATCTTGGTTGGAAACAGACAAGCAGTCATTGGTATGAAAAATAAACAGTAGGTCATTTATTGTTTTTAATATAAATATGTATAAGGTAATCTAAATAAGTGAAATAGCTGAATTCTATTGACAGCATTTGTGACAAGAGTTCCATTATGTCATCAATGTGGGCACAGAAAATAATCTTGACATCCATTATTTTAAAAACAATAATAATATTTCAGTTTACCAGCTTTTTAAGATAAATGGCAATACATGACAGGGTATAATTTTACACAAACAACATCAGGAAGCAATTTGACCACACTAGACCCATGCTAACATTTATAATTGTTTAAGTTTTAAAGCTATATTTCTGAGCCTTTTTTTTCCACTTCGAAAATTAAGAAGAACAACAATGTGGTAATCGCCGTTGCCATAGATGCTGTTGAAGAACTTAAAGGATTTTACCCAAAAATTACAATTCTGTGATTCTTTACTCACTCACAATTTGATTCAAACCTGCATGACTATCTTCTGCGGAACATAAAAAAGGATATTTTTGACAAATGCTTGGTTTTGTCCATTCAATAATGGTCAATGGGGTCCAAAACAACATTTGACCATTTGAGTTCTACAGAAGAAAAAAAGTCATGCCGGTTAGGATGACATGAAGGTGAGTAAATAATGACAGAACTGAGAATTGTAATTTGGGGGTGAAATATCCCTTTTAACTTGTATTGAACCCAAACCATTCTTTTCATGACAACCACACTTTGGAGAAAGTGTCCCATACCACACTGAGAGATGTTCATGAGCTGTAGAGGGATCTTGGAGACTCCGTTGTTGCAGAACAGCTGCTGGTTATGGAGTCCGGCCTCGCCTCGCTGCTGCCACAGCTGGATCCAACGGATACTGCAGCTGCAGTTAAACACCACTCCTTCCAGTTTCCTGCCACAACACAATAGAGTTCTTAGTGAGGACTCACAAATATGCACACAATGCCAAGTAGGTCCATTCAGAGAACCAGTAGCAAACTAGGTGAAGGACACCGTTATTCAAAACATCAACTTTTCCAGCACCCATCAGTCAACCACAGACCAGAGAGCTGCTGGCATTCCTCCATTTTGCAGCCAGAACGAGTTCTGTGCCCAGGGCTTTGTGTACGAATGCTTTCTGGACTGCAGCCCTTTCCTGGCCACGTCTGTCCAGCTATTCGGCGTGCCAAATTCACCACTGGTGCCCAGGGCGATCAGAATCCCGCAAACGAAGTCAAACAAAACATGAGCTTCTGGATTAAGGCAAAAACTAAGCTGCAAGATGTGATATAAATGTGGCATTGTATTTTGATACAGTCTAAAATGTATTCTCACAAAATAATGGCATCATATAACGCAACAAATTGTAAGAACAATCTTGCTGATGTAAATGCCGTGAGCAAATTGTATCAAAGACAGTGAATTGAAGAATAAACCCGTCTCAAAGAAAAATCAGGAGTTCATGTACGTATAACAGCTTTTACCTCAATCTTGAATCAGCTTTTATGACAAACAAAATCACAATGTGTGTTCCCGTTTTTGTCCAAGATAGAGAAACGAAGATGGACTCATCTTGCATATACCTTTTATATTATGTTTATATACTGTTTGTCACATTTGCAATTTTGATTTGGCAGATGTTTTTATCCGAAATGACTTAAAACACAATCAAGGTTCACATTTTATAACTTTAATCAAATTGAACCCAAAACATTTGCTTTGCTAAATAATGAGATTTATCGTCAAGATAAATATTTAAATATAAAAATATATATATATATATTATTTGTATTAATTAAGTCCACATTAGCAAGAAGTTGGACCTTGTGTGCGAGTTAAACAAATTAGGCTGTCTAAAAGGATCTTCTCAGTGCTCAGTAACATATGGGATTATAATTGCATACGTTTAACTGGACAGACGGAAGAGTGTGAGGTCAATCCCACATAAAACCTCCACCCACAACTACATCCCTTGGCCCAATGAAGGGCTTCCTTTTGGAACCATCTCAATGCCAATGACTCCAACACCTACTCCCAGAGCAGCAATATCACTGCGAACAACAACCATCTCTAGCCCTCTCAGTATCGCATTTCACGCTCTTTCAAACAACCTTTGAGCGCAGCCACCCCCATTCCTGCACCAAAAACAGACATCATCTACATCAACCTCCTCCAAATGTCTAAATGTCAACTCTGACAGATCTCCCCGTGATCATGAAGGCTCCACTGAGAGTTTAGAGGGTCTTCAACTTCCTGGAAATGTTGAGTCAGGGGCGTCGTTCCAGTACTTGACACTATCCTCTTTCCCTTCTTGTATCTTCTCTTTCACTCCTTCACTTCTCCATCAGTGGTTCACAATCTTTTTCACTTCAAGGTCCTCATTTGACATTATTCAAAGGCCCTCATTTCTAAGCGGATATGTACCTCTGGTGATAATATAGTAAACAAAACAAAACAAAAATAAAAGATCAACTAGGAGATAAAATGTACTAAAATTAAAAATAAAATTAAAAGCTCAGAGATAGATAATTAGATATAATAAAAGATTGTAGCCTATGTTTTTAACAAACAAACAAACCAACATGGGAGACAGATAAACTAGATGAAATGTATTTTCAATAATATAAAAAAAAAATATGGGGAGATGAACTAGGAGGTAAATGCATATTTAAAAATATAATATAATATAATATAATATAATATAATATAATATAATATAATATAATATAATATAATATAATATAATACAATACGCTGGTCAACGATTAATCGCATCCAAAATAAAAGTCTGTGTTTACATAATGTATGTGTGTGTACAGTGTATAATTATTTTGTATATATAAACACACACATGTATGTATATATTTAGGAAATATTTACATGTATATACTGTATGTATGTATATATATATATATATATATATATATATATATATATATATATATATATATATATAATATTTTATATTAATATTTTATATCTAAATACCATGTTTCTTAAATATATACATGCATGTGTGTGTATTTATATATACACTAAATAAATATACACAGTACACACAAACACAAACTTTTATTTTGGATACAATTAATCGCGATTAATCGTTGCCCATAACATAACATAACATAACATAACATAACATAACATAACATAACATAACATAACATAACATAACATAACATAACATAACATAACATAACAAAATAGGTAAAAGATCTAGAAAAAAAAAGTACACCAACACACAACACTATATTGCAATTTAGGCTTTTATTAATTATGTAGGCCAAAAAACTTGTGTAATCCATGTTCAAATGCTCCCCCCCAAAAAAAATCTAGCTTTAATATATAACATTAACTTTTAGAATAATCCTTAATTACACTTTTTGTCAGATTACAGGCTAATTTGCCTCTGCAGTTCCCAATTGTAATGATTTAGTAAATTGTATGACAACTGCTTTTATACTTTTATCTACCATAGTTATTACTGAGAGCAAAGAACAGGGTATAATCGTCTTTGTTCCGTTTTACGCTCACTCCTCGCTTAAAGGGCTTCCAGCCGGCAGGATCCTGCAGCGCTGCGGAAGGTTCTGGATCTGATCTCAGTGGGAGTCTCTCTCCTTTAAGAGTATGAAATATTAAAACCCGCAGGATATGTCTCACCTGGCCTGCAGCCTGGCGGAGCATGACGGCCTAAACCTTTGCACGCTCATTCATTCATCAATTGGTGCGAGTGAGATAACCTTTCTCATTTGCAAGATAGGGCAGGAGATAGAGGCATACGAGCTGAATCCCATGCATATGAAATTGGCCGAAACTGTAAGCTCTGGGAAACGGCATTGTTGCTCATTTGCACAAATGAGGGGGAAATTTTTCTCGTGAATCTTTAAACACTTTTGTCGGCACGTTCCGCGCAAGGACAAGCGCAACCTGCTCGTGCATTTTGGAGCTTTGATCAATAATGATCAAAGGAGAGTCTAAGTAGTTTCTCCACCCTTTAAAAACTAAATTAACATGTCTAATGAGAGGAGTTCACATTTCCTTTATACTAAGCAGTGTCATGAACAGTTCATAATGGAGAAAGAACATGCACGACGTGTTTAATTTATAGCCCACGTTGTACAGACAATATGATAATCTAGATTAGGGGTTCTAAACTATTGGGCCACAACCCAAAAAATAGGTCGAAACAGGCCAGTTCTAATGGACCACAGATAGCAGGGGAAAAGAACGCTAAACGATAACAATAAAATGCAACTAAATATAATCTATAACTAGGATTAAAAAAATATAAACCGCATGCAAAACCAGTCTGCACCTACAAAACAAGCAAACTAAAAAATATAATAACAACCCAGCCTAAGAAGGTTTATTGGTTTTACCTGGTTTAGCAAGTCAGATCAGCTGACAAGTGTCCCAAAACTCTCTAAAAACCAAATTAGGCTGGTTTACCTGCTACAAAAAGGTGGCATTGCTGTTTTTTCTGGTTTGGCTGATCTTTCTTACCTATCCAAGTGTTTTTTCTTTGTTGTTTTTTTTTTTTTGCTTTCCCAATATGGCCAAGCTGGCCTTTAGTTGGTTTATCTGGTAATTCAGTCCAAAACATGTTCTAAAAACATGTAAAATCAATAAAGACCAACCTAGGGTAGACAACCTAACCATCTTAGGCTGATTTAACTGGTCTCACAGCATGGCCAAAGCTGGTCTTTAAATGGTTTCCCAGCCAGACCAACTGACAAGTGCCAAAATCCATCTAAACAGACCATCTTAACTGGTTTGGCCAGGCTAAGACACCATCTTACCATATTAGGCTGATGTAAATGCTACAGAAATTCAACTATTGCTGGTTTTACCTGGTCTTCCCACCATCCAAGATGATGTTCAGCTCATTTTCTGGTTTCCCAATGTGGTAAATCTGGTCTTTAGCTGGTTTAGCTGATCTTAACCAGCCTGACTAAATGTCCAAAGTTAATCTAAAATAGTCAAAAATAGATCAACCTAACCAATCTTGCTAAAGTAGATAAGCTAACATCCAGATTTAAACCAGCTGACAAGTGCACTATTACATACGGCTAGTTAAAGCAATTTTTTCATCAGGGTGCTCTTAGGAGAGCTAATTTACAGCTAGAGAGATTAACTATTTTCATAACTTGCTAACTTGAATAAAATATCAAATTAACCTTTCGAAATGTCAAGGTGACTGCTGGGGAAGAAAAAAGAAAAAAACACAGGGGGCATTGATGCATCGAGCCTGGGTGCTTGAAAAAATGCCAAAATAACGTGGTCTGAAGTACATCTGCATAGTAGCCATACATTATGCATGTGCTTCTGTATCCGCACACAGTCAAACGATGGGACACCATTGAATAAATCCACTGGAGCATTGAACAGTGGGCTAAGGAACGCACATACTGATAAATAAATGGTAATATACACACATCTCATGCCTTAATGAAAAGTGTCATTGCAATGGAGGTGACAAACAGCGGTTAGCTTCCTAGCTAAGACGGAGAGTATAATTGAGCCTTTATAATATGAATCAATTCAAAAGCACTCTAAAAAATGCTTTATTCATTCTTCCTCTTATAAATTGTTCATCTGCATACAGTAGCGCACACAACATGAGCAGAATTTATACATAAATAATCAGAAGACGGCGCTAGCGTATGTTCAGGGAGCTCTCAAGGCATGCTGGGTAAATGTCAGCTTTGCATTGTTAGATGAGTTAAACCCATATGTACTAACTCAACTAACTATCTCCCTGGAAACACTTTTCCAATAAGAGGAAACATGGAGGACGAGAAAGACGGTATAATCCAGATTTAATGACAATTGAGAAATAGGCTATACCTGCTGCGAGTTCGATTATTTTGGTGCCGGTTAGACTCGAAAACAAAGTGAAGCAAGGCAGCAAACGAAGGTTAAAGCCAACGACAACGAGTGCAAATAAAGTGTAGAGGGCAGCTAGGTACACCTGTAATGTTAGAAAGCACTTTCCCTTAGGATAAAATGGCTGACAGAACCAGCTTTAACGCTAGGCCTGGATGTAGACTGACAGATCCATTCAGATTCATTATATGGAGCCAATGAAAGGTTAAGCTGTGGGACACGGCTCTGACGGGGTGCTCTACAGTTTCAAGCTGCTGGGGTCATACCTTGTGACATATAACAGTAGGCGGAAGTTTAAGCTCCAGCCATTGAGGTCCTAACCTGAGCATCTAATGCTTTCAGAGAAGACAATTTCATGTAGATGCATTTGACTAAAAATTTAGGCCATATCACTCCAGGTGAAAATGCAGAGACGGCATCCCAGTGCGTATGGAAGAGGAGAAGTTGACAACATACAGAACAAAAAACTCTAATACACTGTCAGAAAAAAAAAGGTACTAAAGCTCTCACTGGGACGGTACCCTTAATATACCCTTAATATGTACCATTTAGGTACTAATATGTACACTTTAGGTATCAATATGTACCTTTGAAGTACTAATACACACTCTTTAGTACCTTTTGCAACCAAGTGACAGCTTTTGTGCCTTTTTTTCAGTGTAAATAAATAAATGCATAAAGTCAAACAGATCAAATAAATTATATGAATTATTATATATTAAATAAAAAATACACAAAATGTTACAAAATTACATTTATTATTATATAAAATTATTTATATACATACAAAATTAACAGTAACACTTTAAAAAAATAAATATTAAAATAAATACATAAATAATAAAAATGATAAAAATAACAATAATTAAAGCTGCAAGCAGCGATGAAAGGGCCCTCGCACCCGTGCCATCAACACTTGGTGGCTTTAGGAAGACAGAGCATGGTTGGGAAATGTACATTTAAGGAGGTATATATAGTAAGAGTATGTCAAAGTCAGTTACAAAATGTTTTGTATAATGGTGATAATAGCATGCTTCATGACTCAGCTAAGTGTTGCTAGCATGTTTAGTATGTTTCTAGCATGCTCAGTACACAATAATTATGTGGTTAGTACTGCATTACTGTGTTAACCATGTCAGTTTCTGTTGCCAGTAGGTGGCGTTATGACTATAACTGAATATGAGCATGGATGTGTGTTCAGGACAGAACTCTTATCAAACGTGTCAAGTTTGGTGCAAATTGGACATTGCCTTCTTGAGTAACAACAAAGTAATGTTTCATTGAATTAGCATTCTTTAGCACTTAGCTAAGCATTGTTAGCATGTTTTAACATGTTTCTAGCATGTTTAGAACTCAATGGCATTTTTAACATGTTGCTAGAACGGCATCAACGTGTTAAACATGTCACTTCCTGTTGCCAGTAGGTGGCGCTATTACTATAACTGAACATTCTCATGTAGATGTGTTCAGGCCATGACTCTTATCAAAAGTGTGAAGTTTGGGGCAGATTGGACATTCCATGCCTGAGTTACAGCAAATTCCTATTTAATTGCAATAATAGCATGCTTTAGCACTTAGCTAAAAGTCTGCTAGCATGTTTTAGCATGTTTCTAGTATGTTGTTAACATGTTTAACACTTGCTGGCACTTTTTTATATGTTATTAGGAGTCCATAACAGTGTTAAACATGTCACTTCCTGTTGCCAGCAGGTGGCGCTATGACTGTAACTGAATATAAGCATGGTCATGTGTTCAGGACAGAACGCTTATCAAAAGTGTGAAGTTTGGGGCAGATTGGACATTCCATGCCTGAGTTACAGCAAATTCATATTTAGTTGCAGTAATATCATTCTTTAGCACTTAGCTAAGTGTTTGCTAGTATGTTTTAGCATGTCTCTAGTATGTTGGTAGGATGTTTAGCACCTACTGGCATTTTTTTATATGTTATTAGGAGTCAAGAACAGTGTAAACGTCACTTCCTGTTGCCAGCAGGTGGCGCTATGACTATAACTAAATATGAGCATGGACATGTGTTCAAGAGATAACTCTTATCAAACGTGTGAAGTTTGGGGTAGATTGTACATTGCCTTCTTGAGTAACAACAAAGTCCTGTTTCATTGAATTAGCATGCTTTAGCACTTAGCTAAGTATTGCTAGCATGTTTTAATATGTTTCTAGCATGTTTAGAACTCAATGGCATTTTTAACATGTTGCTAGAACGGCATCAACGTGTTAAACATGTCACTTCCTGTTGCCAGTAGGTGGCGCTATTACTATAACTGAATTTGAGCATAGACATGTGTTCAGGCCATGATTCTTAACAAACGTGTGAAGTTTGGGGCAGATTGGACATTCCATGCCTGAGTTACAGCAAATTCCTATTTAATTGCAGTAATAGCATGCTTTAGCACTTAGCTAAGTGTTTGCTAGCATGTCTCTAGTATGTTGCTAACCTGTTTAGCACTTGCTGGCTCTTTTTTATATGTTATTAGGAGACCACAACAGTGTTAAACATGTCACTTCCTGTTGACAGCAGGTGGCGCTATTACTATAACTGAATATTCTCATGTAGATGTGTTCAGGCCATGACTCTTATCAAACGTGTGAAGTTTGGGGCAGATTGGACATTCCATGCCTGAGTTACAGCAAATTCCTATTTATTTGCAATAATAGCATGCTTTAGCACTTAGCTAAGAGTTTGCTAGCATGTTTTAGCATGCTTCTAGTATGTTGTTAGCATGTTTAGCACTTGCTGGCACTTTTTTATATGTTATTAGGAGTCCATAACAGTGTTAAACATGTCACTTCCTGTTGCCAGCAGGTGGCGCTATGACTATAACTGAATATGAGCATGGTCATGTGTTCAGGACAGAACGCTTATCAAAAGTGTGAAGTTTGGGGCAGATTGGACATTCCATGCCTGAGTTACAGCAACTTCCTGTTTCATGGCGAAACATCGAAATTTGTCAGGCCGCCGAGGACCCGCCCTTCGACGAAAACTCAAGATCTTCGCAATTTAACGTCGCAAAGGCCTTAAGATTACACTCACCAAATTTGAAGATGATCAGATTAAAACTCTAGGAGGAGTTCGTTAAAGTACGAGGCCTGAAAATGGCAAAAACTGCACAAAAATCTGAGAGGAAGTTCAAAATGGCTGACTTCCTGTTGTGTTTAGGGCTATGCTCCAAGAGACTTTTTTGTAGGTATTAGGTCATTACATGTATGTACCGAATTTCGTGCACGTACGTGGAACGTTGCAGGAGGCGCACTCCGTTGAACTTTTATAGGTGGCGCTATCGAGCCATTTTGCCCCGTCCAATTCTGAAACCTATATCAGATGTAAATTTTCGCCAGTTCTGACGCGTGTGCAAAGTTTTGTGACTTTTCGAGCATGTTTAGGCCCTCAAAAATGCAATTAAATGCGGAGAAGAATAATAATAATAATAATAATAATAATAATAATTAAAGCTGCAAGCAGCGATGAAAGGGCCCTCGCACCCGTGCCGCCGCCACCCGGTGGCTTTAGGAAGACAGAGCATGGTTGGACAATGTGCATTTAAGGAGGTATATATAGTAGTTGCTAGCAGGTTTAGTATGTTTTTAGCATGCTTAGTACACAATAGTTATGTGGTTAGTACTGCATTACTGTGTTAACCATGTCAGTTTCTGTTGCCAGTAGGTGGGGCTATGTCTATATCTGAATATCGCTATGTAGATGTGTTCAGTGCAGGACTTTTATCAAACATGTGGAGTTTGGGGCAGATTGGACATTGTATGCTTGAGTTACAACAACTTCCTTTAGCATTTCTAGCATGTTTTATGATGTTTCTAGCATATTACATATTAAAGGGTTAGTTCACCCAAAAATTTAAATTCTGTCAGTAATTACTCACCCTCATGTTGTTCCAACCGCGTAAGACCTTCGTTCATCTTCGGAACACAAATTAAGATATTTTTGATGAAATCTGAGCCATGTTTCACTCCTCCATAGGCTTCCAGTGTGACCGAAACTTGCTGGCCCAGAAAAGTTATTAAAGAGATCGTTAATATAGTCCAAGTGACTCCAGTGGCTCAATCTTAAGTATATCAAGCGACGAGAATACTTTTTGTGCGCAAAAACAAACAAAAATAACGACTTTATTCCACTATTCATTTCCTTCTCTCTGGATGTCTAGTTGGTTTGCGTAGTGTTTTTGCGCAGCGCGTCTGTGTCACACGTCACCACGTAGGCTCACTATTGGCCGACGCCGGTCATGTGTGTGTTGCGTGATGACGTGCAACACAGACGCGCAGCGCAAACACACTACGAGGCCCAGAGAGAAGGAAATGAAAAGTGGAATAAAGTCGTTATTTTTGTTTGTTTTTGCGCACAAAAAGTATTCTCGTCGCATGATAAACTTAATGTAGTGCCACTGTAGTTACTTGGACTATTTTAACGATGTTTTAATAACTATTCTGGGCCGGTGAGTTTCGGTCACACTGGAAGCCTATGGAGGAGTCAAAATTCTGTCAGATTTCATCAAAAATATCTTAATTTGTGTTCCGAAGATGAACGAAAGACTTACATGGTTGGAACAACATGAGGGTGAGTAATTACTGACAGAATTTTCATTTTTGGGTGAACTAACCCTTTAATTTTGGGGTAGATTGGACATTGAATGCCTGAGTTACAGCAAATTCATATTTAATTGCAGTAATAGGATGCTTTAACACTTAGCTAAGTATTTGATTGCATGTTTCTAGTATGTTGCTAACATGTTTAGCAGTTGGTGACACTTTTTTATATGTTATTAGGAGTCCAGAATAGTGTTAAACGTCACTTCCTGTTGCCAGCAGGCGGCGCTATGACTATATCTGAATATGAGCATGGACTTGTGTTCAGGAGATAACTATTATCAAACGTGTGAAGTTTGGGGTAGATTGGACATTGTATGCCTAAGTTACAACAACTTCCTTTAGCATTTCTAGCATGCTTTAGAACTTAGCTATGTGTTGCTAGCATGTTTATTGCATGTTACATATTAAGTTTGGGGCAGATTGGACATTCCATGCCTGTGTTACAGCAAATTCATATTTAATTGCAGCAATAGCATGCTTTAGCACTTAGCTAAGTGTTTGCTAATATGTTTCTAGTATGTTGTTAGCATGTTTAGCACTTGCTGGCACTTTTTTATATGTTATCAGGAGTCCACAACAGTGTTTAACATGTCACTTCCTGTTGCCAGCAGGCGGTGCTATGACTGTAACTGAATGAGCATGGTCATGTGTTCAGGACAGAACGCTTATCAAAAGTGTGAAGTTTGGCGCAGATTGGACATTGCCTTCTTGAGTAACAACAACATCCTGTTTCATTGAATTAGCTAAGTATTGCTAGCATGTTTTAACATGTTTCTAGCATTTTTAGAAGTCAGTGGCATTTTTAACATGTTGCTAGAACGGCATCAACGTGTTAAACATGACACTTCCTGTTACCAGTAGGTGGCGCTATTACTATAACTGAATATTCTCATGTAGATGTGTTCAGGCCATGACTCTTATCAAACGTGTGAAGTCTGGGGCAGATTGGACATTCTGTGCCTGAGTTACAACAAATTTCTATTTAATTGCAGTAATAGCATGCTTTAGCACTTAGCTAGGTGTTTGCTAGCATGTTTTAGCATGTTTCTAGTATGTTGTTAGCATGTTTAGCACTTGCTGGCACTTTTTTATATGTTATCAGGAGTCCACAAGAGTGTTAAACATGTCACTTCCTGTTGCCAGCAGGTGGCGCTATGACTATAACTGAATATGAGCATGGTCATGTGTTCAGGACAGAACGCTTATCAAAAGTGTGAAGTTTGGGGCAGATTGGACATTCCATGCCTTAGTTACAGCAACTTCCTATTTATTTGCAGCAATAGCATGCTTTAGCACTTAGCTAAGTGTTTGCTAACATGTTTCTAGTATGTTGTTAGCATGTTTAGCTCTTGCTGGCACTTTTTTATATGTTATCAGGAGTCCACAACAGTGTTTAACATGTCACTTCCTGTTGCCAGCAGGTGGCGCTATGACTGTAACTGAATATGAGCATGGTCATGTGTTCAGGACAGAACGCTTATCAAAAGTGTGAAGTTTGGCGCAGATTGGACATTGCCTTCTTGAGTAACAACAACATCCTGTTTCATTGAATTAGCATGCTTTAGCACTTAGCTAAGTATTGCTAGCATGTTTTAACATGTTTCTAGCATTTTTAGAAGTCAATGGCATTTTTAACATGTTGCTAGAACGGCATCAACGTGTTAAACATGACACTTCCTGTTACCAGTAGGTGGCGCTATTACTATAACTGAATATTCTCATGTAGATGTGTTCAGGCCATGACTCTTATCAAACGTGTGAAGTTTGGGGCAGATTGGACATTCCGTGCCTGAGTTACAGCAAATTCCTATTTAATTGCAGTAACAGCATGCTTTAGCACTTAGCTAAGTGTTTGCTAGCATGTTTTAGCATGTTTCTAGTAAGTTGTTAGCATGTTTAGCACTTGCTGGCACTTTTTTATATGTTATCAGGAGTCCACAAGAGTGTTAAACATGTCACTTCCTGTTGCCAGCAGGTGGCGCTATGACTGTAACTGAATATGAGCATGGTCATGTGTTCAGGACAGAACGCTTATCAAAAGTGTGAAGTTTGGGGCAGATTGGACATTCCATGCCTGAGTTACAGCAACTTCCTGTTTCATGGCGAAACATCAAAATTTGTCAGGCCGCCGAGGGCCCGCCCTTCGACGAAAACTCAAGATCTTCGCAATTTAACGTCGCAAAGGCCTTAAGATTACACTCACCAAATTTGAAGATGATCAGATTAAAACTGTAGGAGGAGTTCGTTAAAGTACGAGGCCTGAAAATGGCAAAAAGTGCACAAAAATCAGAGAGGAAGTTGAAAATGGCTGACTTCCTGTTGTGTTTAGAGCTATGCTCCAAGAGACTTTTTTGTAGGTATTAGGTCATTACACATATGTACCGAATTTCGTACACGTACGTGGAACACAGCGGGAGGCGCACTCTGTTGAACTTTTATAGGTGGCGCTATCGAGCCATTTTGCCCCGCCCAATTCTGAAACCTATATCAGATGTAAATTTTCGCCAGTTCTGACGCGTGTGCAAAGTTTCGTGAGTTTTCGAGCATGTTTAGGCCCTCAAAAATGCAATTAAATGCGGAGAAGAATAATAATAATAAACAGAGCAATTCCAAGAGGGTCCTCACACCATCGGTGCTCGGGCCCTAATAAGAATGTTTATATACAGTGTGTAACCTAAAAATATAATTAAATAATTTAGAGTATACACATAAATAAACAAATAACACATTTGCAAAAGTGTGTGTGTGTTTGTGCGCGCGTGTGCATTTTTACATGGAAAAAATAGCAACTGCTGTTTAGACAAAATATATCTCCACAAAAATGTTCCCAATGAGCCAAATAAAGACAATAATTAGCCTACCCATTGTCTAAAAAAGCAGTAAGCTTAGGGCAGAATTATCTGAAACACTTAGAAACAGTAAATGATTCTATGAACCAAATTGGATGTCAAAAAAGTGACATCCAAAATGTGTAGTGTTGGGGGCCATTACCTTTTATTAGGAGCAATGAATGTAAAAGACAAAGTTTCCCATTCAAGTGTGTGTGTGGTGACAACTGCTCGCAGGGAGACCGAGCCTCATGCGGCGGATATTAGGGTTCTCTCTGCAAGCTCTCATTACCGTTCCTGTGATGCTCAGAGTCATTCTTACAGGGATTAAATTGGCTTTCCTGCATCGTTAGCCTGATCTGTGAGGGGGGCATTGTTTAATCATATTATAATTAAAGTTATAAGTCCCTCCAGTCATCACAACCTAATTATCAATCAAACAGGGTGTCATATACAATCCCACGGTACCTGACGGAGGCGAAAAATGAAAGAAAAAAAAGGACAAATTGTTTGCTTAACTCTCCATTAAAAGACAATGAAAGCCATTTCATGCCTAACTTTCTCAAACAAATCCGCGAATAAATTCTCCCGTAGACACTGAGACAAACTTGGTGAAAAGCGAACCGGTATTTGTAGGGCTCTCACACCTTCTGCATCATTACCTTCACAATATGCCTGCACTGCCAGCTTCAAAGTATGGAAATCCACATTCGTCTCAATCCATATGGATTTTCTGGATGAGCTCCAAACAGCAGGTATAATTTCCCAACCTGCACTTCTCCACCACATCTTGGGACTTGGGACTGACTGGCATTACCATTTACGGTGGCAGTAGGCAGTTTCCATTAAGCAGCTTTGGTGTTTTTCATAAGCTCTAGACTGGAAGCTGTCAGCGGGCAGTGGGAGCGAAGGGAGTGATAAAGACTCGTCATTGACCACAGCTCTAAATGACACGCGTCAATATGGATTGGATGGGAGCGAAACATGCAACGCTGCTCTGTCAGGCATGAGTAGTGTTTGCACAACAGAGAGCGAGCGAAGGGGAACGACAGAGATTGATTGTGGTCTGCCGTGACCCGAGAAAGCGTGAGTGATGCTTGAATATGCCTACGAGTGGGCAGGGAAGTATGAGACTGTGTTACCGGATGACCCGGTGACATCAGATAACAACAGATATGCTGGTAACTTCTGGCATGGAAAAGTCTGGAAATGGCAGACAAGTTTGTGAGTGTGTAAAATTTAAAAGTATTAATTTCATTAATCAAACAAAATGTTCTGATTAAGATTATATATATATATATATACACACACACACACAGACACACATATATATATATATATATATATATATATTTAAAAAAAATCATAAGTATGTGTGTGTGTAGCAACATGACTTGATTACTGTAATAAAGTATTTTTACTGTATTTTAATTCTTATATTAAACACTTTTCTGTTTTTCTTTTTATAAAAAAAATTAAATAATTAAGCCGTTTCAGACCTAACAATTCATCAAAAATATTCTTATCTGCATCACCCAGCCCTGAACAGCTCCCTCACTGTCTTCCTGCTCTTGTTACCCACAACCCTTTGCGTTGAGTATTCCATTGAAAATCCATATTTCATAGAAATATATTGCCCCCATCAGTCTTGGATTAACATCTTGATAAAAAACGCATTAGGCAAATTGTGAAGGATGGACATTGATATTGCAATAGATACATGGTGCAAAAAGACTGAATAAATGTTTTAGCTTTTTAAACTGAATTTCATTAAATATGTAAACTAATCGCCGGGGTAAGTGGGAAGTAATAATCAATACAGGGGGACAATCATTACCAGTGCATGAACATTTTGCCAGGCATCAGTCATGTCCCTCTCTATAGTTCTCTGCTGAGCTTATTATCTTCATCTTCTGAGTGATTACCTCATGCTAACAATCAATATGAAAGCATCGTTCCTATTATTCCACACATAAAGGGCCTAACACCACAAAAGAAAGAAAGAGATTGGCAGAGGGAAAGAGAAAGAGATAAATAAATAGAATGCAAGAAAGAGGTAGCATGCGTTTTCTCCTCTTTCAAACGTTTGATCTTTTGAGATTTTCAAAGCATTCAAATCAATGTGGCACCAATTTAATTCTATTTAGTTAAGCAGAAAACTCCCTGCGCCATTTACAATAAAATAAAATAAAATAAAATAAAATAAAATAAAATAAAATAAAATAAAATAAAATAAAATAAAATAAAATAAAATAAAATAAAATAAAATAAAATAAAATAGTATTCTCATACACAAACACATGGCATATATATTATATCATATTATGTAAAACAAAACAAATAATACAATTTTAAAAAAGATTAAAAAGTGTGTGCAATCAGTATGGCCACTGATCATATTTTTTCTACCATTGATGAACTGCAGATTCAGAACTGCAGAAAAACTATTCATAACTAAAATTTTTATTATAACTAATCAGTGTTTGGGGGTAACGCATTACAAGTAATGTGAGGTGCACAGGTATGAATTTGCATACCCTTCAGCCTGAGGCTTATTCCTTTCACTTTTGGTGTGAAAGGTACGGAGCCCATAAAGGGACGTTTGCAAAAATAAAAATATACAGACTTTCACTTGTGCATGAGAAAACTATCTTGTGAGTTACTATGTACCTATGAGTTACTATGTAACTCACGCGTTACAATTTCCGGTTTGCGTACAATTTGCATCACTGCCATCTTACTCTGAAGCATGGATGTGGATGCGCATGAATTAATCGAAATCTATTAAAAACTAGGACTTCAATACAAAGACATTGGTTCTATTCTTGCATTTCAATACAGATATATAATCACTGAGAGACATTTAAAAATCATTTTAAGGTCTAGAAGTCTGTTTCGACGAAAAGAGTACTCAAGTATTGAAGACACTATTGTATTTATTCAGCATCAAACTTGGTGAAATTCTCATTTATGAAAATGAAGCCAGCCAATTTCCAGTCGTCTGGTCTCTTTAGATGCATGTTTATTGCCGATTCCTGAAAGTTTGTTTAATAAAACCCTGTCATTTGCAGATGTACTGGCACCTTTTTGCATCTTGTCTCGTAATCTATGTATTACAGTGGACTTCGTGGTTTCACATGTCGCGAGTTTTTGTCGGCAAAATGCTCTAACTGCAAGGCGAACCCCATATCTGACCATATATTTTGCCAGTTCGTCTTCAGTCATGATCGCAATGAAAGAGGTCAGCTATAAATACATTTGCAACAAACGTATGCATATGAGTGTCATGAAAAGGCCTTGCAGATAATTATAGAACTACTGTTACATAATTTACACAAGTTTCTCGTGAGCACGTGAAAGCCTGGGTATTTTTATTTTTGCAAAGGTCCCTTTAGGGGCTCCATAGAAAGGGCCTGTACATTTACCAAAAATATAACATAATAAATATAATTTTTTTATTATTACAAAAACAAGCAAGCAAGACCAGCCCTGGAAAGAAAAAGTGTAACAAAAGTCTTACTTTGTTAAGTTACTCAAAAGTAATGTACTTTGTTTTTTAGGGAGTAACGCAATATTGTCACACGTTACTTTTAAAAGTAACACTGCAGCCAATACTTAGGGTTAATATTTGGTATAGTGCGTAAATTCTTAAAAAAAAAAAAAAAATCAGATCTGCATTTCTGTTAGGCACTGCTATGAACTAAATTTCCATACTTTTCCATGATTCAAGGATTTTGTTTGGTGTGCATCCAAAGTATATAGCCATGCACACAGAGCTTTGAAGTAGCACAGCCATGGCATACCGATGACTTTTTAACTTATGAATTGCTTATGACTGATTTTCATCTGGAAAACTTTCAGAGTGCTAGTATATGCAGGTCTGTGTTCCTCAGAGCAGCGTGTTGGTCAGGAAATTACAGACAGATTTCTGTCAAGCATCTCTGTTTTCTTCTCACACTTTCACTAGTTGGTGTAACAAAAGCTTGGCCTTGTCTTGATAGATAGACAAGATCACGTGTAGTCATGGTAACAGGTGGGATCAAAGGTCAATGCGAGAGACAAAAGTACCTCTATACCCGCTAAAATTGCTCAGCTCTGTTTAAAACTGTCAAAACACGTTCTTCACAGTCCTATCTTGCTGTTATATTGTGAAAAATCACAGCTTTTTTCATGCGTCAAATATTTAGTTGAGTATACCACTAAAAGCAGTGCAGATATGCAGTGTTTTTTTTCTTCTGTGATGCTAATTAGCATGTACGACATTAAACAAGCCGTCTTTAAAGCGTCACAAATGCTGCCAGGTTTGATAGGAATCAGAAATGTTTGTAGGAAGTGAAGGGAACTGTGAAAAATGGATTCTCAGCAATATTGCCAAGTTCTGTTTAACAGTCCCAAGACTAATGAATATATGCATTTTAATCTTTTTCCACATGCATAATGACTTAAGCATCCTTATAAACCGAGGATTAATGTACGATCTCCCTCCACAATGTGTCACCAGGCTTAACAGTTTTCTCCCAATCAGTAATCTCATTATGTTGCAGACAAACAAGATGAGTGAGTATGTGCTGTTTTTTTACCCGCACTTTTTTTGGTGTCATGTTTGACAGAGATTTAAAAGTGAACTCGAGCCAGGATCTTTACCTGCACAATAAATTGGCATTTGTTAGATGGCTGGGCATGGTTCCACTCAGCTGATGGACACTGCCTGCAGTGCAATCACTACTAAAACGGGCACCGATTCCACAGGTTGCGACGCTGGAGTCGAGGGAGGTCAGGACCCTTCAGAGAAAACTTTCAAATTATACCATAGACTTTCATCTAACTTCAAAACTATTTCTTCCAAAACCGGTCAGTTCCTGCACCATTTCTGACCCTGTTCTGCAGAATAAAACAAGGATAAGAGGTAAATCACGATTCACTACTCCCATTGTCGCTTGAGATGGCTGGAAATTTTATTAGAGCTGACTTCTGATAGACTGATGAACTTAAAGGGATACTTCACTAATTAGCATTAAGCTTTATTTCACGATAAAACGGCGTCTTTTCAGTTTCGAGTCAACTAGTAGCTTAGTTGGATCATTTCTTCCGATACCGCCCTCTGTGACCGGTAGGCGTGGAGTGGGAGTGGCCTCATAGGGCAGCGAAGCAAATGCATTCTGGGAGTTGTTGTCTTTCATCCACATGAACCAAAAATACATTTTCTGGCTTTTCTCAGTCTAGAAAGCAGTTCTCTACAAGATTTCTATTTTAAAATGCTAAAATTCTAAACTGTTATACATTTATTTAATATTCAAGTTCAACCCTGATAATTAGCATTCTCTCATCAATTGTTTACATAACTTTTTATCCATGCAATTAAAGCTCACATTGGGTCATTCATACATCCTGGAAAACATAATTACTTTGTTATATTATTTAACTACCTTGGCTCATTGACAACACTAGGCCTGTTAAATAATCTGATTAAATTGTTAGCCCGGCTCCCTGGCTAAAAACCAAATTGCAGTGTTTTGTTTCTGTTTTATTTTTTTTTATACTTTTTAGACAGCTGTAAATGTGGGAAATAAATGCCTTAAAATAGAGTCTCCCCGCAGCTTGTTTACTGTCACTATTACTCTTAGTCCCTTTTTTTTAAACGGTGATGATCCTTCGAGCGATGAGCCAGACATGAAGTTCGTGTCTGTGGGAGCCGCTTTATACAGACTGAGATTAGAGAAAGGTCAACAGAATAAAACGGATTGATGGTGCTCGCAGCTGCTAGCCGGGAGGCTGAAAGCGGCGGCTGAGTGACTGAGTCTACGGAGTGTGCCGAATGCGCTTTTGTGCTTTGGCCGTAAATAGGCTTGTATCATATCATCATCCTCCGAGCGGGTACAGAAGATTTACCATTTGTCGCCTCACTCGCACTTGAAAATGCTCAGAAACAAGGGGGCTAGCTAAAGTCGCTAGGTTCCGCACCACAAACCAGCTAACTTCAGGTAAAGAGGAAAAAGTGAAAAATGAGGTAAAAGCAGCTGCTCTTAACTAGTTTTGTCCTTTTTGAGGATGAGGGCATGTCACACAACCGGTCTGTTAGCATCCTGCTAATCTGACTAGTTGCTACCAAGTGACCATGAATTTGCACCAAAATACAGCAGTTTTTATAAATATAAATAATAATCTCAACACCAAAAGATAAGGAAAGAGTCAACTCGTCTCTTGTTATTTTGCTATCTATACGCATTAATATGGCTAATTTTATTTAATTATTAGCATTTAGCATTGTTTTTACCCTGCTGTCCATGAGTGTGTCAGATAAAACCTGCAGACAAATTTTTAGCCTGTATCTTACTAAAAACATAAAAGGCTTACAGTGTGTACAGTGGTCTTCAAGGAATTTTTTTTTTATCACTTTCGCTAAGCACGGTAATCTAGAAAATTCTCAGAATCCTGGCTAGA
Organism: Leuciscus leuciscus; assembly: GCF_965113295.1. Lineage (NCBI taxonomy): Eukaryota > Metazoa > Chordata > Actinopteri > Cypriniformes > Leuciscidae > Leuciscus > Leuciscus leuciscus. The sequence continues at coordinate 22,382,721 of NC_138724.1, read as the reverse complement.
TACAGTAAAAGGCACTATCTTGCACTGCTAACCAGCTATCTTCAAATAACGGTGAAAAATTTGGTAAAAGAGGCTGTTCTTAACTAGTTTTTTAGTTTTTTAGAAAATGACGGCAAGCCACACAACCGGTCTATATTAGCAACTGGATAATTTGACTAGCCGCTACTTAAAGGGATAGTTCACCCAAAAATGAAAATTCTGTCATAATTTACTCACCCTCAAGTTGTTTCAAACCTGTATGAGTTTCTTTTTTCTGCTGAACACAAAAGAAGATATTTTGAAAAATGTCGGTAACCAAACAGTTGATGGACCCCAATGACTTCCATAGTAGAAAAAAAAAAAAATACCATGGAAGTCAATGGGGTCCATCAACTGTTTGGTTACCGACATTTTTCAAAATATCTTCTTTTGTGTTCAGCAGAAAAAAGAAATTCATACAGGTTTGAAACAACTTGAGGCTGAGTAAATGATGACAACATTTTCATTTTTGGGTGAACTATCCCTTTAATAGTGACCAATGAATTTTTACCAAAATACTGTTATATATATATATATATATATATATATATATATATATATATATATATATATATATATATATTTATATATATTTATGTGTATATATATATAAAAACAATAAAACATATAAAGTGTTTATTCCTCTCTTGTTATATTGCTATCTGGTTAATTTCACATAGCATTTAGCATCGTTTTAACCCAGTTGCCCATGACTGTGTCGGATCAAACCTGCTGTAACCCATTTCTGAGCAGAAACCAACCAGTTGAGAAGTTTATCTATATGAGAAAAATATATAAAATGACATACAGTGTGCATACAGAGGTCTATATGAACTATGATAAGAAAATCCCTCCTGTTAGACCCGCTTATCGTTTTGATCTGAGTCTGTAATGTGTCAAGCTCCAGCCACGTGACTGCATGAGATACTTTCTGCTTTGATTTGCCCAACAATGACTCTCCATGTCAATAAAATTCTGACAATGCGAGAGATATCAAGGACTTGTCGTGAAGGATCAGCGGACATCTTTAAAATCAAGATCACCTCAAGGGCAAGCTGACAAACATCCAGGCATACTTCACGCTTGCCTTGAGATTGTAAAATAACAAAAAAAATAAGGGGGGATGGGAGTGAGAGGTTAAGGTATATTCTGTCAGAGAAATGTTCAATCCAACAATGACATCCCTGTTACAGTCGAAAGGCCTCAATCTCTTCTGTTCTGCTGTAAAAAAAAAAAGGCAAAGATGTCAGAAAATAGATAACTGAGAAAACGGAAAAACTACAGCCCTTCCTGCTGTTCCTCTCCAAGCTTATTTACGATAAATGGATTTGCAGCAAATAAACATAAATGAGACACTTGGCCTACATCTGCACCTCAGATGAGGCTACTCCAGTGTCCTCTGCTGTGTTATTGTACAAAACAGACTAATTATGGTCATTCACTCTGTACAATATAGTCTGCGTGAGATATCTGATTTCAGGCCACAATTTTCCTGCTGAATGCAGTTTTCTCCATCTCACTCTATATCTGTCTTGATTACTGCAGTCCTTACTGTTTCTCTTCATCCTTTTTGGGACAGCTAGTGCCCGAGGAGAATGAAAATGTAAATTACATAGAGTATACGTAAAATGCAATTTTTGCCACAATTTTGTTTTCTAAGATGAAATTTCAGGGATCATAAAAAAGACATCAAAATCTTTCGCCAATCCTCTCATTTTCTAGTAATATCTAATAGAAGTAGTAATGTTTTAATTTCATAATGTTTATTTTGTAATTTGCCGGTCTGATTCGTTCTAGTGAATCTTTTGGTTTAGATGGTTCAAGTAAAACTTTTAAAGGAGAAAAGTTTTAGGGGTCGTTTACACGATACAGTTCAATTCACATTTATTTGTATAGCGCTTTACACAATATATATATTGTTTCAAAGCAGCTTTACAGAAAATGCATGACAATTACAATTTAGAGTGTTCTGCTATCAGGGGTGACTGTGTCTAAGTTATGCATTTTAGAAATGTACAAATCATGCAGTTAGCAAACAATATATTAAACGACACCGTTTTTAACTAAAACTGTACACTTTGTATGCGATTTGGTCGTTCATTTGCACAACCACAGCGTTTTGGCGGTCTGAAAAGGCAAACTTTTGGGAAAAAAAATTCAACGTGCAAGTTTTTGAAAATTAAAAACGTGTGAAAACGGTGACATCATATGCATGCATATTACGTGTTCAGTCTATTCACCTTATTTTCCATGACAACAAGGGCGACGCCATTACGCTCATTTTGTCATCTTACTTCCGGCTGAGCGGGGCTTCAACTTCCGGCTGAAAGGACCTACGCTAGTTTCTAGCGTAATTCTATAGTTGTAACGGTAAAATATGTAAAGTATTATATGCTCAGTTAGGGGCTGCCATAACAATTGGATTAAGAGGATAGAACAATTTAACCAACGGTGTTACGAACACAATGTAGGCTAAAGCGATCGGAATGTTGTGGTGTACTTTACGATTTACACCCACCACCACCTCAAGACGAGGAGGAGCACCTGAGGCAGTGGCGGAAGGCGCTAAACTTGAAGTGCTCACCCAAGCGCTCTTATGTGTGTTCATACCATTTTATGGACGGGGAGCAGACTGACGAACGAACACCCTTACCCAGAGTAAAGGCTCGGCTACGATGTTCTGGTAAAGAAGTCCCGACGGGTGCTGAACAGGTTGTCAGATTCAGGTAACTTAAGCTAACTTACCTAACTGTTGTTTTCTAACTTACCTATCTATGTGCTTGTTAGCCTAACGTTAGATGAAGTCCGTTCTATGAATACATTTAAGATTAGCAAGTTCACAAAATACAACGAACCTTGCATGATTACCATTGGCAACCTATATGTCATTTCTTATATTTCGTTTACTTTGTGATGGACCTAAGGGTCTGAAATAAAGAATGAATGAATATTCACGATAGTACAATATATTATGGTACATTACAGTCTTACAATAGCTCACATTATTCCTGTAAGGAGGCCAGCTAGTTACATCTCTCATTCAGATATTGATATTGACCTACGTAGAGTTAGGAGATTGTGTGTATACTGTCTCGTTTTTAATGTATCTCTCCTTTTCACACTGTTCTAAGTATGAGTGCCATCATAAATTAATTCTCATGATCTATTTTAAGTACTAATGTAAAAATGTTTATGGTTATATTATTTCCATAGATGCATCGATGAGCATCAGTGTTGCAGTGGACAACTGTGAGGATGATCACAACCACATGCCCCAGACCTGTGATGCAAAAACACAATGGGAGGATCCATCTGTCTCTGACCACAACTAAGCTCCAAAATCTCAACTCAACCTGAAGCCACCCACATCTGAAATGGGAACACAATGCGTTGAGCCAGTGCCATTTCTCTGCTGAGAAAGACCACCTTTGTCAGCTCTACACAGGGTCGACATTGGATGCCTTCCATTCAGTTGCCGAGCACCTTACCAATTCACACACCAACAGCTTTCAGCTACACACTTGGGGTCAGCTCCTGATGACTCTGATGAAGCTGCGTCTTAAAGGGTTAGTTCACCCAAAAATGAAAATTCTGTCAGTAATTACTCACCATCATGTTGTTCCAACCCCGTAAGACCTTTGTTCATTTTCGGAACACAAATTAAGATATTTTTGATTAAACTGAGAGCTGTCTCACTCCTCCATTTATTTTTTTCTCAATTTGTGTTCCGAAGATGAACGAAGGTCTTACGGGGTTGGAACAACATGAGGGTGATGAATTAAGTCTTCTAGTTAGAAGAAATAAGTCACGTCAAGTTTGCAAATGAATACCATCTTGGTTTATTACTTATAAAATGTAAATGGTGAAATGTATCTACATGAAGGTCAGCAGAAGGTGTCTCTAGCTTCCTGAAAACATCAAACACTTCTTACAACTGATTTTATACAACTTATTTAATCATTCATATTTAACCAATTAGCCTACCTAATCTCCTATCCTTATTCTCATTCCTTCTTATTTACAAAAAATGTTTAATTGCTGCTCCATCAACTCCTTCTGACAGGACATAGTTAAATATTCCCATAGGTTAACGTTACCTCTGGCCACGTTAACAATGATGATGGATGAGACAATGTGAGACCAACTGATCGTCGTACGAAGTTTTCTCCGTGCTCCCAATTTTAAACATTTACGGTATTAACGTTATTTGTCATTTTGATAAAGTTTTGGCTAACTATAAACAATCTTCTAACTACTGAACTAGCTACCGGATGTGCCGTGTCAGTTTAGCGGAAATCGGATGACAAAATGCGGAAGCGCGAAGTATTAAAAGTGGGCGGGGCGGAATAAGGTGAATAGACGTGTAGTGTTTCTTTATAAAGTGACATCGCCAACTACTGGCCTGGCAGTATTATACAGCGTTTTTAATCGTTTTCATTTACATTCGTTTTTATTTTGACAACTGGAAAGGAAGAACTTTTCCATTTTTAGCATATCGTTGTCATCATGTAAACTTACCCTTAGTTGCATTTAGAGGTGTACTATTTCTGATCACACAATTTGTGTTTATCGTATGATTAAACACACACAAAAAAACTACTACATAGACGTCGACAGGCTAGGAGGGATCTATAGACAAGATTGGGAGACTTGATGGGGCTCTTTTGACTTGGACTAGCAAGTACACACTTGACAACCACTCAAAACACCCTAGCAACACCTTGGCAACTACACACAATTGATTAAAAAACAAAAATGAATTTCATAATATACCAATTAAGGACCAAATTAATTGACAATTCAGACCTTGCATTCTTGTGGCATGTGTTTCCATAAAAGGTATGGGTAATTGGCACATTTCCTACATGCTACTGCAGTGATAAATACGTTTCAGTGTAGGCTGGCTTTTCTGCATGGGTCGTTCCACTACAGAGTGATTATACACTCGGTCCTGAGCCACACACACTACGCCCCTATCACCTCCCGGCCGTCAAGAAGAAAAACTGACAGCAATTACATGTGTGAGCACACTTGAGCGTGGGTGTGGACAAACACTCACATTCGCGCTAAGACGTTTTTACAGTTGTTCGCATCAGTTCTTATAGAGTGACAGTGCTGGCACTGACTGCAGACATTATGTGTGATTCCCACAGCCTGCGTCTCATTTTGGCAGCACTGTGGCAGGTGCATCAGAGTCTTCCAAGAGTGCATATACAAGTAAAGCAGTAATGTGCTTAAACAATTATGCTAGTCATACAGGCCTTTGAACATGTAGTGCTGACTGCTTAGTAGCACTGAATGTGCTTCATATACCAAAACCATGGTTGAAATCACACTGGCAGACATACTCATTGCTTAAAGAACAGGACATTTTAGAGGACAAAATGGTATTTAAGGATTAGCTTCCCATCCTTGATATAGCGTGCTACAGTGCCCACCCCCTTTTTCCGTGACGCTGGTTCCAGAAGTGTTTTTTTCCATTAATTTACCCATTGGGATAGTTTTTTTTTTTTTTTTTGTTAAAGCAGCGCTATGCAGTTTTGGCAATTTCTTCGCTGTTTTCTCGCGGGTTTCTCTATAGAGCTCCCCCTACAGCTTTGGAATAGATATTTGACAACACTGTCGTCAAAACTCGTTGGCGACTTGCCCCCCTCCCATCTTCTCCCTCCTGTCATCTGCATTTGTTTTCAAAGAAGCCGGCGAACGCATGGAGCCATATCCACTGAGGTATGTATGATACACAGAAGGCTAGCATATAAATGTTTAGATAGTGTATGTGTACAGTGCCGTAAAGCAATTAGTTACATCACGAGATCGGATATCACGCGATACTTCCTGACGCTGAGGCCGGCGGCCCGCCGACCTAAAGTTGCAAGGATGTTTTTTCTGCTCAAAGGAGCTAGGGGGTGCGAGAAGACCACCATTCCACCCGAAAACAGTCATATAACCATTCCAGTGACTCCGAAGCTGTTCAGTTAAGGTAAAAAAAAAACCTGCATAGTTCACCTTTAAAGAGTTATAAGCCATGAACCCAGCCAATCAGCTTCGAGGTGAATCATAACATTATAAAGTTTGATTTGAGGCAAAAAAGTATTTCAAAACACAGTATTAAAAAAAAATACAAATAAAAAAAGTACAAGACTGTGTACTTCCTGGGATTGTAGCTCTTTCCATCAAATGATGGCGAAATATAAAACTACTCATTTACAAATGTTGATTATATAAAAACAATATATTTTAAGTTCATTGCACAATATGCCTACAGTATGTACCAACATAAGTATTTTGAGAGCGTAGAGAGATTGACTAGATTATGTCATTTGCAGTGCTTCATGGGAGTGGGCGAAGTTTAACAGCTTTTTTGGTGTGCGTTGCTTTTTTTTTTTACTCTCTGATTGGTGGAATTTTCTCTGCAGCATCGTTGGTAATGTAGTTTTTCCACCAGGAATTCTGCTGTTAAACACAATTACTTTAAAAATAAGTTGAAATAATGCAAGCTGATGGCTTCAGCAGAAGCCAATACCATCGATTAACAACCTTGTAGCTCACAGTAGGGCTGTCTTTAAAGGTTTATAAGTTATCGTTAAAAATCAATTTCCCTATGGAGTATAGGGATTTTTAAGCTTCAGTGAAATCAGCCAGTGTCCAATTACACTATTTGTTATTTAAAATATGTAATGTGCTAAAAATAAAAATGATGCATGTATATTAAGTTGTTACATGGCATTATACAAAATAATATACACAATAAAATATTTGAAAATATGATAAAATTACATGATTATAATGTTGGAAAACAGATTTTTTTTTAACATAAGTAAAAAGTATATATTTTTTATTTAATCCAATTCCCATTTTGTATTATGTGACAAAGATCAAGTACAACTAAAACAAGCACAAAAATAGCAGAAAACAGTGTCCGCTTTTAAAGAATGATGATTTCGGCTCCATGCTGGTTGAAGGACAGGAACCGTCTTTCAGCTTATCCGTTTTTAATCAACAGATGTGTCCCCAAGTGGAGCAGCTCCATGACGACCAACTGTCTGTCACAGGCTGATAATAGAAGCACTCGAAGTGCATCAGAAATCAAGTAAAATTGTATCATCACAGGGGTTGCACGTGTGTGTTGGGGGTGTACCCGTGTTCTCATCCTGGACATTTATGGTAGGTTCTACTTCATTTAAAGGGAGATGGTTTGCTCAGTACTTGGCCATAAAAAATATGACTTCATTTCATGGCACTTTGCTCGGGTTCCAGAAGTCAAAATCTCATTCATTTTCTCCATAAAGACAATTGATTTTTAAAGATAACCTATAAACCTTTCAAGAAAAGCTGACCATGAGCTCAGAAATTGCTAATCAATCAACTATGTATCCGTTTAAGCAACAAGTTGTTGTGATTTCAAATTCATTTTTTTAAATCACTGATATTCGCCAAACTCCTAGGGAAGAATTACACAGACTATAAATCTGAAGACCCTCTCCACCAATTACAGAAATAAATGAAAATACGTTTAGAAGAGCTGAAAAATGTAAATAATAATGAATATTTAAGAAATTATTTTTATATATATATATATATATATATATATATATATATATATATATATATATATAACAAATAGATAAATAAGATTTAAATATTCTTCAAGCTAGAAAATACTAAATACTAGATACAATAGACAGCTTTCCGAATATGTCAAAATTCACTCTGATGCTTGTAGGGATATTTTTAACAGAGGGATTAGTCCACTCAAAACCAACGAGAAATTATTAAAACATCAAGAGACTTGCAGATGGCATCCATGCTAGTATTACGTAACAGTAGTACACATATGTAAAATGGTTGTGTTGTCCTTTTGGAGAGGGTGTCTCACAATCATTATCGCTTCATGGCTCTGGTATTACCCATATGACCTGCGTTATGTCACACAAAATTAATTTACCCTCAGTCTAATTTACCCTCAGTCTAATCACATGACTTGCCCAAAGCACAGCTGTGAATGCTAGGAAATTTGTCATTTGCTTCTGTCCAGCAGAATTTGAATGAACCAAGAAGCTAAATGCCATTATATGATGTTAACTGCACATTTAAATGACAAACAAGAACATATTTAACCTAAGGTTCACTGGAAACGCCACTAGACCTAAAGGGCCAAGCTAAACATGCTAACTAGAAGGCTGTCTCTTGAATCCGTAGCTAAATTAGGATGGTTACCCACCAAGATAGAGGAAATGCTCACATGCTTTTGTTAGCACTTTCCTTTTTCTAAGGACAACACATGTTCGATATCTCAAAGGAAATCCAAAAGTACTCCTCTCCTTGGAGGATCTCCAAAGGACGTGCTAACCCTGCAGAGAAGATGGGCCACCTCAGAGGAGCTGTCCTGCTTCCCTGGCTTAAAATATCACATTTAGTCATGCGCACACGAATACACACAGACGCAGATGCCTGTATGGATAAAGCCCTATGCACTCAGCTGATTAGTGTTTGCTTGTTGGACAGGACTGAGATGACACCTCCGCTATAATTATGAAATTGATTTACTTGATTTGCCATAATCCTGAGACAAAGGCCCAACGACTTTCTAACACTGATTTCACATAATAGGCAAATAAACAGGTAAACACGTTAAAACTGCTAAACCAAAACTTTTATAATGATCATAATATAGAGGATATAGCAATATATGAAGAGTTCAGATGCAAACGCCTCTAAGTGCCATCTGAAATTTTCTTCTAAAATGATCATTTTTATGAAGCTCGTATATTTAAGTTCAGTAATTTCACTTAAATGGCAATGAAAATTACCTATTAATTGCCATTTAAGTGAAATTACTGAACTTAAATAAACGAGCTTCATAAAAATGATCATTTTAGAAGAAAATTTCAGATGGCACTTAGAGGCTTTTGCATCTGAACTCTTCATATATATATATATATATATATATATACACACACACACACACACACACATATACAGTACATACACATCCAATCATTTGCATAATTCGTGTAAAATGTATTGTGCATTCCCAATCGGATCGCAATCTGCTCGATCAATGAGGTGTCACAGTGTACATGTACACTGAGATGACGTGCAACTTTGAAACCAACAGACAACCTCACAAAGCCAAAACGCTGATAAGCAACAATAATTAGCTCATTATAAAAGGTTTTCCTCCCATTCTGAAAGTCAAATATACTGCAGAGCGAAAGTGGCTTAATGTGCTTTTACGACCTGATTAAAGAACATTCAATGTGTCACAACAAACGCATCATGGTGCATCCTTGGTTGCTTATAGTGTTAGGTATGAAATTCAACCATGCAGGGTGTCTGTACGCCAGTGTGAACCACAGCTAAAATCAATAGAGGCTTGAGAGAATAAAGAAAGAAAGAAAAAACACATTTAACTTACAGCTCGAAAAGTTGGAGATTCTGAAAGAGTTGCCATGAGAGAGTTGTCAGAGGGTTCCCGGACAAGTTTCTGCAGGGGAGAGAAAACAGAGAGAGAGAGTTTAATGATTTAACACTGATTATTTGTGATAAGGTGATAAAGGAAACACAGGGAAGCCAAACAACGGCAGTGCGGCGACCAGCCCAAAGTTAAGAGAATAAGTGCAACAGTACGGTACCTTGCAGCCTGGCAATTCAATAAACGGAGACTTGGTCATTTTGAAGACAACAAATTAAATCGAGGAGGAGGCCTGGAGCCTTAAAAGCCACTAAACTCAATACAATGCGAAATGACTGTGAAGCAAATAAGCCATGTTTTCAGAACAGAGCTTTCAGATGTGGGAGGCCAAGATAAAAGCATTACTCAAAAACAGAAGGGAGGGTCTCTAAGAACCTTGTTTACACCTGGTATTAAGATGCGTTTTGGTCAATCGGATCACAAGTGGATGACGCTAAATACAGGTGTAAACGGGGTCTAAAACGTATTGAGCTTGTCCACTTTCGACCACTTCCAGAGGTAGTCGAAAAAGCATTAGACCGGACTGCTTTCGTAGTGGTTGGTTTGAAGACGAAAAACGTACCAAGCACAATGTTATCTCACCATTCTTGATTTTCTCTCACACACACTCGGCATGGTTTTGAGCCGGTCAAAGCAGAAACCAAAGCTACTGCTCTTCATGTGTTTTTTCGTCGTCTCCAGCTGCGTTCATATGTAAATTGTGCAAGCTTATTTGTCCATTAGATCGAAAGATCTAAAAAAAACTAAAAAAAACATACATTTACCCGCCCATAACTCCTCCCCTCGAAGAAATCAGGACAGAAGTGGTTGAAAGTGGACAAAAGTCATATCCCCTGATATGACTGTAAAGCGCTTTGGTATTACATATGAAAGCGCTATATAAATGCCTCATTCATTCATTCATTTAAAAGAGACAGATTAAAACACCAGGGGTAAATGGGTGTGTCTCCCTCGTCTGCTTGTGATCCGAACAACCAAAACGCATCTTAACACCAGGTGTAAACAGGGCTTAAATGATATTCGTGTCAAGTCCAGTAACTAATACAGTAGGAAGGCACGGAAATTAAAGGTATTATGTATACTAACCGGTCCTACTCGACCCGCTCCAAGCGGGCGCGCTGACAAGGACGCTAAATACCCCATCCAGGTCACGGCACCAAATGTAACCGGTCCTACTCGACCCAGGTAAAAAGGTAAAATATTAGTATTTTTCTTAGACACACCTATCATTATCTGGGGTCGTTTGGATTACTGTCACAATTGTTGTGTGGCTTTCCACGAGTCAACCGAACAGCACCTATTCATTCGCATATTTTGGGTGAACATCCCTTTAAACTGAAAGAAAACATCAGTTCAGCTCTAATCTTTCCTCTTGCATACTTACACGCACAACTACACAACGCATTGTGGGACGGCAGCAAGCAATGCCTCTCCCGGGGCTGAAACAAAAACCCTGGAGCCTCACTAACAGGCCTTCATTATCAATATTTATTGAATACTTCAGATCACTTAATACCCCCAACACTGGCCCGCTCAGATCCTATCAGGAGCAGTTGACAGATAATCAATGCACCCATATCCATCCTTTCGCCCCAGTGCTGCCCAGGGGACCGGAGCGCGCAGGCTACCCGTCCCTGACCCGTCCCTTCACCTGCATTTTCTTTCAGCATCTACTGACAGCAAAACAAAAGATCATTACAGCTAACTAGGACAACTGTTCATAGAACAATGGAAGTCGAGCCATTTCAGATAACAGCTGTTCTTTCATTATATTTCATAATATTACTGTTTTACTTTTACTGAGATTGCTTCCAAAAAATTTTTATAATAATTCTACCAACCACAAACTTTTGAATGTGCCTGTGTGTGTGAGAGAGAATAATACATAATACAATGTTCAAATGTTAATGAGCATTTATTGAATCTCATGATTATGATGTCAGAGTTATTAGCAGAAGAATGTTTTTACCAAAGGTTTACCAAAATGCCTTTTAAAATGAGATTAGACTATAGCCAAGTACTAAACAGCAGCTGTCTATTAAGTAGTGCATTTGGCCTAGAATAAAGAAATGATATTAGCTAGGAATAAAGATATTCTAAATTTAATTAATTTTATCCTGCAGCTAACATGTGTGTTAATGGTTCTTCAAATATATCAACTTTGTTTAGCAACCCCAGCATGCATATTTTTGCAGCTAAAAGTCATGACAGAAAAAAAAACCTTAAAGGGCCCCTTTGGCACATCATGGAAGAAAGTTGTAAGTGCCACTGAAAACAAGGTGTGCTTCCTGGAGAGCTCTTGAAAGGAACCAAGTGAAACGAAAACTCCCACTTGTTAGATATTTTCAAGACGAAGTCGCTTCAACATGCTAATGTGCCTAATCTGAATCTGCTTAGCCGGCCCCTAGTGTGGTGCTTAAGGAATCTCCAGCAGCAAAAAATAAATAAATAAAATAAAAATGTGCTTGCTGCTCTGACTTGTTGCCATAGCAACTTCAGCCTGTGAATCCTCACACTTTATTTTCTTCCCATTTCCTGTGTCGCAGGATGGGAGGCAGGGAACCAGCTAACCAGTCAAGGAAAGCGTCCTGACACCCACCGTAGACTGGAGAAGGTGACGGGTAAAAAACAAAAAAAAGACTGATAAAAATGTACAAATTGACAAACAAAATAACCTTCGGTTCCTCAAACGAAAGTTTCTCGGTAATGCGCCCACTCCTGCTCCGCTTGCCCTCGGCATTCTAATCACCTCATTAAACTGATAATGAGATTATTAAGGTGGCCTCCACAGGGACACACAAGGGCTCCGGATTTTGGCGAGGACATTATTATTCTCAGCACACAGAAGAGTTCATCTGGACAGTGGGCTTTAAAGGAAAGGGGTCTGGGGGATCAGGACAACTAAATAACCCGGAGTGCTGTCCATCAAGGCTTGATTCCTTCTAGACCCTCACGCAATAACAAATCTTCAATGGAAAAATTACTTTCAAGGACTTCAACAGCTAAGGGAATTAGATCATAACAAACAGAAGATTCTGAATATTGCATATTGACGAAGCAGTTAGTCAGTTTGACTTACTAACAGAGCTCCAAGAGATTTTAATGTTTTTTAAGACAGGAAACGTCGAGGGGTGAGAGCGAGAGAGAGAGAGAGAGAGAGAGAGAGAGACAACATTACAGGCATAAAAGTTACGATTTTGAAGTTAAGACTGTTTCACTAATATCGCCAATACTAAATATGCCAAAAATCCTTAGAAATATTCATATAATATATATAACGAATGATAAAGAATGGCAGAAAGACAGTAAATAATCAAGAAAGTAAATAATCTCATAAAATGTTTCAGTTTTTACACAAATTGCATTGTTACCAACAATAGTCAAAATCAGCCAGTCAACATTTTAGCAAAGTTGTGTTCAAAAATATCAAAAAAAAGTTGTTTCCCTTTTAATTTATAAAAAAATGCAAGTCTATCAATAACTACAAACAAACATGCGTTTTGGCTGATAAAAGAGTAAATAAATAAATATATAATGTATTATTTCTTTCTTTAATTATTATAATTAAATGAACTCAAATCAGATTTTTTTTTAACCAGTAGGCCTGTAGTATTTCATTTTTTTATATACAACACCAAAAATATGACTAATGACTAAAAACCTTGTGTAATATTCAGTTTGAGGGTTATGCACCTACTTTCACTAACAATAAAAAAAAATAATAATATTTCCAGGCTTTATTTGGGATACTATTCATGGATAATTACACTTATTCATAAGCAGAATAACTCACCTCTGTGTTCATGATTTTATTCTCATAAATTGTAATTCAAGGAGAATACAAAAGTAGATTTTTAAAGAACGGAAAATAATCACACACGCCACAAAGTTGTGTGTGAACCGTCTTACTCCCTTGAGGGAGTTTAGCTCCCAAACAAACCTTTTCATATTGTCGCAGACTATCAATTACGGTAATGACTTTCAGAGAAGAACGTGGTATGCGCGAGTGGTGAATGAGAACAGGAGTGCCTTTAAACACTTCCTGTTAGCCGGATAATGGCTGTGCGCGTATATGTTTACACGTCCGTTAGCAGGCCTACATGTGCTTGATGCGCGTGTTAAGGCGGAGGGGTCTCGATGTGTGCCCTTGCATACGAATGATGTCATTACCGTGTCATCCATTCAGAGTCAGGCACATGTGGGACGTGGGAAGGAGGGTTAAGGGCCTTATTGAGACAGATCATTCACCCGCATTAGCATAGAGAAAGAGGAATTATTGAGTCCCTCTGAAAGCTTCATTAGCTCCTAACCAGACATTTGCACTCGCCTCTGTGCACTCGCTTCTGCTGTTCTCAGGGTGTGTGACGGTCAGCCTCGGAGATGGTGATGACGATAAAAACGTCAACAGAAGCACAGACAGCTTCAAAATATAGGCCTTCCCGTCAAGCAGCGCAAACACATGAAAGCGGAATCGGGCCTTCACCCCGTCTGCTGCGTAGCAAAGCTGCCCAAACCGCCGTCCGTGCGCAGGAAGTGTCCTTTTCAAAGGTCATACTTCGTTACAGTCAGAAGAAATGTCAGCTAAAATTGGATTTGGAGAAGAGGCAATAAAGAAATAAATAATCAAATCACACATCAAACGTGACGTGCAACCTCAATACAAAAGCTGAGATCATTATTACAGACAGAAATAGACAATATTTCTGAGAGTACTTTCGGAAAGTCAACTTAACGGGTGATATTTACCGTGATAGCAGCAAATTAATTCCTATGATAAACGGACATGGTTTACAACCATTCTAAGGCAAGCTACTAAAAAAACCAAAAACCAAAAACTAAATGCTAAGCTATCAAATTCTATACAGAAAAATGAGCTGGGCTAATTCTTCTTCTTCTTCTTATTCAATAATGTATTATTAAGGGCAAGCTACTAAAAAATAGCTAAGATGCTAAGCTACCAACTACTGTAAAGTAAATAATAATAATAATAATTAATAATAATTCATTACATTTATATAGCGCTTTTCTCAGCACTCAAAGCGCTTTACATAGAAGGGGGAATCTCCTCAACCACCACCAATGTGCAGCATCCACTTGGATGATGCGACGGCAGCCATATTGCGCCAGAACGCCCACCACACACCAGCTTGCTGGTGGAGAGGAGACAGTGATGAAGCCAATCAGTATATGAGGATGATTAGGAGGCCATGATGGACAGAGGCCACTGGGCAAATTTGGCCAGGATGCCGGGGTTACACCCCTACTCTTTCGAAAGACATCCTGGGATTTTTAATGACCACAGAGAGTCAGGACCTCGGTTTTACGTCTCATCCGAAGGACGGTGCTCTTTGACAGTATAGTGTCCCCGTCACTATACTGGGGCGTTAGGACCCACACAGACCACAGGGTGAGCACCCCCTGCTGGCCTCACTAACACCTCTGCCAGCAGCAACCTGTTTTTCTCAGGAGGTCTCCCATCCAGGTACTAACCAGGCTCCGCCCTGCTTAGCTTCAGTGGGCAACCAGTCTTGGGCTACAGGGTGACATGGCTGCAGGTCACCCTGCACCCACAAAATAAGCTAAGCTGAAGGCTAGACTTTAGAGAAGCTACAGTACAAGGCTAAAGTATCTTGCTACATATAAAACACATGAAAATAGTCAGCTGTAATCTGAAAACAAAAATGTATAATAAAGGAAAAAACATACCCATGATACAGAAATTTATGCTATCATCTTAAAAAAAAAAGATAAAAAAATGAAGAAGTTAACTTCTAATTATTTAATTGACTTTTAAAATAGTCAATACCAAATTGCAAAACCTATTTATTTTTGAGGGGGAATATACAGTAAAATTTCAATATGCCACTAAAATTAAACATTGTTATCAGTATATCACAATTTTTGGTCCCCATGAAAACAGCCCATAAATCATACGCAATTAAGTTTTTTGAAAATGTAAAAATGCAGCAAGTTTTCTGTGATGGGTAGGTTTAGGGGTTGGGGATAGAACATAGTTTGTACAGTATAAAAATCATTATGTTAATGGAAAGTCCCCATAAAACATGTAAACCTGGTGTGTGTGTGTGTGTGTGTGTGTGTGTGTGTGTGTGTGTGTGTGTGTGTGTGTGTGTGTGTGTGTGTGTGTGTGTGTGTGTGTGTGTGTGTGTGTGTGTGTGTGTGTGTGTGTGTGTGTGTGTGTGTGTGTGTGTGTGTGTGTGTGTGTGTGTGTGTGTGTGTGTAACAGACACTTATCTTGCTTAATTGCAGTCAGAGAAAATGTAATGCTGTAGTAAGTGCAAAGCTACTCCAAGCCACTCCAAGCCACTCTTAAACTTAGTCATACTTAACCTTCAACCCTTTTACCCAAGTTAATAAAAAAAGCACCAGCCCAGACTAGGATAAATTTGTACTACTTAACAATTAGCTATACTACAATTCCTTTATTATGCTACTGCTCAGTTCTGCCTCTAACATCGTATTTATACTTGATAAATGATTAATTTCCTATTTCTTAGAAATCCTGTGACCAAATGGAGTCAGAAAATAAAGAAATAAAAGTATGTATGTCCCCACTGCACAAACCTCAGTAATTAAATTCCAAATCTCTGATTAACACCTCAATTAAATGAGAGCATCTTTGTGAAGCTGGAAAAGGGAGCAGACACAATGGAGAGCAGCAAAAAAAGCCATATTATTTTACCTCGTTTTCCATACGCATATCGCTGCGGCACAGCTGTGTCTAATTAGCCTCCATATTCACGACAACCGTGTTGTCCGTGACCGGCCACGCTGTGGTTTTGGCATTTACACATTTGGAGACGCATGAGCCTCACAATGACGTGACAGAGAGCTGTGCTCTCAATGCCCGAAAGCATTTGGTGAGCTGCTCTGGGATGGCAGCGTCTCATCAATAATACACACCGAAGAAGTTACGGGGAAGGCAAGGGCTAAACGGTCATAAAACAACAATTAGATACATAGCCTGCAGTCCCGGGTAAGGTAACTATGCATGAAGGGGTAGCCGAGGGCCAGGGGCAGGCCCCGAGCTTCCCTCAGCCAGCCAGCGGACCATGGGAAAGGCTTTCTACCTGTAAACAACAGACAACAGGTGTCACTCCCTCAGGAGGACAGTGTTATCTGTGGGACACCGCGGACGCCAGACAGGCACCAGAACGGACTGGCAGCTCTGATGAGAAAACATATTTTATATTTGACACCTGCAAGACAGTAATTGCCGCTGTGGAGTTCTTGGGGGACCGTGATGCCTTTTGCGACCTCAAATAAACCTTGAAGATCATAAAAGGCAGATATTGCAGCTCTACGGTGTATTTTCCGTATTTTGTGCAGTCAGAGGTCCGGTTTTGAAGGATAACCGGCATTTGGCTTCATATACGACTTAGTTGCATGGAAATGAGCTGCAGAAATGCACAAGCAAAACCCACACCTACTGTACACCAAAGAGTCCCATCAAAAATAAATCCATATGAATATTTCACCAGCTTCTCTGTGACTATTCGACCAATACACATTCATCAAATGCATCTTCAAGGTCAGAGTTACTTTTCCAAGGCAAGGCTGGCCTTCCTTCCCACACATGGATATTCGAATCCCCTCTGTCAGCAATGTATCGCTCCGTTTGCTTTGTTCAGACTCGTTTCTACGGCTGCCTCATCCTCTACGCTTGTCTGCTTTCAACAGCTGTCAGTTATTCATGGCTTTTTGCACTGTCCCAGATACTGTAAGCCTGCTTTAAATGCTAATTCACCCAGAGTTAAACCTCGGCAATAAAAATAAATTAAAAGATAAATAAATAAATAGCCTACATACAGTTAAATGGGGATACATGCATAGCGAAACACTCTTTGGGGATTTAGAGTTTTGAAATAACAGATTTCTCTGCATACAGATATCAAAAATATAAAAAAAATGCTTTCTCATTATATACACTGCAGCATCACCCCTATTCTCACAGTATCTGAAATGGTTTGATAAAGAATTCGGTCTTCCTAAACATGCATGTAAAGTGAACTTGCTTTTGCAGCACAAAAAAAAAAAAAAAAGTGTCTTCTCGATGTCGACAACACAAACAAAACTCTCCCAGGCCTCGGCTACGACTACAGTGTTTGAGGGCTGGTCAAAGAAGACGATGTTCAGCCAATGAAGACAGGTGTACAAACATTATGCAAATTTGTTGAAAACGTACATAGGTTCGTCCAAGATGTAAGACCGGAATTTCTTTTAGGAGACAACAACTCCATTTGCCGTGCACTTTGATCTTTGAAATTTGCAGACCTTTTACATTCACAAACAGCTACTATATTACACACGACATGAAAGGTTATATCCGAGAAATAATAATAGGGGTATTAAAAAATGTCTACTGTACTCTTATGAAATTCTCCTTTAAGACCACTTTTCAATAACATACAGGAACCAAAGGAATGTTGTAGCTACACAAATGGCCATGGTATTATGCTAATAATAAGTCAAACTCAAAAAGGAGAGATTCATCAGTTCATATCGAAGCCGAATAATTGGTCAATAATATTAGCCGTTACATAGAGCACACTACAATGGAAACAGGTTTTATATAGAACCCACATCATGTGGGCTATTCTCATGAGACGGCTAGCCAACCACCTTAGGTCATTACCGCTGCACTGCAGTCACATCCATGATACATCGCAAATCCCTTCCCACAATGCCGCAGAGGCCTGAAGGTGCTTGTGACACCACTGTCCTTACCTTGGCCTTCAAGGACTGAGGAGAAGGACAGTAGACAGAGGGACACGAAAGACAAATCTTCTTCTCCACTCAGTAGGGAGCAATTAATCAGTCCAAATATGTATTAGCGCCCCAGAGATGGCCTATGATACAACACCTATAGCTGTCACAGTATAGCGGACAGAAGAACGAAAACAGAAAACTATATACACTCGTGCCGAGCAGTGGGCCTCGGGTCTGTGCGCTAAGTGTCTTTTTAATGATCTCTGACCAGTGCTTGTCTCAGATTCGCACTTCACAGTGAAAGATTTATGACTTTTCAGGAATAATCCATTCAGTGCGTTTCTAGCGCAAGGAGTGTGAGATTGGGAATTCTCCTTTGGGTCCTGGGCTAGGGGCATCAATTAGTGTTGTCAGTGTTCAGAACTGTGAAACAGTGGGTTATGGTTTACTATGGTGTTTTTGACATATGAAATGTATAATTACGGGATAATTGGTGCTACAGAAAAAAAAAAGGAAAACAGTTGCTCACAGGAGACATAACCCGACAGAATATGAGCACTGTGGTGAAAATGAATGTGTGGACGTATCACACACACAGACCCACAAGGATGTTCTCATAATGAACAGTTAGTATGAATAAGATAGCACTTAGCCACAGGCTAACAGGAATTCGTGTGTGTGTGTGTGTGTGTGTGTGTGTGTGTGTGTGTGTGTGTGTGTGTGTGTGTGTGTGTGTGTGTGTGTGTGTGTGTGTGTGTGTGTGTGTGTGTGTGTGTGTGTGTGTGTGTGTGTGTGTGTGTGTGTGTGTGTGTGTGTGTGTGTGTGTGTGTGTGTGTGTGTGTGTGTGTGTGTGCACATGTCAGAAGAGAAACCAAGGAAGAAATTGACAATAAGCAGCTGGTAAAATGCCAGCAGCACCCTGTTTCTCTTGCCCTTCTCTCTTGGTCTGTTGGGAACAGTTGGCAGCTCAGAACATTATATATAAAAACACTGATCTGGAAAAACGAGGATTACGGTAAATAAATCACCAGCAGCAACAATTGTTTGTGCAGAGAGGCTAGACACAAAAATACACAGTTTAAAGGGATAGTTCAGCCAAAATGTAAAATATTGCCATTATTTACTTGCACTTATAAAATGTAAGCTTTGTGGCTTGTAGTCATGGACTTCATATACAAAGGTTTGAACTGGCTTGACTGAATATATTTAGAGATTAAAAACACTTTGATCTGGCTTATGCTCAAAAGTTAGTTAGTTAAATATGTTTCCAAACTTTTTACTGACATTCTATAGCTATAGCCATCCATATTTAAGTGTATTCCTACATGCCAAAGAAAAGAAAAACACTAAAATAGCAGTTTTCTAGTCTGTGAAAATGGACCAAATATATTGCTGACTCATCCTGGATGCAGGGGCGTAATGCACATTTTTTGTCTAATCAAATACTCAAATGTATCCACCATTACCACCTACAAACAACTAGCAATAGCAAGTAGAAGGTCATGAAATTCCAGGCTATGACATACAGACTACTGACTTTTAAAAAAATATATATGGTAGCATTTTTTTTCAGCCTGGTCTCTTTGAAAAAACATTTACCTACATTTTTGATAAACTCAAAAAAACAATCCAACTTTACAGTTGAAATGAACACTGGTAGAAATACAACACCAAATGAAATAATTTTAGTACCACTTCAGATTTTGAATCAATGAAAAAACACACAAATAAGTTCTAATTTAACCTTAAAGTCTCAATGTAACAAAGTAGTGACAGACATTTTCATTCATATTGTGATGTATATACGAGTGAAATGGATTATCTGGGGGAAAAAAGTGTTGTTTCCAGTCGATTGTATTAAAGGGATGGGGTTTATGCAGATGAAATACAGTGCAACATACAGTGCATCACAAGAGAGAAGTTTGTTGATTCCCCGGAAGATCGAGTTTTAATTAAGAATTACAGTATGATGTCAAAAAAACACATGCATGGATGAATTATTCACAAGATCAATAATATGCATTTAGAAAATTGATTGGGTGAATCTCGATGGTTTAATCTACTGTTAGTGAATCAAAGCAAAAATGTAAGTCCGGTTGGATCACCGGGTCTTGTTTACAGGCCAGATTTGGGCTTCAGCGTAACACCCATTCAGATCTCTATTCTTCTCTTCCAAATTTGTGTGTCTGCACATTTGTTTTGGTAGTGAAATGGTCTTTTGAGCAACATAAGCTTAAGTGAAGCACAGTCACGTACAGCCTGGCTCCCACTCGCTCATATCTCTCAAAACAATGAGCTGTCTGGCCTGGCAATGCCCCAGACAATGGACATTTGGGTCAGGGGAAATACAGTCTTCCAATGTGTCCAATGCGAGACCAGTGGAGCCATCCACTACCACAGCTGTTTTGGGCTGGAAGCTGGTAGAATAACACGTCTCCATTGCTTCCTTCTCCTCCGGTGCCACGCTATCTCTGCTAGCAGACCCGAAAGGTATTGTAGGACGATGGGGCCCAGTGTCTCTCAGGAGCACACTTGACGTTATTGGCTCCTTCTGAAGGTATCAGATAAAAAGATTGATGGAGCGTTCGAGAATTTGTGAGATACTAAACTGCAGGGTGAAGTCTGAGGCTGAATGCCCACAATCAACATTCACAGGGAACCAATCAAAGAATGGTATCCAAGCGAACAAAGTAAACAAACATGCTTCTTTCTCATTCAAAGCCACCGTCTTTTTTGTTTTTGTTTTTAAATCCCTGTTTCCATGGCACGGGCCGCCGCAATCAGAGTGGCAGGAGATGAGATGCATTTAATTAGGACTTAATGAGATGACAGAGAAGGGATATGAGTCAGTTGCGGGGAACAACACGGCGGTATCACACTCCTCAGGTGACTGACAGGCTTGCGGCAAACAGGGGCAGTGAGGGCAGCCATGCCGAACCACAACACTCTTGAATCGCAGGCCTTAATAAACAAGGATGCAAATCACGGCCGCCTAGCTGGAGTGGCTCTGCCTCGGGGCATTTCCTGATAAATACAGGAAACGTTAGTAACTGAGAGAGGTTACACGTGTGCCCTGTCAATCAGTATTGTGAGTAACGATATGGCTAATGTTAGTATAGCACAGGCAAAAACGTGATGTAAATGCAATTTCACCCAACGCATCCTGATTCAATATATAATTGCGGTATAATTTGTAAAGTGCAAAGCAGGTCATGTAGGCAGGCGAAGGTAGAGTATAATTAGCTATTAATTGGTACTTCCTGTTTATACAGACAGGAGAACTGAAACATTAAAGGAATATTTCATGTTATGTTTAATCAACAGCATTTGTGGCATGAATGTTGATTACCGTTTTAATCATAAAAAGAATTGTGGTTGATTTAATAGCAATGCTCTCCGCTTCTGATATTAAAAAAGTGAATATTGTTTTGGACAAGGGGGGCCTATGAGACAACATTTTTTGGAAACCACTGCTTTAAAGGAATAGTTTACCAGTTTGTTCATTTAATAAAAGTCAAAGGGGTCCAAAACAACACAGATGACTTTCACTTTGTGGACAAAAACTCCACCGAGACATACAGAAATTGAAAACAAAAATATATTTTCATTTGTGTCTGAACTATCCCTTTAAAAGCAGCAGATACAATGGATGTTACAAGGAAACCAATTGAAACTGTCCTTGAAAAAAAAAATCTTGCTTAATAAGAGATCTGACGGAAGATGCAACCTGGCAGAATCATAATCAAACGTATGTAAGGACTGCAGCACATGCACCAAAGTCAGAAAAATAATGAGTTGACTGAAGCAGAAACCATTTCTCACGGTAAAGGTGAGAGAGGTGTGCTTTGCGAAGATTTATAAAGAACAGAAGGGAACAAATGGTGGAAAAGACAAAAAAACGGATGGAAAGACGGAAAAAAGAGGGACATAAAGGTGGATAGATTGAGTTATCATTTAGATACAGACCATTACCATCTCTGTGAGGTTACAGAGTGACCGTGACATTAGTCTGGAAGGAATACAGTATGTCATCTACTTGTCCAGGAGATAGGCAGCACCCATTTGACCGTCCAATCAGAACTCTGCTACATTCTCACTAGGTTTCAGGTGACCTTCCAGCTGCTGTGCAGAGCAAATCAGTCATCGATAGTCAAGGAAGCCCCAAAACATTCTTTTGAATTTCAGAAACAAAGAGAGAAAAAATCCTGTAAGCATGTTCGTCCCAGTCTAAAATCATGGCTTTTACCTAAGTGAAGCAAATGTGGGCTGATTGATTATTTTAAAGCACTTTCAGGAACTCTGTCAATCTGACCTCCTGTCTGTCTGCCTTTTGATCTTTCTCAACATCCTTCTTTCGAAGAAAGAGCAAAAGCAGAAAAATCAAACACTCAGGCACTTACTGACAGCCGCAGACTGTGTATGCGAGGCTGGTGTAAGTGGTATAATCTTGATTGAACGATCCAATCCACAGAAGGCACAACAGGGCCCCACTTACAGGCTGTGTTCTATTCTAGTGCAACACAATTGTTGGTAATTACTTAAACAAGCCGCATTATTCAGAGTAAGAATAGTCCATAAGAGTCCTTTTTCATGCACAATAACTGCAGATTACAACTCTGTGTTCCACCTTCTTCTGTCACCGCCTATCAAAAGGGCACTACACAAGCAACAATAAATAGTTTAATAGTTTTTAAGTGTGTTTCCTCATTTTGCTGATGCTTTTTTATCTTCTCAAATCAATAAGTTAGTATTTAGGTGAGTATTCTGGGATTTTTTGGGCTGATGCTGCGCCACAGAGTGAGACATGAATGTGAGACATACTAGTACTATTCTATCTGTCCATCTATCTATCCATCCATCCATCTATCTATCATGCAGTTTATTTTTCATTTGGGTTAATTTTATGTATGTTTGAAGGCAGGATTATTCATTAAGCTGTATCAGGAAGGTTGAAAGTTTGGCCTGAGGATCCATTCACATGTGTGTTCCTGTGAGACTGGGTTTTATGTGGCATATGTCACCCAGGCAGGTGGCTCGAACTACTGCAACATAACAACTCCAACTGGAGGAGACTGTCACTTCCATGACCTCCCTTCATCCTCACACCCTTGATTGACTGCATGTAACATGAGTCCTCAGCATGATGTGTCAGAATGGCAAAGCCCACACCACATGTAATTCGCAGCATTGGTCCGGGACCAAGCATCCAGTCGGGCTCAGTAATGAAACAGCGGCTGACATGAGTAAACGGGGTGTAGAGGAACTACGCAAGATGGTCATGCCTGCAGCTTTCACATCTGATGCCGACATGTGGGACTCTTTCTGTTGCCAACATCAAACAAAGTGAAGAGGTTGCCCTGACTCTAGACAGCGTGAAGATTTTTGTCTAAGAGCCTGTTCTTGAAAGGAAGTCCTGTCATCTTGTCCCAAAAGTTTTATTTAGTTATTCTTTTATACATATATAATTATATATAAAGTATAATTTCATTTAAACTTACATATACACACATTTATACACAATCCTATACTAGCAATGACCCTCATCACACAAACCCACATTTACACCTTTATTTTACACCTTTATCTATAATCGCTTATTTATCTCACAGCAAGACAAATTTATCATGGGAATTTGATAAACGATCTGTCACAACAAAACGTCTACTTGTGCAAGCAGCCATTTACTGGCCTACGGTCCGCCCACTCTATTAAAAGCAGGATTTTCAAAGCTGCTCGGTTCACAGCTGATTAAGGTCATTAAATAAGTGGGCTGGTTTACAGACACGCCGTGGAGAGCGTTTAGGTAGAACAACATCTCTTGCTGAGCAACGAATGTTCAGTGAAGATGCAAACCTCTCTCATTAACACCGCTGTATATTCATTGGTGTTCTTGGTTAGATTGTGCTGTTCTGAACCCCCCTGAATGAGAGGAATTTTAATGGCTATACTACCTCTGATGGCATGAGGCATTAACTTCCTGCCAACTGGCCACCTTGGTTTTTTAGTAGATGCTTTACTATTGCATCCGAGGCAACAGGCCAGAAGGGAAAAAACAGCAGGTCCGAGCACGCATTGGAGGAGGAAGGGGCCATCTTGAACTGTTTCCGAGCTGATACATCCTGAGCGGTAGGCACAGATGGTATCTTGAAACTGGCATGTGTGACCGTTTAAAGGCGCAGCGCCAGAAACAACATCGGGGAACACCTCTGCCGCTGACGGGACCAGGGAACTGGTAGACTTGGCTACCTCTTCCTCAAGCAGAGGTGAATCTGGCTTAAATCATGGAACGCACTGCATAGACTTTGGGAAATATGAATGAATGAATGAATGAATGAATGAATGAATGAATGAAATTTAAGTATTCACTGGTTGGATTTAAATAGGGATTAAAATCCTTAAGAGTCTTTGATTGGATCATTATTGCAGTGATTATTATCTTTGTATCATGTTATATCTTTGGCAACAGTTCTTCTAACCCTAATTGATGGGAGTGTGTAGCTTTTCATTTTCTTTTCATCATGGCCATATTCCAGTATGACAATGTCAAGATTCATCAGGCTCAAACTGTGAAAGAATGGTTTGTAGGGAGCATGAAGAAGAGTCCAGACCTTAAATTCATTGAGAGACTTTGGGATGACCTGGAGGAAACTTTACAGTGTGCTCGACTCTTGCATTGTCAATACAAGAACTTGACTAAAAATGGATGCACCTCTTGTTGGAAATAACACCACAACAACATTTATTTCCATCAAGAGGTGCATCATTTTTTGGTAGTAAGGATAGAGATGACTGACTGGACAATTTCGGAGGATTTGGTGCGCAACAGATCCTGACAAATATCTTATCTTGTAAAATGTGTGGTCCATATGACTTGTAAAGCGAAAGTAGAAAACGAGCGTGCATTCAAAAGTGATTTCAATACCCCACATATATTGATATTGGCTCCCTGATACCCGGAAATTATAACCAATATAATTACCCAACTACATAATTGCGAGAGAATGAAAAAGCACTGAAATATATATTTTTCCTCCCATCTCATATTTTTTTTCATCACCATGTCCCTTTAGGACAGGGGTGTCAAACTCAGTTCCTGGAGGGCCACTGTCCTGCAGAGTTTAGCTCCAACCAGCTCCAAAAACACCTGCCTGGAAGTTTCTAGTAATCCTGAAGACCTTGATTAGCTGGATCAGGTGTGTTTAATTAGGGTTGGAGCTAAACTCTGCATGGTTGTGGCCCTCTAGGAACTGAGTTTGACACCCCTGCTTTAGGAGCTCAGTAGAATGCTTAATTTCCCTTCCGAACATAGTATTCGGCTTCAGGAACATAGTAGAACATAGTATTCGGCTTGGTTTTGCTTTATTTTCTGTTCCGTTTCTGTTGTTGACATTTGTTTCCATGGTTGTTTATTGTTTGATTATGCACCGCATCAGTTTCTCGTTTCTTTCATTGGTTTGAGTTAGTATATATTGAGTATGTTTTCAGTAGTCTTTGTTCAGTTCTCGTCCATGAATGGTGGTTGTTTTGTTTGTGTTTTTTAGAATCTTCTAGTGTCCTGAGTATTTTGTCATTTTGATTTTGCTATCACACACTACTTGAGTTTGAGCAATAACTGTGTTGTTTAAAAAATAGATCATCTGGAAAATATTTACTTTGTTTTAAACTTGACAAGTGCGTCTATTTCCCATGCATTATTAATGAAAGACATGTAATTTAAGAAACATATTCAATGAAAAAAAAATATATTCAGCACTTTTTTAGAAATACCAATGTTCTAAGTTTAAAAAATGTGCAGACCCATGGAACTATTAAACTTATGTTTTACAAATAATAATAAAATGTAATAAAATGTCATTAAAACTCTCTCTAAAAGTTAATATGTCTAATATTATTATCAAAATGGGTAAAATAATAAAAACGTATGCACTCTCAACTTGAACAACTAATTTGTTTTGGCTTCAACACAATGAAAAAAATATATAGAGAGAGATATAATTATATTTATAAAATGTATCAATATTATAAATTAAAATGATATAATCCTACATATAATATCCATTACTTATTTTTACACTTTTACCTTCCCACATATTCAATACTTCTCAAAACACAGTATTTTTCCTCACACAGTATAAATGTATAAAGTATAAACCTCTGCTTTCCCTGTTTAAAAGATGTTGTGCCTTTGGATGTCGGTACCTGTTTTTTTTAACTGTTTTAATCAGCAAGAAAGACCATGCTTTTTGAGTAAAATGTTTTGCTGGTGAACAATATGTCTACAGCTAGACCAGCGCTAACCAGCATGGGACTAAGTTGGTCTTTTCAGCAGGTTAATGACTTATTAGTGGGCCTAACTGGGACACTTCAAAATGGTGAAGACATTTTCTCAGACTTGCACTGCCAGCTATCTTCTCTGTACAGAGTATTGTAATGAACTGTGAGATGGAGGCTTCCTCCAAGCTCATATGGCCTGGCAGCTTTTGACAGAACCCAAAGGGACGTCTTTCTGCACGCCAAGCACAAGAGCACACAGCCCTGACCTAATACTCCATTTTTCCCCACCCTTTTTCCCCGCTCTTTTCATTTTTCAACCCAAACATGTTTTGTAAGATAAGCCTCCTTAACCACGGCAGATTCTGCATGCTTTTTGTCTGTGAGAAAACGGATTAGAAGAGGAAAGCAGAGCGGGAAAAGCCATACAAAGTGAGGGAATGAACAACTGAGTTTTCTTTTTTTCCATCAAGTTCTTTCAGAGATTTGAGCCCGATGACGCGCCCAATGGGCCCCAAACCGAGGGAATGGTCTGTATCGCGGTTTGTCGAGCCCACGAGAGAGGACAGCGGACTCCAGTGCCAAAGTTCTCCAGCCTTCCGTGCCATTACTTAATGAAAGTGCCGTAGTCCTTTCTTCAACTTCCTGTGGGTTTTAATTAGATCATTAGCAGAACAGATTTAATTATAGCACAGGCAAGTGCAAGGCGTATTAGAGGTACACCTGGCAAACTTGGTCCATCATCAAAATACTGTGCGCAGAGGCTTTCCAAGGGTTGGCAGCGAGTTGGGATGCAGTGGTCTACTGGGATTGCGGAATCATAATGAAGTATTATATTCATACCATGCTAGGAGCTAAACATTTTCCTGAGAGCAGTAATGGGATGCTAATCTTGGACCTAACTGGTCTGCTTTACTTGGCTGGATTAGACTTGAACCGACATTATTGTGCTTTTACGTTATTTTTAGGCCTTTTGACACTTATTCTGTAGGCACAATAGAGAGATGGCAGGAAATAATGTGGGGAAAAGAGACAAAAAGGACTGACATAACTCATATTTAAACTTGCGTTGAGCAAACACAGCTCAGTTTCGAAAAGTATTGTTTTTTCTTGCAAAACAATTCCTGTGTTCAGCACCATTTCATGCTACTATGCTAACCACTAGACAGCTCTGTCTGATTGTACGTTTCTTTTAAACCAGGGGTTAAAGACTTATTTTATGCCAAAGACGCCCGAATTTGATGAATTTGACCTTGCTAAAATATGGAGGCATATAGAAAGACCCATTTGTTGACATTTTACTAACTTTAAGTAACTTTGCAACTACATGTCAACTACGAGTCATTAGTATTAGTAGAACATCTGCTAACACTTTATTTGGCTTCACTTTATTTTGATGGTCCCTTTAACACATTCTGTTGACTATACAGTGCTATGCATAAGTTTAGACACCCATGCTAAAGTTGACTAAAAAGAGGAATAAAAAAATCATCTTTTGGAAATTGAACTTAATGCCTTAATTAAAAAAATTAGGAAAAATCTAACCTTTAAGGACACCAATTTTCTTTGTGAATGAATAATGTATCGTAAATAAATAAATGTTCTTCCTTAAAATACAGGGTGCATAAGTCTGGACACCCCTATGTTAAATTCCCATAGAGGCAGGCAGATTTTTATTTTTATTTTTAAAGACCAGTTACTTCATGGATCCAGGATACTATGCATCCTGATCAAGTTCCCTTGTCCTTTGGAATTAAAATAGCCCCACATCATCACATAGCCTTCACCATACCTAGAGATTGGCATGGTTTTATTTCAGTTAGCCTAATAGCTGGTTTGATTTGCATTGAGAGATGATCTTATGGAAAGTACTCCATGCCAATCTCTAGGTATGGTGAAGGCTATGTGATGATGTGGGGCTATTTTAATTCCATCCTTTATCAGGATGCATAGTATCCTGGATCCATGTAGTAACTGGCCTTTAAAAATAAAAATCTGCCTGCCACTATGGGAATTTAACATAGGGGTGTCCAGACTTATGCACCCTGTATTTTAAGGAAGAACATTTATTTATTTACGATACATTATTCATTCACAAAGAAAATTGGTGTCCTTAAAGGTTGGATTTTTCCAAAAATTTTTAATTAAGGCATTAAGTTCAATTTCCAAAAGATGATTTTTTATTCCTCTTTTTAGTCAACTTTAGCATGGGTGTCTAAACTTATGCATAGCACTGTAAGTAACGTTGCACCTACATGTCTACTAACTCTCATTAGAGTGTTAGTAGAGTATTAGTACACTGGTAGGGTTAAGGTTAGAATTAGTTGACATGTAGTTGCAAAGTTACTGATCGTCAGTAGAATGTCTGTTGGAGGTCCATAACAATAGAGTTAGCAGATGTTACGCAGACAGTCTACTAATACTCTAATGACTGACATGTAGTTGCAGTTACTTATAGTCAACAGAATGTTCAAAAAGGACCATCAAAATAAAGTGTTACCCTTTATTTTGATGGTCACCCAAAACACATTCAACTGATTATAAGCAATTTTGCAACTACATGTCAACTTATTCTACTATTCCAAATCCTAACACCTAACAGTCTACTAATACTCTAATAATTGTCAGTCGACATGTAGTTGCAAAGTTACTTATAGTTAGTAGAATGTCTAAAGTGGACCATCCAAATAAAGTGTAACCCAATAATGCTCGCATTTAAATATCCAAAATTCACTATCATGTTTTCGTCAGGCAGATGTGCTGGCATATTAGTTTTGCTTTGATGTTTTTCATTAACTTTGCAGGCTGTCGTAGTCTATTTACCAAATGAATACACACGGTTTACAATGAAGATGCAAATGGAGGAGAGGGGTGTTTGACTTTCCGCCCTGGCACCAAACTAATGTGAATTGCGCATTCTGAACATGGCAGACAGAGAGGAACAAACAAACTCACGCAAACAGTGATATTTGTGTACGCAGAGCTGTCAGTTCCTCTGTCAAGTGACGGTGTTTGTATGCATTTGCGTCTCTCTTTCTGTCGCTCCCTCTCGCAATTCTCTCCATCGCTGTGCTCCTAACTTTATTCTCTCTTCCTCCATCATCTTTTCTTTGCATCATTTATTCCAAGCCACTGTAAAATGCTAAACCATCTCCCTCCGTGTTTCGATTACTGTTGATTTTTATACCTTGTGCTCACCGACAGCTTATGTGGATGCCAAAAAAAGGCTGCACTGACATTCCTTGGGATTGGTTTGCAGGAGGTAACAGCTCAGCGGCCGCAACAGAGGTATTGATCCGTACAGTGTCAGCAGGGTTGGCGTGACCTCCCAGGGGAGAGCACAGGCTGTGCCCGGCGCATCTGAGCATCACAGCCCATTAGCCCGGCTGATATAGGGAGCACCGCTCTACCGGAAAAGGAACGTAAGAGGCTATTCGCTACAGTTTTTTTTTTGTTTTTTTTTTGACACAATTGAGATATGCATACTTACATCCACTCACTTACAAACACTCACCGAATTTGAAAAATCATGATTGTTTTCATACTGGTTTCCTCCAACCAGTTTCGACTGATCAACAAACAGAGAGTCCCGCCCCAAACTCACACCATTGGTTGAGGCAATGTTGCAGTGTTAAGCTGCTCAAACAAATGCTTGCAATGTTTGGATAACGCATTGGCTCGTTGGTTGGCTCATTTACAGTTGGCTCTGCATATTAATAAATGAATAATTAACTTTGGAAATCTGACTTTGGGAAAATTGAATGCAATACATAATATAATTGAATTAATACAAGTAAATTATAATTAAAATATAAAATATATATAAAATTTTTAATAAATTAATTCAAATAAATTATTTAAATGTATTATAATTTGCAATAAATTAGAAAGTAAGTAAGTAAGTAAATAAATAAATAAATAAATAAAGTGGGGGGAGAGAATTTCAATAAACAAAATATTATATCATTTATTTGTTTGGGAGGAAGGAAGGAAGGAAGGAAGGAAGGAAGGAAGGAAGGAAGGAAGGAAGGAAGGAAGGAAGGAAGGAAGGAAAGAAAGAAAGAAAGAAAGAAAGAAAGAAAGAAAGAAAGAAAGAAAGAAAGAAAGAAAGAAAGAAAGTTACAATGATCTAAAGTACCAACATAATATTGTGGGGAGAAAACGAGCTGCAAGATATGGTAACATACAGTATAAGATCCCAAAGCAACATGAAATTGAAATTGTCAGGAAAACAGAAGGGGAATCTGTTTGGTATATGTTGCAAATCTTATTTAAACCTTTCTCTCCTGCATGAGCGCCACAGTTAATATCATTCCAGTAAAACACTTTCTCTCTCTCCACCCTGAACTTCTAGCCTCCTGAGAGGGAAAACCTCAGACAAAAGGATGACAAACCACCAAACAGTATATAATGCTGTGCAAGTCAATACTGTGGTTTTGACATACAGGACAAAGCAGCCAGACGGTGTTACGAAGAAAGTTACTGACAGCTCAAAATGGGGAGGACAGACCCCAGCCTCACAACTACTCTCCTTTTATGATTGACAGATTTAATCGGTGTCACACCGCTCCATCACATAGACCCCAATCTATTTTAGTAAAAAAAAAGACACATCTGACAACTGAACAACGTTTCATGTTTTATAAAGGCAAGAAAAGCATGGCCAGGTGTGACATGCATGCTGATAAGTTGAAGACGGTTTAGTGATTTGTTTCATGCCATTAGACAAGTCAAAAGCAGTGGTGTAGTCTACGTGATACGCAGGTATACGCCGTATACCCACTAGAAAAGGCCAAGGATTTGCGTATACCCACTTAAAAAAAGCGTGAGGATACGTAACAACTTCGTTTTGTGTCAGAACTTTCACTTTCATTCATAAATTCACCCCGTCTGTGTTTGCGAAGCGACGGATCGAATCGCGGAATCCAGTCACAAATGGAACTTGCTATAGGGCAGAACGTCACGGATTTTGGCAATTTTTGAATGAATAAATCAAAAGTAGGGCTGTACAATGAATCAAATCTCGATATGGACTAGTGTCTATGAATATTAAAGCTAAAAGAGACTGCAATTGTTCTACGCGTCTCTGGGAATGAGCGCTCAATGTGTGCTCCACTACACACACACACACACACACACACACACACACACACACACACACAGAAGCACGGGTGACTCACGCTCGTGGTGTTTTCAGCGTTTCACTGTATTGAGACATGAATGATGTAGGCTACAGCTACACATGTGCATTTCATCGCAGAGCTGCTATGAGAGTCACTTGACGAGAATTTCACCATTTCATTTGATAAAACTATCGTCATTCATTCGTTTCACTGTTATGTCTTTACGACAACCTGTCAAAATAAAAGTTCGGTATAACTTGAAGAAATTATAACAGAAATATATTACTATTGCACAGTAGAGTATACTTCAGGCCTAATAATAATAATAATAATAATAATAATAATAGTTTATTAAAACACACAGAAACTCAAATGTCTACAACCCACCAAAATAAAAGTTCGGTCTAACTCAAATTAATTAGAAAGAAATTGCACAGTAAAATGTATTTTAAAATAACACTTTTTTTTTCAAAAACACCATTTCTAAAAGTAAATTTGTATTTGTGCCTATAATGTTTTTAAAAAAAAAAAAATTTGGGGGGAAATTGTCAGCTGATAAAACCTGTGCTTCAGGGACCATTATTCATATAACATCTAAGGCTAAAGGTAGCTCTTAACTGACTGAGTTAGATGGTGATTAATACTAAAAAGTAGAAAATCAGTCCAGCCTCCCCAGCTGTAAATGTCATTGGCTGTTAAAGTCTTGTGTTGCTTATAATAAATTGACATGTTGATAACACTTATTTCATAATGCTCTCAATTACATGTCGATGCATACTGTATGCATAGTGAGTGTGGTGGTGCTTATGGGGTGACGCTCTGGGGTGGGTGAGTATGCGGCATGGGGGGGGGGTATTAGAGTATACTCACTACAAAAAACTAGACTACACCACTGGTCAAAAGTGAAACGGAAATAACAATTGAAATAGAAAATATTGGTAGACTTTGTGTTAAATTAAACTGGAAAAAATAACCTCTCTTTCAATCAACAAATCACTTTCACAATAGAGAGACTTTAGTACCTAAAGCATCAATGCAATCCTATGAAAAGTGATCGTATACGATTGTACTGCCACATCCCAAAGGGCCAAGATATTGGGAAAAAAGAGGGAGAAATGGATCAAAACATGTTGCAGGCAGAATTTACACATGCAACAGATTTTTAAGTTTAAAAAGCATAAAAAAAGAATAGAATAGAATAGAATAGAATAGAATAGAATAGAATAGAATAGAATAGAATAGAATAGAATAGAATAGAATAGAAAATATGGATTAAACTGACTGGCTTAAAATACATCTTGTGCAGTTGTTTCTTTACTTTCACTTTTGTTCAATTTAATGCATGCTTGCTGAATTCAAGTATTAATTTATAAAAAAATATATATAATAATAATAACAATTTGGATGAGGACAAAAACTTTGCGATTGGCGGCAAAAAAAAAAAAAAAAAAAAAAATCTGGTCAAATAAATGTTTGATAGTAATACATATTAAAGTAGATGTTTTACAAGCGACAGATTATTTATTTGAGCAATGAAAAAACTATAAAATGCTGTTTTAATTTTCAAAAAATTATTTTTATTTTCCTGCTGCTCCAGAGTGGGTCACATGGCATTAAAAAAAATCTAAATAAAATAAATAAATAAAGTTATGACATATAGAAGACATATGCCATTGTGTTTGGGTTTTACTCGTAGTTTGGTACGATTAAAAAACAACAACACACATTTAGTCCTGGTTCGCTTCACCTTGCCATTTTTAACACCGAAACTAAAGATACAAAACAAACAGAAAAAAACTGTTCTGGGCTAAATGCGCTCGCTATATGTGAGTACATATGATGGTATATGATGGAGCTGACAACTCGTGAAGAGCTTATGAAACATAGCGGCAGGAATCTCTTCATCACACACACAAATGCAGATCTGCTGCGAGGAGTCGTGGTTCTCATGCCTGTACCGAACTGTGATGGGCAACATCGCGACTATGACGAGAAAAAACAGGTATGCTTGACTCGTCTTGTGACATCATGTCCTGTTTTTTGGGTTGTTTACATGTCTGGTCCGTGTTGCGTTCATATATTCGAACCGCACCAGAGGTTGTTTTCAGCGGTCTCGGTCTGCTTGTTTGGTGCGCATCAGTGTTCAGATGGCAGAGTTCACACAAATGAACCGCACTAACAGAGCAATCGCACCAGGGTTCACTTTAATCCAGCCAAGCATGCCAAGTGTCAACACACTAAATGTTGTGTTATTCAACCAGAGTGGACCGCTCTTGACTTCAGAGTGGAATCAAATGCATGAAAGCTAGTATATAATAAATCTTAGCCAGTCCTTTTTGTAAGCTTGTAATTATTAAATCTTCCTTGCGGCTTTTTGCTTAAGATCAATGCTGAAATCTGTGAGTCAGCTGCCATCAGACCTTGCTTGTCACCACAACATGCTCTTTCTCTCACATGTGTCACAGGGACACTATCAGAAGCTTTGGCTATCAAAAAAAGAAACATCCTCCGCTGACATCTCTGACAAAGAAGCCAATTAGTAGGCTCTCTCATGGCGCAGACCTGTTCTGGTGTATGCCAGAGAGAGCTTTTATTCTGCTGTACAAGGACATCTCCCCATGGAGAGATGACGTTGATGCTGAGAGCTAGTGGCGCGAGGGTGTGAGTTTCACGGGGGCGAGCGGAGGTTGGTGTGATGGACCTTTTTGTGTGTCTTTGAACACCGATCTATACTGAAAAAGCAACAAAACAGGAAGTTATAAAAAGGATAACCTGCCTGTCCACTCCTACACAGTTTTTCCTGCACTGCAACGTGACTCTGAGAGATGATTCAAGGAGGCTGGTTCAGTCTGTCAGTGAGCAACACATTCCCTCATCATTCAATGAGTAGTAGTACACCACCATTTAAAAGATTTGAATGTTTTTAAATAAGTCTCTTATGCTCAAGAAGGCGGTCTTTATTTGATCAAAAATACAGTTAAAACTGTAATATTGTGAAATATTATTAAAATGTATTAGAACTGTTTTCTATTTTAACATATAAGCGAAATCACCTTATTGGAATGATTTCTAAAGGATCATGTGATACTGAAGATTACTGAAGAGTAATGATGCAGAAAATTCAGCTTTGCGGCACAGACATACATTACATTTGAAAATATATTCAAATAGAAAAGTTATTTTAAATTCGAATAATATTTCACAATATTACTGTATTTTAGATCAAATAAATGCAGCCTTGGTGAGACCTCCTTTTAAAAAACAAAATCTTACTGACATCAAACTTTTGAACTGTGTCGCCTTACTGAATTAGTGCCCTCAGTAGTTTTCTATAGAACAGACGTAAGTCAAATATGAAAAAAATATTGTAAAAGTTAGGAAGCCTTTAAAGTGACAACTGCAAGGGGGAAAAAATGTTCCATTAAGCACTAAAACTCTACATACAAAATAGCTGATTCTTTCTGAGCCAGCCAAATCAGATGGGAGCTTGCAAATTTGGAAACCCTTTGCTATCTTTGCATGAATTTCAGGAAGAACTACCAAAGCACCCTACAGCGACCTGTGTCCTGTTCTCCTGAAGAGCGAGTGTGAAACCAAGTACATAAAACAGTGAGGAATGACAGCAAGTGACACAGAGAAAGTATTAGAAAGAGAATGACTGGTGCAGTGACAGGAGAAAATGCGAGATTTGGGGCCAGTCTGTACCCCACATATTTAAGAACATAACTTTACGACCTCTATAGACAACTGACTTCATCTGGTGCCATTCTGCTGCTCTGAGTTTTATGGAAGCTGTCTTTCAGAACTTTGTAATGTGGCATTGCAATGCATCATGGGTCATGAGTGAGTGATGGTCTCATTGCCTGGATTCATTGGCTGGATTCATTCAGCAGGCGCAGTTTCAATCACGATCCATGATGCATGGTAATGTACTGTAGCTGAGGCATTTGACGATATCAAGTCCTAAAAATTTACTCAATTTGTATAGCAATCATGTCAGACATTAGCTTTGGCTCAGCCAACCGCATTCCTTAAGCTTTACATTTCACCTGACACAGATGAATAATGCAAATATGCAAATAATGTCTCCCGGAAATGCGATTAGTCATTCCGCTCTGATGTCAACATTTCATAAAGGTCATCAAAATCATCAACAGGCATTATCATTAATATCCAATTCATATTTCAATGAGCGAAGAGGACGCGTCAACACATTTAATGTGTTCTCTCAAAGCACTCAACTTTCATCAAGCCAAATAAAGCTCTCGTTGGGGCTCAGGGGCCTTCGGAGCCCGCGGAGACAATGGAGCGTCTCTCCTTTACTGATGAGCATCCTATCAAATTTCAGAGAGGGAGACATGGCTGACTGACTAACCACAAAGTCAAAGGCTCATTTTGGAGTTCTTTCACAGAGAAGGAAAAGATGTAAGCTGTTTTAGCGCGCTCCTCCCGTTGCGAGGGGAATAAAACAGCAGCCACATCAACGGTGGCATGAATAATAAATAATGTCATCTCAGAAACAAAGAGATGGATGGAGCCAGAGAGAATGATGGAGGAAGATGAAAAATCTGAGTTTGCATGCAAAGGCCAGAAAAAAGTAAAGAGAGAGAGAAAAGAGGGGGACGTCTATGAGAGAGGGGTTTTAGAGAAGGACAAAGACTGAGAGAGGGCGCAAGAGAATGACAACGAGAAAATTCAAGAGAAATTGTCATAATGTATGGATTAAGAAAGAGACGACCACCAAAACTATCGTCAAGTCAGTGTTATCCTCCTAAATAACATTAAACACAAAAAACCTAAAACCAAAGCAAAACAAAACTACACAAAAAACGAAATACTAGTTGGTTTGTCTGACAAGGGAGATATTTCAGCTTAGTTGGCATTAGCCATTTATTAATATTTTACAGTATTTATAGTTTTCATATTTTTTATTAGTACTGTGCGATTAATCATAATTGTCTTATGTAATTGTTTTGAGGACCTTTTTTTTTACATTAGTTAACCTTGTAATAGTTTTTGCTGAAGTATCTATAATTGTGAAAATCACTGATATTTAAAATAACTCATTTTGTGAAATACGTCTTTGATCATTTACCAATACACTAATAATCGTATTAAATAATCATGATTTCAATATTGACCGAAAATAATCGCGATTATGATTTTAGCTATAATCGAGAATATTTCATACTTGATAAAATAACTAAGTTTATCTATGTTTCTGAGTAAAATTGACTAAATATAACAAAATATAACATGTCGTTATATTTTATATTTGATAAATGTTCATCAAAAGGCAACAAAAAGAAAAACTGACAAATGACAGAATGCAAGTGGGTCCATATAAAGGAAAAGTGACATTTTCTTGCAAGGTGATGCAGTGAGAGACTGGGAGGTTTTAATGAGAGTTACTCTCTACTCTCCCTCTGCCATTCCTCATGGGAATAACCTTTACAGGATACCTAGGAAACCTATTCCTAGATATATTGAGTCCTCTCTCCATTGTCCAATGAAAAAAGATTCTCTTGTAGAAATCCAGAAGGCAACATTTCATTTTGCCACACATGGCCAGTAGACACATGAAAGCAAATGCCCCTCTTCAAAAAGCAGGTCGACCAAAGCAATGGACCCTCGTATTGATTTCTTTGTCTTTTATCTAAAGCTGCTGAAAACAAATTTCCTTTGTCGGTTGGGGTATGAAAACAAGGAATAAACACAAGGAAACAGGCCCCTCGACACCAAAGCTCTTCCTGCAAGGGTCACAAAGCTTGGTGAGTCTCCAAAACAAGAGGCTGCCAAAAATTATGAAAAAATAAGACAATAAAAATTCACAATTCGCACTATTTAGTTGGATGTTCATGTTCTTGGGTTTTATCGTGTATGATTCACCAAAATAATAATAATAAAAAAAGTTTTCTAATCTTTCATCAATATATAATTACTTGCTTCACTTCAACTTTTCAGTTGAAAAACTGAAAATAAACTGTGAGTGGGGTAAGATACAATATATATTCTCTGAAATAAGTCGAATCTCGTGCAATTACACAACAGTATACTAATGCCGTTTTCAGCAATGTTTAGATGTAAGCAAAACACAAGAACTGACAATAAATTTTTTTAAATTGAGTTAGTTGATCCAGAACAGCAATGGTGCATTTCTTAACACTCGAGTTCCCTGTGAGAACAGTGATGTATGAATTATCTACGTCAAATGTTTGGGTCATAAAACAGAAATGGGAAACGGATTAGAACACTGCCGCTTTATTCCCGGGCCCTGACCTTGTGTGTGTTGTGAATGGCATGTCCGGAAATCTCTGGGATTTTTTCCGCTCATAAAAGTCAGAGCTCTTTGAAGACCACACACGGGATGGAGAATAAAAAAGGGCCCAAAAAGAGACACTGGCATTACTGTACTTATCTGCCTGCCTGATGACTCTCAAACACACACTAACATTGTGTTAAATGTGTTCTCAAGGGAAAAACACACTGATATCTGTTGTCTTGGTCACCATTGTTCAATCACTAGTATTTAATAGGTTAAACTAAACAGGGCTGTGTTTCCCAAAAGCATGGTTAGCCTAAGTTCTCGTAGAGAGCATTGGGGGCAATTGTTCGTCGATCAACTTAGGCTTGCAATGCTTTTGGTTTCAATTCTGTGGCAGTTCAGACTGGATTTATAGCCCTCACTTTTTGAAAAAAAAACATCATACTATTTCCTGTTTATTAGTCACACTAGAAATAAAAAGTCAACGTTGAGTGCATCATAAGATTTCCATTTGATTCGTATGGCCATCATGTGCTAATTATCAATATCCTTGATATTATATTTTGGCTCATTTGAAAATTGTTTGGCTACTAATAAAAGTGTCTTAAATTTTGGGGCATTTTATGTCCAATGGATTATTAAATTCCATAAAAATATACTATATTGAATAAAAAAAAAAAGATTTCCTTGTTTGAAATCCAGAATTTCAATACTAAACTATGAAAATCCAAATAAAAACGTAAATTATACATTTAAAACTATGATGATCTAAAACTAAAATTTAAATCAACCTAAATCTCTTTAAAAAAATATCCAACTGATGTACATCAGTTTGTTCCTCATTTCTTCCACAACTAACAATTTTGCCCCTAATAGTTATTTTATGAGACAAAAGAATCAGGGAAAACTGAAATATGAGACGCGATGTGTGCAGAAAACAAGAAAGAAATGTCACTTCCAATCAAGTTGTGATTAATCAGGATGCACAACATGCTAGCTATGAACATAGATTTAGAAAGACAAATGAGTTTGTTATTTTGTTCCAAAAAAAGTTCAACAATTCAATGTGGTGGAAATGACACTGTGGCGGTAATGTTTCAGAAGAATTACAAAAATGTGTACAAAAGTGTGCGAATTCTGTGTAGCCTAAGTCTACACATAGTTTGAGCTGGAACAGACTGCTACTGTCCAGGTCGTACCAGAAGCTTGACAAGTAAAAAATTATATCGCACACTCTACTGAAGTGCTTACAATGGACATATGTAGTGACAAATACCTGAACATTCTATACAGAAGACATTCACCGGGAGCGCTCACCAACACAAAATCGCATAGGCGTCGGTTTATGACAGAGAAAAAAAGAAGTGTATTTTCAGGCCGTGATGGACAGCACAAATTGTGTGTGGAGGTGACTGTGTGATTCCATGTCCTTTCCACCGCTCACTGCAGGAAATTGGGAAATAACAGTCCTGTCACACTCGTCCAATTCAGCCTTCATTAAGCAAATCATCTCTCTCTCTCTCTCTCTCTGCCCACATTCTCCACCATCTTCTTCCCAGCAACTCAGGCAGCTCTACCTCAAACAAACTTTGTTTATTTAGAGCACACAACAGAGGGTCTTTGCTGACTGTCGGAACGAGGAAGTGAGCGTGCAATCTAACACATGAATTTCAAAAGGCACACATCGACGCTTTATGGCACAGACTGTTAAGCCAATTATCGAAAGGAGTCATTTCGGTCAAGCAATTTTAAACCATCAAACGACTAAAGACAAAGACGATATGTTAACAAGCGCACTGCAAAGCTGCTCTTTAGAGATTAAAACCAACGTATGTGTCTGCTGGCCTGCTCGAAAAGCTCACTTTTGAGAAATAGCTGCGGGTGGTGCTCAGTAACACATTGAGGAGAACTTTAACATCATAAATTATGCACGGGGTCCGAGGCATCTCTCGATTAAGAGCAGCCATGATACCGTGAGAGTAGCCAAAGATGGAAAATGCATTGTCCCAATTTGCTAAACATGGCCTACTTAAGAAGATCTATTGCGCGGTGTAGATGAACGAGTGAAGCCAACTTCACGATCCATCTCCAACAGTACGAGTCTCGAGGAACAAACAATTGACTTTCAAATGAGGTGTTTAATCAGAGGGTGCGAGAACATTCTAGTACACAGGACTCACATGTAGTGCAGGTTTGGGTTCTGAGCGAAGGCTCGTGGCTGAATCACATGTAAGTTGCAGTTTGCAATGGTCCTGAAATGGAAAGGACAAACAAACAGGTATTAGTAGTTTCCCAACAATTTGAAAAAAAAAAATTCTTGCTAAGCATTTTTTCAAAGTTGAAACACCTTTAAATGTTGACAACATTTTTAAACACATGCAAAATGCTGAAAAATGGTGTTTAAAGACACCTTGGACAGACTGACAAACATGAATGCAAAATAAATTGCTGTAGATCGTAGGTCACCGAACGGCTTATCATTAATGGAAATAAAACAATATATTGCCTTCTAAAGCCACTTTTTGTGATGATTATTCAATTTTGTTTATACTTGAATTATATTTAATTAATATAAAGAACATATGTATGTATGCATGTATGTATGTGTTACCGGACCTACTTCGAGCGGGGTTAGAACCGAGGTGTCCGGTGTGGCCTCCCAAGGGCGCGCTAACAAGGACGCTAAAGACCACAGCCTCTAGTGTCAGTCGCTAGCGTGCCTCTTGAGGCCAGGGGAGTGAGGTTTACACGCACAACTCTTATGGCTACGTTCCTTTCCCAAAATACACTCACTATGTATTTCTATTAAAAAAATATACATACTGGAAAATCATTTATTTATCTCTGATTCTAGCTTTTTCCACACAAATATTTTTCATCTGCATGGGAGCAACATCAAAAGTGTGCAGCCATGCACACGCTTAGCTTAGAGAAAATGTTTGTTATGACAAATATGTAAAACGAGTGCAAGATACGTGATGGTA
The DNA here is from genome assembly GCF_965113295.1 of Leuciscus leuciscus. NCBI lineage: Eukaryota > Metazoa > Chordata > Actinopteri > Cypriniformes > Leuciscidae > Leuciscus > Leuciscus leuciscus. The sequence continues at coordinate 22,341,858 of NC_138724.1, read as the reverse complement.
TCTTGGGAAATCTTGGTATACTTGCGCTACAAAAAGACATTAACCACCTGCGGCAAAGGACAATTAGGTTATGCTAATGTCAAAGTAAAAAAAATATCTTATTTGAGCAAATCATAGGTCTAAGAGGAGGTGAGCTGGTAAAAGAAGAGTGAAAGACCAGTTCACGTTCTTCATTTTAAATGGATCTGACAGCAGCTAGGGGCTAAACGGGCTGCTAATTGTCTGGCCGTCTCGCAGCAGTGTCAAAAGGGGAAATGTGGATGTAAAAGGAAAAAAAAGCCATCATCTAATCTTCGCTTCCAGTCTGTCTCCTCTCCTCAAGTAACATCATTAAGGGCAGAATATCATCAAGAGCCTGCATCCTTGCTTCTGGAGTTATTTACGCTGGCAGCTGGAATCAATTATGTATATTGAATAAAAAAAAAATTCATTGGCATTTGTGAGATTATTTGCACGAAGCACTCTCAGCTCTTGTTATTAGGGAATTTTGCGGGACCGATTACAGCAAAGTACTTCTTTTTGCATGAGGTTGGAGATTTAAGCCCGATGAACACAATGCTCAATATGGATGATTATCAACTGCTAATTTTGAATCACGAATGGTGGCCCAAATGGATGTCTCAGATCAGACTAGACTGATTCTGAGGAGGGTGATTTTAAGACACAAGATTGCTGAGCAAATTATTTAGAGGATAGGAGCTTTTAAAATGTATGCCAAAATCCTGTTGGCTCCATAAAATGCTGATATTTGACTGCAACATACAAACGCTGATTAATTTTCCATGTCATTTCATTAATTACTGCTACCTTGATCACTAGAAAAAACAATAAAAGACGATAAAAACATTAGAATCCACTAGAGTTTGAAGAGACTGAACATTTAAAGAACGTTATTGTGCGTTGGTGTGAAAGCTTATATAGTCATCGTTCTTGGTGTGAACGGTAAATGTTCATATGATCATCCTCATGTTGTTCTAATCCGATCTGATTTTCTTATGTTTTGGAAAAAAAGTGGTGGTCTAAACAATAATTGTTGACAGAATATTCATCTATGAGTGAACTATTCCTTTAAAAAAGTATGTTCACTGCCTGCTTTACACGGGCGGAAATAGTGCAACATTAAATGTGTCAAACAAATATAACTTTTTTTTACGAATAAGGTTCAATAAGCCAAATTTGCATCAAAAGTTCAAATAATGACAATGACTAAATTTACTAAATTGTGGGTGAAAATGACGCAAGTTTTTGCATTAAAATAGTGTGCTAAATGTTTGATGAACCTGCATTTGCATTAGAATGCAGGAAGAGCAAGAACGCAAGCATATGCAAATTTCATGCCCGTACCAAACTTCAGGTTTCAAATTTTGGGCAGCAAACGAAAAAAAATGACTTTTTGACAAATAGAGCATCTGAAATATCTGAGATTGACTTCTTGCCTCAATGCAAAGAAGTCCTAGGAGTAGTTACTTATGCATTTTAAATGTTTTATGTGTTATTTATTAAAAACACAAGCCCCAGCGTGTGACTCATGTTGTGGACTCTGACATAAATTCACATGCTAAAAGCCTAGAGTGATCACACATTCACTGTGGAGGAGGAAAAAAAACTGTATCTTCTCAGCTCAAAAAAATCCCTCCTGTGCCAGACCGTGACCAGGTTCTGCCACGTCACCTTAATAGTGCGGGTTACAGTTAACTGCTAATGAGAACCTTATTAATCATTTCTCCATTAACCAGTAGAGCTATAATAGGAAGGAAGAGGAGGTTTGAGTGGCTCTTGTGAGGGAGGAAGCCCATCTTATGAAGAGCCAAGTAAAGATATGTGCATCACCGTACTGAACAAGGTAAAGCCAGTCTTGACCAGATGGAGGGTGTTGGGGGATGTAATTAAATTTTCTGGCTACTTCAGCAGCATTATTTGATCATTTTAAAGCAGGCCTTGGGGAGACACTTTTTATGTGGGACTGGCTAGAAAAAGCCACTGTGAAACTCGCCCGTGCTTGAATGCAATCGCTAGCAATACGTTCCTGCAGATGTCAGATCAAAAACATGTGGTACTCACAGTCTCTGAAGCCCAGTGTACAACTCCATGTCAACGCCCCTCAACTCCTGCAAGCCCGACCAGTTCTCAATGTGTCTGCAAAAACAAATCCAGAATGTAGAATTAGAAGATATGCATCTATAAATTCTCATTAGCCTGCAGAGAAAGGGAAGATTTTGTAATTTGTTAAAAGTCTAATCAATTTTTCAATTTATCATACAGTACAAGTGGATTTAGCACATCAAGTGTATTACATCATCATAATAAATGCACAATATGTAAAACAGATTATCTTTTTTTTAGATTTGCTAAAGACTACATTGTTGCAGTGTTATTAAATTCTTTTATTAATTTTATTTATTTATTTTAAGTATTTTATTTAATTAAGAGAGTGTTAGTTCAAGGAAAAAGTAAATGTAAAAATAGTATAAATGAGCATGCACAATTATCCACTGAGAAATAAAATAAAAGCTCCAACTGATGAAGAACGTCTGATAAAGGCATAAAACGTTTTATTAGATCCCGAACAACAAAAATAGACAGTGTTCATGATTTTTATCAGTACTGGTGCCAGTAGTTGACTGAAATAACTAGACCTCTTCAGCGCAGCTGCGACAAGAGCCAGCTGGCATCATCACTTCGTGAATTAGCACCCATTAAAACACAAGCCTCTGATTAATAAATGTTTTCAGAAGTTTCACCAACGCCATAACTATGTTTCTAGAAGTTACCCCAGCTTGAACACTTTGGGCATCCGCTGCTAAACGCTGCTAAACACAGCCGCTCAGAAGACAACGAGGGCATGCCGGCGAGTAGACGCAAATCAAAGTGAAATGAAACTGAGTTCTGTGCATCACATTTTAGTGAAATATTAAAATCTTAAAACCAGTTAACTATAACTATTAATTTCACTACGTAGACAACAAAATATCAAACAAAGAGGCATCTGCAAAAAGACTCTCTTTGCTTGACCAGTGTTTAATGGCAAATACAGGTGATTTCCCATTCACATCCAGTTATCAGAAGCATAACACATATTCTCGGCTCTTAATTTTTATAAGTTACCAACGTCACAAGCTGACACTTTGCATTCTGTGAACATCAGGATCCAGCAGAGTAATTAAGTCAACATTGGCCAACCAGTCATTTGCAAACCAAAAATTTGCCTGGATGGATCCAGACACAGAACATCTGTGGAGATTTCCAGAGATCAATGAGAATGAAAAAAGAGACTTATTTCAGTGTAATTCTATGGAAGTTGTATGTCTTGTAATGGTGATGTTCAAAGCAGGCAAACATTTACAAATGTTTCAAATCGCTAAACAACTTTTCTAGTTGGGGGAGAGACCGGAACGCAGAGAAAAACTGTTTTCCTAATCAATGGCGTACTGTGAAATGTGGTTTTTGGAAGCCCTTGGGTTTGAAGGACCCTCTTGGCTGCAGGAGAGTGTTTTCCAGTGTCAGTGACGGAGGGTTTTAGATGAACAGCAGGAGGCTTCTGCCTCACCAGCATCTGTCTTCAGCAGGCTCATGTGCCATAGAGGACAGCCTGGAGACATATGTGGATATACTGTACCAGAACCTCATTATAACAGTAAACAAATATCAATGAGATAAACTGTTACAAAGAGAAGAAGGGGTGCACTAATGGAATAAAACAAATATAATGAAAAATAATAAAGAAAAGAGTAAAGAAAAATTCATGGTTCTTTTGTTATTGGCAAGAAATGCAGGCAGGAATTTACTAAAGTCAGTGTTAAATGGATCACAATTATCCCCCGGTTTCACAAACAAGTCTTATACTAGTCCCAGACCAAAATGCATGAGTGAGCTGTTTTAACTGAAAGCAACTTGTGCTGACATTTCTTAAAATATTGTTTTGTCTCAAGATGCTCACCAGTAATGTTGTTTTTTTTTTTTTTGTTCTAAGGCACATTCATAAAAGCTAATGTCCTAATTGAACGAAGGCCTAATCCTTACTTTGCTTTTTGGCAAAACAAATTTTGTCACGTCATATTGATTTTAAACAATTTACTCTGACAGAAATGGCATTTCATTGTTGTCAATATTGCATTACTTAATCTGATGATAATATGCAAAATGATGAAAACCTGTCAACGGTAACCGGACAAACTTTTAGAGATTACTAAAAACACTTTGAAAATGCATAATTTATAACATTATAGAATTTGTATATTATAAACTATTAGCATGATATGGCATGATAATGGATATGACAGTGTTGATATGTTTGGTCTTGGCAGAATAGATCTGCTACACTGCTGTTATTGCTGCTTCATAGCAAGTACAGCACTTACTACTGCCAATACATACACAACATGCTGCTGCCGCTGTATAATATAGCATGCATGAATTATCCATAGCAGATTTATACAGGTGGAGCTGGGGAAGGTGGAGGGTTTCTGAAAGTGCGCTGCAACTGCTACAGCAAATGCTGACCAGTATTTGAAGGTTGAGCAGCGAGCTCATTGGCTACTGATACAGCAGGAACCAATCAGCTGTAAAAAAATACTGAAAAAGTTACCAGATTTCATAAAAAACATTAGGCAGCACAACTGTTTGCAACATTGATGATAATAAGAATATTTTTTGAGGAGCAAATCAGCATATTATAATGATTTCTGAAGGATCATGTGACTTTTCAGAAAATTCAGCTTTGACATCACAGAAATAATTAGAAATATATCCAAAATAAATACATTAGAATTTTTTTATAATATATTTCACAATATTACCGGGTTTTACTGTATTTTTGATAAAATAATCGCACTCTTGGTAAGCATAGACACAAAATCGTCTAGTTTGTTTTCATTATTATTGACAAACCCAAAAGAATCTTTCATCAACAAACATTTCTAATTTCATTGACTGTAGTTCACCATTACTCGTTGTCTGGTGCTCCCAAACGACTAGTTTAAATTACCCAAAATGCAATTACATCTAAGCTAATGACAAAGCGTTTAATTGAGGAGAAAGCTGCCACGTTCCCCTGGAGCATTTGGCTCGTCAGCGATGCAAATTCGGGCACTTGTAGTTTGCTGTCATGGAAATGCGATTCCCAGAGGTCTCCCCTCTCGTCCGCTGACAGGAAGTGCCGCTTGGCATCTGGTGGCGAGCGAATCGAACGGTGTAGGCCATTTTGCCACACTCCTAAAGGAATCCCGAGTCTTAATCGCTTATTTATCTCTGGCACTTAACGACAAATGATTTAAAACTTCTGGGATTTGCCACGGTGTCATGCTCTCGATACTGTCAGTTCAATCATTCAGTGGCTTAGGCGCTTCTCTCTCCAGATCACTCATTCGCTCACACATACACACACCCAGATGCTGTTTTTCTTGACGCCGCGGTAAGCAGCTGCATGACACACATCTCGGATAGATGTGCCCGGGAAATTACGAGCTGCTCTCCATCTGTTGCTAGCATCAGGTTTTCTGAGCTCGGCTTGCACATATTTACATCAGCCGTAGAAATTTAACAATGTCCATCTCTGGTCTGAACATGCCGACCATCTACACTTGATCTGTGTCTGTATGAGTGGGCGAGTGTGGGTGCATTTATGAGAAAAACAGACCAAAACCGGCACAGAAACGCCTCGACGCACATCCCGATTGGTTACTACTCATGATTCTGCTCGTAAGTGATATTTATGGCAAGTTGGACCGTGGCTCTTTGAGCTTTGAGAAGATTGAGAGGCTGTCTTTTCATTGCATGGATCTTATGATATGGCAATCGTACTAAACCAATTCTACAAATGTGCGGAACTCAAAATTTTACCCAAAAATAAAATGATGTCATCATTTACTTACCCTCATGTTCTTCCAAACCTTAGCACAAAATGAGACATTTTGAAGAATGTTAAACTGACCATATAGTATAACGTCAAACACCGTTGTTAACTAAAACTGCTTAAAAAAAATAAAGTTTGTTCATTGAAATATATTTCATTAATTAAAATAAATAAAATGTACATATTGGATGAAAAAAACTTAAATAACAAACTAAAATTATGTAAAAAAATTAAATAAAATCAATCATAAATAATTATAAAATTGCCAATAATAAAAAGCACCATATTTTAAAGGCATAGTTTGCCCCCCAAAAAAAATTCTATCATCATTTACTCACCATGATCTGCATGCATGTAATTCTTCAGCAGAAAACACAAGATATTTTGAAGAATGTTGGTAGTTTTGGTGAATATTGACTTCCAAAATTTGTTTCAAAGAAGTCGTCTTCATACAGATTAGGAACATCATGGGGTGAGTAAATGAAATGACACCATTTTTGAGTGAACTATCCCTTTAAAACATAGGGCACAGGTCATGTGGGACTAAATTTTTGGTGCTTTTACAGCAAATTTCTGGTACTTTTTGGAGCTTCACAGCCTCAGTACCCATTCAAGTTCATTACATTCTGAGTGAACGGTATCGCACAGAAGAAAATCATACAGGTTTGGAACAACATGAGGGCAAGTCACACCTGGCTATCAGGATGATTTTTCACAGTTCTTTGAGTAATCATCAGCATTTCTTTAAACGCTGACTAGATTTTGCAGATTGCGCTTAAATAGAGAGTTGAAGACATGGAGAAATCGAAAGGTGAACAGAACTAGACAGATCCGAAAGTGTGAGCTGGGTTTTTGCCCCTGTGACTAACTGACACATCGACTAATTGATGGGTCCATTGATTGTACTGTGCAGTTTCTAAATGACCAGTAATGAATAAAAGAGCAGACCCCAGGTGTCTAAAGAACAAGTACCTAAAGTAGACACGACTTCCTGTGAATCCTCTGTACACTTCCAGACCGATTTGGCCTTCTTCAGTCATATTATAATGGATTCATAAATCTTTCTAGTAAGCATACATAAAACAATTTTAACAAGCATTCCTGTGAGAACTCATTAAATATGTGCAACGGTTTTCCACAATAAACATTCATGAGAGCTAAAAGCTTCTGCAGAAGGCCACAGAATGACTTGAATTAATCACAATTCAGTTTATTGTAGAGATGTAAGCATTACTTTTATGGTGAAACTGTCTTTTGACACTTCAAGACTGCCTTAAAAAAACATGCTGCCATAAAACTTTTCAAATTCACTCAAAATGCTATGGCTTATATTGCTGTCATATAAGGAAATGGTTATTGTAAAAGAAACCGTCAAACTTGAATTTCCTCCATCCATAAAATCTCCAACCATAAAATAAAGTATGTTTTCTATATTCCAGACAAAAGCATTATATCTCCATAACACTGTCACCTCAGCTCTGTTCTGTAAGACACAAAAGGAGATATTTTGTAGAGTGTACAAGCTGCTCGTTTCATCCAAGAAAAATAATGGTAATTTGGGTTTGGAAAGATGTGAGGGTGAGTAAATAATGACCAAATAAATACACATCCATTCTATGAACAACAGCAAAAAAAGCTGTTATCTAAGACAGGACCCTTCAGGGAAAGGGAAGCCCTACCTCTTGCATTCTCCCCACATCAAAAACCAATATAAGATATCTGTTTTTTTGTGAAAAACAATGCAGAGCTGCAGGTAACAAGATAAGCATGTCTTGTTTTAAGTCCCAAGTTAGCATTCAAAAGCTTGAAGCAACGTGAAGCGGAAGTCAGACACGAGCATATTGCTTTAAATTTGCACCTATCACTATCCACACAAATTCATGTCTGCCATAGCATTACATAAAAAACAATGCAATGCAAAGAAGTGTCACGATACACAAAAAAATGCCTTTTTTAAGATTTACGCATTAATTGCACAATCCCATCAAATTGACTTGAATAATCCTTACATATTAAGAATTTTAAATTAGTAAAAAAAAATTGTGTAATAAAACATTTTGTTTAAATTTTAAATTGTAACTTTTTTTTTTTATATGAATAAGGATAATATAAACAAATGGCCCTATTCCCTTGTTCCATTAAGATTTATACAAAATGTTTTATTAAAGCAGGGCTATGCCATAGACAGTATAAGAAGTGGACAGAGCCATCTCATTGGAACTCAATTGAGACAAGTGAAGCCCATTTTTAGCGATTTTTTAGGACTTCCGTTCCTGACGCGCAGACTCAAACCGAGCTTGACGACGTAGATGTGACGTGAGCAACCCGTCTGTCTTCTAGTGGCTGTGGCATGAGAAATCTGAATCATTCCCTTCCGAATCTTGCAGAGACGGAGAGCGTGAGTAGGAGGTGTCCATGAGCTACGAGCAGGAGAAACTTTTGCTAGGTATTCTGATTAATTATTTTGTCATTTTGCCTCCACGTCTACCCGATTGCCCGCGAGCTTCTCCTCCTGTCCATACGGTAATCTCTCTACTGTGCGACAGAGAGTCGCGTGGTTATGACGCAATCGTTAGCCTACTTTTACAAAAACTGCTTCTACGGGGCCATAACATAAGCTACAAGGTAATGGAGCATTTTATACATTGTCGTGTTTCTTTAGAAATAAATAATGGACAAATGGAGTCTTTAAACGCCTCAGATGTGAAGTTATTCGCTGTCAAAGTGACGCCAAAATGAATGGGAGTCAATGGGATGCTAACAGCAGGTGAAGTTCTGCTACAAGATGGTGGCACGCAGCCGGCTTCAACTTCCCGTCGACTTCCTTCCCGCTTGGGCTATGCAGTTTCGGGAATTTCTTTGCTGTATTCTCGCTTTTTGCTCACAGGGTTCTCTATAGAGCTCCCCCTACAGCTTCGGAATAGATATTTGACAACACTGTCGAAAAACTCGTTGGCGACTCTCAGATACCAGAGGCTAGTAGATCAACGACATCAAAGCAGATGGGACATTCTTTAAAACGTCTTCTTCATTCGGGTTCGAACAGCGCGAGGGAGCGCGATAATGACAGAATTTTTGCAGATTTTTTTTGCCGTAAAGCAATTTGTCACATCGCGAGACCTGATATCACGCGATACTTCCTGACGCTGAGGACGGCTGCTCGCCGGCTCAAAGTTGCAAGGGTGGTTTTTCCGCTCACAGGCGCTTGGGGGGTGCGAGACGACCACCATTCAACCCGAAAACAGTCATATAACTATTCCAATGACTCCGAAGCTGTTCGGTTAAGGTAAAAAAGTTACTTAGTTCACCTTTAAGCTCTAGTATTTTTACTTATTTAAAATTCTTGATTCTTAATATGGATCATATGTAAGGATTATTCAATTTAATCTGATGGAATTTTTTTGATATTAATTAAAATGCATAAATCTTGAAAAAAAGGTTTTGTTTTTTTAATAGCCTATACCAAAATTATGACTTCGATAGGATACCTGACTAAAATATCTCGATGCTACTACTGAACCGATTCCATGACCATGACAAAAACCTAAAACAACAGGACAAGTTAATGGAAAAATAGGTGACCCACATGGAACTTATACAATTCATTATTTTATTTATAAATAATAATAATAATAATAAAAAAAACTTAAATCTCTCACTTGACCAGCGTGTGCCTGTCCTGTTTTTATTTTTTAAAACTGTTTTTTTAGCATTTCTATGTTAATAGACAATGAAATTGTATATATAGCTGATAGACAATAAAGCAATTTAAAAAAAACGAATTGCTGTAATGTTGTCAAAGTCCTCAGCTTGGGAAATGTCCTTGTATATGACCTCTGATCCAGTTCATAACAAAATGCTGATGCTCATGAGAAAGATTTTCATCAGGCAAGCCCTTTCTGTTTCACACAGGAGAATTTCTTATGACATAAAATTTCACAGTAACAAAATTACCGCTGACCGCTGGTGCGTTCTCTGCCAAGAGCAGATTGCTCTATGAATGGCTAAGGAAGTACATCATCACATCCCAAACCTCCAAAAACTTCTAGTTCCATCTCCGAAATGGCGTCGCAAGAGGAGGGATTGGTCCGGGTTTCATAAATATTCCAGTATTGGAGATCTGCATATGCGCTCTGTTTGATGTAGGGAACCTGAGAGACGGAAAGAAACGCTGGGAGACTGCCAGCTCTAAATCTTCCCTTCACTTCAGCTTTAGGTGAAGAATAAATACAAAGTCATGGTGAGTTACTGAACCATTCCAATAATTAACTTCATGTAGCAACACGCTGGCGTAGCGAGATCTGACAACCCCACAAAACTTCATTTCTCTTTCTATTGTTGTTCCTTCCCTTCTTTGCTTTCGGTCGTCAACATGACAGATGCACAGCCAAAGCTATAGGAGTCCGGATCATTTATTTTACACATCAATGATCCAACTTCTTTGCACACTGAAAGGGAATGCTAAAAAATAAACAAGGAGCTAGAAATCAAACTCCAAGCAAGCATATTCCATTAACCACGGATGCTGATGCGTCTGGGACCAGCCTTTGATGAAATACAGGACTATAATAGACTTGTTGACATTACATAAGCAAAGGTAAAAAAATAAAAAATAGGTACAATTTTAAATATTACCAAAGACAAGTCTAAAAAGCTTCCACTAACCTTTAAAACACCACTTTTTTAACATCGACTCACAGAGTGTTCTTTTATTTTCATTTAGATGTTATAAAAATGAGTGCTTCTTATAAAGCTGGATTGTGTCAAGGTTTGCATGGTTCATGGCATCACGCCTTGCTAAAAGAGTTTAGCATGAACCTGAAATGGCCAGACTCATGTCTTGCCAACAAATCCCTCAAATAGAACCGACATTTTCAGTACTATGACATATACAGAGGGAAACTCTGACCACAAGGTCAAAAAAACTGTTTTAGCTACGCTGACCTTCCACTTGGTTGCAGAATTCGCTATAAAAAAGCACCAGACTTCAGGCCCACAGACAGTCAAAAGTCTTGCTTGCATTTCAATCATACAGCAGAAGTATGTTTTACATTTATGCATTTCCACAGATATTTTAAGGTATATTTATCAGTATGTACAACTCCTGGGAATCAGTATCATTATCTTTCATAGAAACTAAATAGAATAAAAAAAACTTAATTTAAAGACACACTATGTAACTTTTTAATTGTTCAAACTAATCTGCAGTCACACAAAGCCGAAGCACAACCAAAACAATGTTCTTCTGCAAAATGCTTGCAGTTTTGTTTTTTAATTGCTAGGGGGTCATAAGTGGCAATGCTCCTTAAAAAGTAAAAAATTAAAACTGAACTAAAATAAATTATTACTCTAAAACGAACTAAAATTAAATTAAAATTGTCCAAAAATTATTTTGGAGTTTGATCCATGGTATATAAAACTCAAAACCTTTACAACCCATCTGTACATTACATTACAGTGTTAATTTAGTATTATTTATATATTATTATAGCATTATATCTTCTTTTTTTTAATCATTTTTCCCTTTTGTAATAATGTTTATGTATTTTTGTATATATTTCTACATATTTTTAAGTCAGTCATTAATTTTAATCAGTTTTAATTTTAGTCATTTTAGTGCTTACACTTTTCAATTAGTTGCCCAGGCAACATTTTTTCACCTAATTTATTTCTCATTAATCTTTATTTCAATTACAAAAATATATATATTTCTATAAACAAACAATTAAAACTGAAAATAAAAAATAAAACTAACAATGATAGACTGAAAACTAAATTGAAATTAAAATATAAATATGAATATAAAAAACTTTAATACCCCTGTTGGGAATTGAACCTATGACCTTCGCTATCCATAAAAAAATGGAGTAGGGTTTACTTTGAAACAATTTTCACTCAGAAATTGCAAGTACATTTTACAAAAAAGTATCACATTGAACTAAACATGAGAAAGACTGAAATCTTGAACAACAAATTAAAAAAAATAATGTTAACATCATGCTAAAGCCACAAGAACACGCTACACAGGAAATAGAGCTATAAATATAGTTAACAATGACAAAAATGACCACGTATGGAAACATAGTGGTGAAAAAGATTCAGGGAATCCCAGAATCCCAGCCCTGGTTCAAAGAGTAGCGACAGTGCAATGACCTTTACTCAACTGGGTGCAGAAATTACAGGGGTGACACCGAGAACCTGAAAGCCATCAGACAAACTTGCACTGCTTCTCAAAGCCTCATTTATTGGCTTGAAAGAAACACAGAATGCTTTTTTGCGGCCGGAACCCCTGTGGCAATCCGTGAGGCTAAGCCGATGACTGCGCTCTAGCCAGAGATGGAAGAGAAGGCACAGGGAGGTGCAGAAGAGCCGAGGGAGGTCGTTTGGCCTTTTCTTTTTACTCCCTCCATCTCTGCCGCCCCTGATCTCAGCGGTGAAGCCGCCCACTCGCTCAGCTGTTCTCTGGAAGCCGCAGGCCGCAGCTTTCAAGACTGGTTTTGCAACCACCTACAGAACCAGCCCACATGAAGACAAAAAAACAACACCCCAATTGCTCAAAAAAGCAATTTAATCATAATAGTTCTATACTGTAGTCCAAACACACCTGATGATTGAAAGTAGGAAGGTGGTATGTGCTGTAAATATCACAGGAATCGGTTCACATGAACACGAACGCTGGGCATATTAGCATACTGCTTTTATCCCAGCGCCGCTGTTCTGGATCAACAAGCCCTCAGCAGCATGAGGTACGGACATATTGTGCTGAGTCTGCAATTTATTCCGGCCCGGGTTGTAAAAACAAGCACATATCGGAAAGCAATGATGCAATTCCAGCTCGTGCTGCACCAAACATATTCATGCTTTAAGGAAAGAGGGACAAAATACAAAGACGTGTTTACCAGATGCACACGACTGACACTTGATTTTCAAATGTTTCTTGATTCAAAAGGTTAAACGTTCACTAGGAAAAGTGCTTTGTACTGATGTACTGTAGTTGCAATAACACTGTAAATAAACCTTAATGTTAGTTATTTTGGTAAATGCACCAGAGCACCAGATCAGCATATTAAAATGATTTCTGATGGGTTTTTGCCATCACAAGAATAAATAACATATCAAAATGTTAAAATAGAAAACTAATTTTAAATTGTAATAATAGTTTACAATATTACTGTATTTTTTTGGGATCAAGTAAATGCAGCCTTAGAGAATATGAAACACCTTTTTAATAAATGCTGTAAAAAATGTAACCGTAATAAATAAGTAAATATCTAGTTCAGTCATGAAACTCTAGAGGGCGCATGCTGATCGCTCCTTCCCATGCAGTATGTAAGCAATCACATCATTACCACATGGCACAATATGATTGGCCTCTGCTGATCCTGTGGCCAATGAGATTGCTTGCTCAACATTTAAATAGTCAGGTTCAGTGTTTGCTGTAAGCTAGTCGTGCAGCGCTCTATCAGAGTTCCTCTGAACCCCTCCACCTCCCCCAGCTCCACCTGCCTAGATCTGCTACAGGATGTATGTGTCTATTTATGCAGAAGCAGCATATCTTACACGCTCACAGCAGAGATCTATCAATTCAGAGAGTTGTCAATTGAAATAATGTTCATTGTTTCATTATGATGACTTTATGATGATTAACAAATGCAAACAAATAGAACCTTATTTTTTTCTTGATCATTTCAAATGAGCTGAAATAGTCCAAAAGTGCTGAAACACGCAGTTTCCAAATTATACTGGAAATGAGTAGATTGCAAAAACACCCATAATGTACCAAATTATAATCATTTTGGAGCCCAGTCACACATTATACAATATATTAAAAGATTTAAACAATAGCACTGCTGAAAGTCATAAGTCACATGTCTGAAGAACGTGGAAGCATTCTCACTTGTGAGTGACGCTATGATAATTTGTGCCGGTGCTTTGTACATGTGGTAAAAATGAATCCATCAAAACATGCTGAGAAAATAGGATTCACCTGTGAATACAGCTGCATCCTCAAAACCATAAATGGGAAAACGATCTCATTCATTGAGTTCCATTAAACGTTCAGGGTCACTGTGGACAGAGAATACTAAAAGATAGTTTCCATGGAAACACTTCTTTTGTTTGAATATTAGCATGCTAATAGATCTTGCTAAACAGGATACAAACTTCATCTCGCTCTGGTAAAGAAAACTTAAGGTGCATCAACATAAATATGCTTTAGTTAGGACTGTCAATCAATAAAAACAATGAATTGAATAAATTACATGATATCTTGAATAATTATGTTTGTTATGTTATATTATGGCATCAGAAAAGAATACCTAACGCCCCTCACGTCGGCATAAAAGATTGCATCAGAGCAAGAAAATCCTCCTCCTGCTTGCTTTTGGATCCTCAGGTGGCTGAAATGACCAGTTGGGTGGGTCGGCTATAGTTCAGTCAGTGCAGGCTACAGGTCTGAGCCAAATGAAGATGCAAACAGGATTAAGATGGCCTCATGTTGTCATCAGCATTTCTGTTAACGCTGAAATAGTCCAGAGCATGGCATGCCACTAGAGCCGTGCTGTCAGGAGAAAATAGGGGATCATATCCTTCTGGCGCCAGGCCACATGAGCCCGGCAGAAAGAAAATAAAGGGGCAGCCACTGCTTAGTGTAAAATAATGGGTTTTAAGTGCTTCCCATCTGCGAGGCCCAGATAAATAGCCATTGAAAGAGAAACTTAAGTCAGCCCTGCTGAGGGAAGTTATTGCTGTATCCTTTAAAAATTAGACTTTATAGCTTCATGATTGGGCTTTATATTTTATCTCCAGGTCTCACATCTTTTGGGTCTTTTATGAGATTTGTATCACAAACGCATGTTAGCGTGCAAGCCCGAGTCTGTTATCTTGGAACCTCAATGTAACAAAGCTTTTAAAGCAAAGCTAATCATAACGCTTGAAATAACACTTTCATATTTATACGCGAGTGTATTCTGGAAGCTACTGGATAATCTTTGGCACTGTTTACACCTGGTATTAAGATGCGTTTTGGTCGATTGGGTCACAAGTAGACGAGGTAGATGACGGAAAGATGACATACATAAATGAAGATATTTTGAAGAATGTCGGTAACCAGACAGTTGATGGACCCCATTGACTTCCATATCAACTATTTGGTTACCGACATTCTTCAAAATATCTTCCTTTGAGTTCAGCAGAAGAAAGAAATTCATACAGGTTTGAAACAACTTGAGGGTGAGTAAATGATGACAGAATACATTTTTTTAAGTGAACTATTCCTTTAACTGTCATATAGAGACTTGCTGCAAAGGTTATTTTATGCTTAAAATCTGTTTTAGCTCAGTTTTCATATTCATATTATGCATTGTCTCAGGAGAAAGTGAACTGCAATATCTAAGATAAAAACTAAAATAACACTTAAGATTTAAAGTAGGTATACTATACAAGTGCACACTTTTTTTTCACAGGGGACACACACAGAGTTTCACAGATTTGGGTTTGAAATAAAGAAAACTGGCTTTCCAAAAGTGCAACTTGACAATGATTACAAACCTTCCCCCCCATCTACTGTATATAACGCACCATACTCACAGAAATCAAACATCTAGGCACACTAACGCTACACTGCTGTGCTAAGCTAAAACAGCCCAGCTAAAAAGCACACTAGCCTTACTGTTTTTCACTTTCTCTCCAATTTCCGAGATAGGTTTGTCACTGCTAACAAAGCTGCTCTTTAGTCACTTTTAAGTCTAATAACGTGTCAGACACCATAGTCGTGCTTGTTGGTTGTCTATGTGCCTAGCGGGCCGTGATTTATTTGAAGTCCCACTTCAAACAATGGCTAGCCTCTGGTGAAGCTAATATATGCAATGTCCAATGTCACTGTGATTTTTACAGATTGGAAATGAGAGCTGGCATTAGCATTCTCCTGGCCGAAGAGCCCCGTTCGGCTGTAGCTAATGTTTTAGATTAACACTAAACCCAATTACCATTTCAGGCCAGAGAAATCAAAGAAAAGTGTAAAAATGCTCTCATTAGTCAGAGCATATGACATTGTTTAATCCTCATTAAAGACTCGGGCCTTTTAGAGCTGTTAAAAAAAATAAATTATGGTAAGATGTACCGAGCCAGCCTAAGAAGCACATTTACCGCAGTATGTCACAAATCTCCATGAGTTTATTAACCGCTGAAGACCAGCTGCCGTAATAGGAAATGAGAGGGCACTGATCATCGAACAGCACTCAAAACACTCAATTGTCTTTTTATGAGGTTCAAAAGGCCTTTGAAATTAATAAACGTCACTTTTAATGAGTTCAACGGATCAGTGATGTGTGCATGTTGCAAACACAGAGGAGCACACTCCTTCTGTTGTCGTACTCGCGGCCAAATTCGCCCCGTCTCTGCCAGCGAATCCCACCCTAGTCTCAAACTGCTTAATTAGATCTGCAATAAAAGCGCAAGCTGATCTTATTGATTTGATCTTGTTTAATAAATGTGACGGAGCTGATTGGAATAAATCAACCCAGGCTTTGATATGACATTGCTTCTTGCACATATTGCAACAAATTCAAAGTGAATTTTCCAGTGAGTGGCGCTAAAAGCGCGCTTCATAGTTATTAGTTAACTAAAACGAATAATTACTTGAAATAAAATGAAGATAACTGAAATAAAATACACCAAAACTTATTTTATTTCAATTATATTAATATAACGCCACGTTCAGTTTTATCCGAAACAGATGAACCTGAATCTGGCAACTCTTGTTTCAAGGGACTCGTATCCAAGCACTCCGCATCACAATTGCAATGTGTACCAGTTGTGCTTCAGAAAAAGTTTACTACATAAAAAATGCTGTGCATATGGAGCTGGTTATGTGAATGTCAAATGTCAAAATGTATTAGTTTACAAATCATGCATGGTAAAAGTGTTTTGGGGTCATAACATTTTGCAAGGAACTGAACTTGCCCCATAAGCATAATGTATGTGAATAGGAGTTAAAGTTGTTGGTTTGTTACTGCCTCTAGTGTTCATTTCAGCTGGAAAATGCAGTGAATTGCATGTATAGATATGTTTATGGAGGTTTGAAAACATGTAGCCTAGGTAGAGGCCCTTTTTTCCAATGGAGCCTTTTCACATTTCCAGGGTTCTCAGAAGCAGAAGTCGTCATAGTTGGGTAAACCTCTATAGTAGTGAACAGAAAATACAACAAATATATTTTTTTGTTCCCATATACTCCAAATACAAAAGAAAGAAAAGAAAAAAACATTATAGCATTACTATTGGGGCTGCAGGATATTGGAAAAAACTAACATTGCGATATTTTGTTTTTCTGCGATATGAAAATAATTTCACCATAATATGAATAAAGAATGAATCATTCTAGGATGATTGCGGTGATTTGGGATAGTGCCTCTGCATAGAAAATAATAAACAAATTACAAGCATAGATAAAAAGAACGAAGATGCAAATAAAATAAGCAGTGCTTTATGTTTTTCAGGTAAATCTAACTGTATTCAGGAACAGACATTGAATAGCCTAATCAAATGTGATCTAATGCGTAGTCTTCACTGTATAAATTAAATATAAATCAATTAATTAGTTAATTCAGTTTATCTTTGTTAAAGCTACAAAAGTTATTTTCTCTTTCTCTCGATCCAATCAACCGATCAACTATGATCCCTATACCTGACACCACACATCCTGTGATGCGACTATCCCTGCTAAAACAATATATCGTGCAGCCCTAGTTTCTATGACTTTCCAAAAGAGGAAAAAAATTATGAGAGATTGATTACAGTGGACAGAAGAGAAAAATATGTCAAATTGGCCTCAGCCGTTGTATTGCAAACACCCAAACAACAGCGTTAACTAGTTTTCTGTAATTGAATGCACAACCCAAAGTATAGTGTTATAAATGCATGTTAAATTTCAAAAACACTGCTAGATTTACGATGTTAATAACTGTGGAAACACATCATCACAGTCTGTAAAAAGGTTCCATGAGCCTATGTTGGAATGGCGTGAAACACATGGTCAGCGAGTATGGATGAGCGCCTCCGCTGTGAGGTGGCCAATCAATGTCACGCAATTCAAGTTCCGACAGGGCTTAGCAGGAGAGGAGGCGTAAGATCGTAGCATTGAAAATGACGGTTTTCACAAAACCGTCTGCATTCTCCGCCTCTGAGGTCAGACCTGTCTGTGTCACAAAGCGAGCTATAAACAGCAAGCAAACATAAGGCATCACGACCGCTTTCATTTCATCCGTCGCAGAAGCCTTAAGCACCTCGCAGTTTGTGTCCAATATCATCAGTATTTTCCCCTCACCAAGGCCGCGCGCTTCCTGCCTCCAGAGCGCGGCGAGGGGGAGAGTGATTGTGCGCCTCGTGTGTGTGTGTGTTTTTGGAGTGGTGGGAGGACGGGGATGAGTCATAAGAGCAGACATGATCGCGGCAAGAAATGTAAAAGAACCCATCTGGAGGATCTTATGATCGCACATGCATATAAGTTGTTGAAATAGGCCGGCTGAGAGCGTGTGATTGAGAAGCTCCCCGGGTCTGCTCGTAGCTGCGGGTGCGAGGCGTGATTGAAAGCTCTCCGACAGCGCACAGGCACCTTTAAATGATTGATTGTGCATCCAGACTAACAAGAGGACCTCGTCAGCAGCGCTGCGTAAGCTTGGCTTTGACTGACCGCTTTCACACCACCTCACTCCCACCCTTGTCCACCCCTGCCTGCATGACCGTGACCACACCGTTCATTACCTGTATTCTGAGAGTAGGCGGACTGGTTGCACTTTAGAAGATGAGGAGAGACCGGTGTGCCGAATTCTGACCCCAGCCAGATTATTATCACCACACACCCCCAATCCTCAATATAGGTAGGTTTAGGATTAGGCATGGAGGTGGGGTTAGGATTAGTTATTATTATGTTTCTAGCATGTTATGTTTGGCAACAGTTCTACTAACCCTAATTGATGGAGTGTGTAGCTTTACATTTCTTAAAGGGGTCATATAATGGTACATGCACTTTTACAAGTTGATTGTACTGAAATGTGTGTTGGCAGTGCCTGTACACAACCATCATATAATGATAAAAATCCATCCAGTGGTCTTTTTTTAATCACCCGTCTTAAATCGAGCCGTCTGACCGTGTGACTTCACACGGTCGGACGCCCCTCCCACGATTGTTGATTGACAGCAGCGTTTCAACACAGACCCGCCCTGAGCGAGCTGTCATCATAGTCCGTGCGGACATTGTTGATACACTGGAGCAGAATGGTGTCTGAGCGATTGTGGTGTTCTGTTCTTGGGTGTAATAAGGAACACAGCAGTCATTTTGATGTTCCTAAATCCGAACCGCTGAAGACGCAGTGGCTGAGTTTTGTTTTCGAACGGAATATTCCCCACGATCAACGTCAATGCTTTCATGTTTGCGCGAATCATTTCTCACCGGACTGCTTTATAAAGGAGGGTCAGTATAAAGCTGGTTTTGCTAAGAAGCTGCTCCTGAAAAAAGGATCGGTACCAACTATTCGTGTTCCTGCTGCACCTCCAGAAGAACTGAAGTGAGTGTAACGTTTTATTTACCTTTATATTAATCTTTGCAAATCGCTTGCACGCTCCACGATGAATGTGGCTAAGGTTTACACTCAGGGTACATTACGGCATGTTTTCTATGTTCAACGTTCTCAATATAATTCATAATGCCAAGTTTATAATGAACAATGCTTATGGTTATTGTGTTATTACAAACTGTGTACGCAGTACGCACAGAACAGAGCAAAGCTCATTATCATTTAAAGACACATGCACTTAAACACATGCACTGTTGCCTTTGGCTTGCTCAGTTGGGGATATTTTGGGGATATTGAATTTAATTTTATCAATCAATAAATTCCGCTAGAAACAAACCTTGTTGTATTATTTTAATTTAATACTGTGAAGCTGCTTTGATACAATCTGTATTGTGAAAAGCGCTATACAAATATACTTGACTTGACTTGACTTAAACGGCGTCCTGAAAACAGAGCTGTTTTTTACCAGGTAAAATGAGTGTTTTCTTACATTATGAGAATTTTTAATTAAAGTGTATTACAAACTTTTCATTTAGACCCTAAAGAATCATAATAACTTCTACAAAAATGGCATTATATGACCCCTTTAAACAACCGTGTAGGAAGACACATAATGGCCATATTCCAGGATGACAATGTCTTGACCAAAAATTGATGCACCTCTTGATGGAATTAACATCACAACTTTAATTTCCATCAAGAGGTGCATCAATTTTTGGTCAAGATCTTGTATTGACAATGCAAGAGTCGAGCGCTCTGTAAAGTCTCCTCCAGCACATCCCAAAGACTTTTCCTTGAAGGTCTGGACTCAGATGTGCCAATTCATGTGTGAAAATGATTCTTCATGCTCCCTCCCAACAGTCTGATTAATCTTGACATTGTGATCCTGGAATATGGCCATGATGTGTCTTTCTACATGGCTGTTTAAGAAATGAAAAGCTACACACTCCATTAATTAGGGTTAGAAGATCTGTTGCCAAACATATAACATGCAAGGAACATAATAACCACTGATCCAATCATAGACTCTTAAGCATTTGCTTATTTAAATTCAAACAACGACTGTTTTTTTGTTTGTTTTTTTGGCCGCGCAGTGGCACACACACACTATAATTATGTGTTGTTTTAGTCCAGGTAAATTTGCCTAAAAGGCTATTTTCTTTTTCAAAAGACAAAAACTATGATTTTAAACCAACAAAAAAACAATACTGACTTGTCTGACTGGGTTACAACCCCCCTAAACTAGACTGGCTTCTTCCAGTTGCCTGATCAACTGCTGCACTTTCAGCGTCAAACACTTACATTCCATTGAACGAGGATCAAAACACACTGATTACATCCCCCGCACATAAATACACACACACACTAAACCCTGGCAATGCAATCACCCTTGTTAGTGGCCAGTGCAGAGATATGGCATGCATTTCAGCGTAAGACATTCTTTTCTACTCACAGCTCCAGAAAGCCGAATGAAAAATTGCATTTCATAAACTCAATCTGCCCTGTTATTGCTTTATGGCGTGTGCACTAAATCGTCTATTATGTGGATCTTAAGGTGGCACATAAATTCCATACATTACAGCGTGTTATTTTAGATTAGGGTGACTGCAATAACGCATCCTCCGGGCTGTCGGAGACAACACGTTTCTCATTTCCCATCTTTTATCAACATGTGGCTCTATGAGAAAGACACATAAGATTTAATTCTCCTGAATGGAGACACAGGCCCAATTTTATCTGTTCACATTATGTAAAACATGTCTAAGTGATCGACATGGGAAAGATATGATTATGTTCAGAACATTTCTAGGTCCCGATTCAACAGGAAAATAAAAAGCTGGAGCATAAAAGCGGTCAGAGCACAGTCTGCACTTTTTCTTATGTAATATCTTTCGTGATTGGCCAGATCTGCATTCTACGCCCCTTTCTTTGTTCTTTCAGCGTGGGCATAGTGTTTCTTCTCTTTCCCCACAGTCGTCTCATTGTTGGGTCCTGGGTGGAGTTGTTTGGAGGGGGGTTTAGGAATTGATGGGGGTTCCAGCTCTTTAAACTAGATTAAGCTGTACTGACGACATTCTCTGAAGACTCTGTAAACATGGGAGAATTGTAACGGCCGCAAAAACCCAGTCACAGAGACTTAAAACATAAATAAAAGGAGTAGAGTACGGATTTGGGGATTAGGGGACCAGTGAGCCGTGTGAGGGTTTGTTGATAAAAGCCGTCTGTGTGAAACAGAGAACTTCTACACACTCACTCAATGTTAATGTTTGTGTTGCAGGCCAAATGGTGTACAGGATCTGTGCTTTTCTGTTGTTATGTAGCGACTACCTTATGCTAAATGTGCCAGGAGTCTGTTTTAGCCAAGTGCCACATCTCATTGAGATCAAGTTTTCTGACATGGCCACTTGTACTGTACATTATGGTGTCGTGGACTGAAGCCTGAATAACTGGAGCTGGATACAATAGTAGCTCCAGTTGCAATATTTATTTGTGCATGACCATGATAATTGATTGATTTAACGATCTGATCTGACATTATAGAGTATGTCCCTCACTTTACAAAAACACACCCTTTGAGTGCACGCATACACAACTACGTGATGTAGCCTAGTTAATTAGACTAGCGCGCGTGCACATTTATAGTGAACATTTTTACTGCATTATTTAGTCTATTAAAATATATTTAGAGTGCCCCCAGATTCAAGATAAGGGGCAAAAATGGCCCTGTATGTCTTATATATTTATATATTTTAATATAGTTAAAGGAACCGTATGTAAGATTGTGGCCAAAACTGGTACTGCAATCACTTTCAAATTACTGTAGAGCAGTAAGTATCCCCTCCCCCTCCCCCCTGACTCGAGGTTGCCAGTTAGGCTGCAGGATCCAGCAGGAACGTCGGCTGCTACAAGGAGCTTCCAATGGCAAGTGACGAGTCCTACACAGTACGTTTTTTTTTCGGACTTTGTCACGACGTATTTCGGATTCATAACGAGGTCTTTTAGGTTTCGTAAAGTTAGACATTTTTTATCCGACACGTTTGTAGCTGCAGCTGTGGTAACTAGAGCAGAGCTGGCAACCCGGATGCCGAAACACTACTGACTTCGTGATTGGTAGATAGGTGGAGGGTGGAGCATCAGGCCAAAACACAACATGACAACATCAACATCAGTTGAGGGCTGCAACTTCACTTTTAAATGACAATATCCTGGCCGGACTACTGTTGTATAAGTATTTGAAATAAACATGATTTCTTAATGTCTAGTGACATATCAGGGCCATTTTATGATTAATTGAAATACATTTCTTACATACGGTTCCTTTAACCAAAATTTCACAAAGAGCGCCGTTTTTCTCCTAATATAAGCATGATAACAAATGTAACATTGATTTTATACAACGTAGCCTACAGTTTAATAAACAAGTTTATATAGTAAAGTGACTTACATTTTAGACATCAAATCGCCTGTTTTGCTCTATTTTAAAGTAGGCCTATCTTTTCATTTTTTAAATCATTTCAAATAACAGAATTTGACATTTTATATTTTCAACATTTCAAAACATTATTTATGCATTTTTAACTGCTCTTCATAAAGGTTGATCTAGTTAGGCTATAGAGTTATACATTAGATCAAATTTCTGTACCTGAAAATCCCGTTTAAACCTACATGAAAAACCTGAAGAGCACCGTTTATTTCATTTATATGTTTGTTCTGTTGTATTTATTTGTGCTATTGCTCATAATTTGATTATGTGTTCCTATTTTATTACTTACTGTTTCAATTAGTTAATATAGTAGCTAGTAGTAGCAGTGTGTGTGTGTGTATGTGTGTATATAGTCATTATTACTAATTCTAGGTCCTGTGCCAACTGGCTCCCTCAGCCCTTGCAGAGTCACAGTTCTTCAAGTCCACTATTTGGTATTAAATCCTGATTCTGGAGTGGCTATTCGGATCACAATCTCAACCTGGGCTTCATTCTCCTCTCCGAATGTGACGAGATAGAGCACAACACCATGCCCTGTCAATAGCACTCGCCAGAAATAACTTTATGAATAATGCAACACAGGGTCTGCTCTCTCCTAGCGCAAAGGCACCTAAGAGAGAAGGGGCTTTGACTCTTCTCTTTCCCACTGGGGTGCACATGATACACATACACACACATACTATACTAGACATACCTTTGGGACACAAAGCAGCAACAAAAGGCCCATGAACCATGAGTCTACACCACCACCACATGTAGTTCTCTCTACATGCCCACAAGCACGCGCTCTTCAATTATTCCACAGACAGCTGTGAAATCATCATGAGCCGCTCCGCCCCTGACGTCTCCTCGCAGAGCAGCTACACAAGGAACTACTCTCTCTCCGTCTTCCTAACTAATTCTGAAAGGTAAAAGAAGAGATAAGACGGGCAGGGAGCACATCAGGGTTCCGCCATCAAACCCCATGTGTTCTTCACCCGCTGATGGGAAATAAAGCAAGCAGGCTTTCTGGCAGACGGATCTTCTAATTTTACGGAATTCAATTAGGTGGGATAGACAGATATGGGGTCGGACTTAAAGACGTGATCCAGGGGCTCGACTCATTCTGAAGGGTATTCGTAACAAGTGGGGGGTGGTACGTCTTTCAGAAAAGAGAATTAAGGAAGGATACATGCTCAATCCCTGAATTCATCCACTCTTGAGAGATGATTGTTGAAATCTGTCATCTTTCTTTCTCGCAGTCTCTCACTGTCGACAGATCTGCAATTAAAGCTTTGGAACAAGAGACTCCATCAGCAAAGGCTTTATAATTTAAGCTCTGTCCTTACAGACAGAGACACAAAAGTCTGGCATTCAGAAGTTCAGAACAAATGTCAATCAACAATTCTAGCATGTCTTTATGTTGCTTATGGTGCGTTCATGTGGGAAAGATCATATTTATTTAGTTGAATGAACATGAACATCACCAAAAAGTCATAAATATGAGTGGGAAAGCTTCTGAGAATAAATGGCAGTATGAAATTCATGCAGTGGGAAATGTGTTGAAAAGAAAGAAATTGCTATTTATCTTCTTTTACAAAAATTAACCATGGTTTTACTACAAATAAAACAAAAACAAAACATGGTTAATATATAATTATATAAAAAATAAATGAACCATGGTTTTACTACAAATAAAACAAAACATGGTTAATATATTGGTTGGTTTTGCTACACGAACTAGAGTTTAACCATAGCATTTGTAGTAAAACTGTGGTTATACAAGTGGTAATCAATCCGCCAAAAAGAGATGGTTACTATACTTTTACTATATTAAAACCTTGGTTAATTTTTTCATAAGGGTAATATTATATAAATATGTAAAGTAAATGATCATATTGTACAATTAGAATTATATATTATGATTCGAATACATAACGATCCAGTTTGCAGCACCTTCAAACTGTAAACTGAGTAACAACAAAAAAAGTAACACACCAGAGTAAAAAAATAAAAAAATACTGTATTATTTGTCGAAAAGATACATCATCTTGCTCGCACCAAAGTAATTTGAATGCACCTGATATGATTATTATGACTTACCAACTTGTAAATACAATCTTCAATGCACCATCATTTGACTGTACACTTTGCAACCTAGCATAGCACAGCATAGACTTCATTAGCTTCTCATGCTAAAGTAGTTCAACTGCAGTCAAGCTAATTTCAAAATACTTTTGTAGTTATTTTTTGTCATGCTACACTCTTACTTGCTAAAACATAGCTTACACAGGAACACCTATAGTAGACTGATTTGAAAATAGCTGAGCTGCAGTGGCGCTACTTAGAAATGCAGATGAGTTAGCAGTGTTGCTAATTTTCAGTTGGTTACTCTCCAACACTGGAATAGGCCTATACTTTTATAGATTCTAATTACTTGCAATATGTGTGGTAAAAATATATACATCATTAAACTGTAAACATTACTTTAGGAAAACAACTTTTAATTTGATGTTTATGCTAGCAAAGTGTACTACAGTTACTAGCATACATTTTTCCAAACAAGTAAAAAAATCCACCACACAGCCAATTCAGACGATTTCATCAGTCATGTCAATCACAGTGCAATTTTCTACACAACACTGAAACAATTACTAACCTTAACCTCAGTGAAGTGATAGTCGGTTGATAGCATTACTGTTTGTTGCAATTACTGCGTGATTGATTTGACCAATTAAATCGTCAGCTGGGTGGGATTTGACTAGTTTGGGAAGCATAAAAAACAAAATCACACACAGTTACTGCTGTAACTCGCATAAACAACAGCTTCAAAAAATGCTTTCCGACAGCATTTCGGCATTTGAACACTTCCCAGCCTGGTTAGATGGCAAAGATCTGACCACATCAAAAGCAATTTCCAAGCAACAGCAAATGTCTAAATGGTTTTACATTCCCGCAGGAAATGCAGGAAGCTCTGATATACCACCACACAGAATGTGTCATACACATCCGCACTGCCGGTGGCCGGTAAAGATAAACCAAACCTATTTCCATTGTTATTAGTCTTCTTATTACTCCTCACCAATATTGGCAAATCAAATTTAACACTACCCGTAATTGCTCAGACCTACCAGGGTATTAAATGTTCAGTCTTTTTAAATGTTCTATTACGTTTTATTCTTTGGGCTTGAAATATTTAAAAAGTCACTTAAATCAAATTCCAATTACCAATCTAAAACATCCCATTGGGTGACATGGTTGTAATTATTTAGGGAAAAGTAACGGTGGTGAGCTCTCCAAGTTTCCAAAGCAATTATGAATTAATTAAAACAAGATATCCTCATAAATTAGTGATGAATGTACGTGAACTACATCTCCTTTGTTGATGTTCTTTGCTCATATCAATTTTCAAGCTTTAATTATAGCAAATTATGGTCATATAATTGCACGTTTTTACTTAAAAGCATGACCTGCCGAGGCCATTTGTGCTCGACAGATAAAAATACACTAGAGGTTTTAAAATGAGCCACCCTGCAATCCATGCTAACAATATAAAGACCTGAATAGAAAGGAATTACGTGTAAAGCAGTCTCCTTATTCTCTCACTCTCTTTTCGTAGGTGTCTTAGCTTGATGAAAGCTATGCGAGACAGGAAAGTATCTGATGTGCTGGAAAGAATACAAAGCAAGGTAATAAAACACTAGCATGAGAAGGAAAAGAAAGAATAAGAAGAATAAAATCAATGAACCTTACGAAAATGCTACAAACACAAATCTGAAGCATGAGCAAACCCAAAATTTCTTTCCCAATCTATTACTCGGTAGCACCCAAATGAAACCGTATCATGACAACTCTCAGAATAGTTTTAGCGTGTTGGAGGTGAAGGGTTTCAGAGGAAATTGGCTTTAGGGGTCTGGATTTTAATCAAATATGGTGACATTTTTATTAAGACCATATCCAAGTGATCATCTCCGATTTATTTAAAAATATAAATAACAGGATGTACAAGATGTGGCACATGATTTATCCCATGTCTCAAGTTTAAACTTCACATTTACCTTTCTTGAAAAGTTCAAATGGGTTAAATATCCATCCTCGGTGCGGACATGCGTTTAGGTTGAGCATGGATAATTCTGTTAAATGTCAGAGTGACATGCGCCAGGCAGCGAAGGAACTCCTTGTTCCCTCTGTGGGTTGATGTTACTGTTTTACAACGTTTGCTGGATTTTGATACCAGCACCGTGGGCCGGTGGATGGAGGATGAAGGGAGTTTGACGGGGGTGGAGAGCTATTTATGAATGCGCAGGACATGCATCGGCTGTGCGCTCATTAAAACTCCTCTCACGGTGGAGGAGGAATACGGCCCACACCCTCTGCGAGGCTTTCCTCCTCTGCAGTCTAGGCCAGAATTCACAAACCAAACACGACTGGGAGCACCGATCCAGGATCAGGCTGTCCCTTATTGTGCGTATAAGCAAATAAAACCATACCAAAGCGGTCAAGCTACTGATATGAACTAGAGCTGTACGATTCTGGTTAAATTGAGAATCACATTTTTTTTGTTTCAAACTGAGATCATGATTCTGAACAGACAACTAAACAAAATAAGTATTCACTAGAGGTTCTGACAAATTGTTAATCGCTGCAGTCTATTTAAAATGTTCCGCTAATCGGTTTAAATGAAAGATTCAATGACTCAATACTTGTTTCATAACTGGAAGAATCAGCGTTTTTGAACAAATTTCAATGAATGATTCAATGACATACATTTTTAAGTCACTTGTCGCCACCTGGTGGCGTAACAATGTAATCTGTACAATCGTTATTTGAAGCGTCATGTTACTTTCCAAAGGTGATTTACTCTATTTTGATCGCTACTGTTTATGTCCGAACTATAAACTTTTATCTCAGTACTTCTGTGATAATATGAACATCCGTAACACAGAAATAACAAAACTGTGTGGTTGAAAAGCTGTTGCACACCTATACTGAACATGACAACTGCTCTCTCTGGCTCAACCCAGATTTGAATGTCCGTCAAAGGTTTAAAGGAACACTCCACCGTTTTTTGAAATAGGGCTTATTCACCTTCTTTCCTACATTTAGATAGGTGGGCAAATGCATTTTTGTCTCAGTGCATGCATTGTTTTAGTTTGACAGGGTCGGCGCTAGCTTAGCTTAGCATAATGAATGGAATCCTTTGTTGCCAGCTAGCATGTCCTGAGTAAAAGTGATATAAAAAATTAAAAAAACCCACCTAATTACTTCTTGTGGCCTGCGTATTCACAACAAGTACAAATAGCGATGCAGATTAACACTAGACAATTTCCTATGCAGATATTGACTTGGGACTATATTAGGGGGAAGCACAGGTGAAGCACTGCTACTTGGGCGCAGAGATATCACCCCCTAATATAGTCCTTAATATATAAGTCAATATCTGCCTAGGAAATCGCCTAGTGTTAATCTGCATCACTATTTGTACTTGTTGTGAATACGCAGGCCACAAGAAGTAATTAGGTTTGTTTTTTAAATTTTTTATATCACTTTTACTCAGGACATGCTAGCTGGCAACAAAGGATTCCATTCATT